>NC_141940.1:67180899-67530014 GCF_057802395.1 Ceratotherium simum simum
AGTTAGCATTCAGATCCTTCTCTGGGAGCATGTTTTACTGAGAGAAGTGGTGAAGAGAGAGAGAGACAGAGACAGACAGAGAGAAAGCAAGTGAGCCTCTTGCTGCAGGATAAAGCCTGAGGAGAGAAGAGGCTGAGACCATGACATGATCAGCTTTGCTGACTGGAAGTTACCTAGGCCCGGGTCTTCATTAGCCTTTTGAGGTCTCTGTGGCTTAGACAAGAGCATGAACACCCAAAGGTAGACAGACTAAGCACAGAATTCGAACAATTTAGGGCTTCATAACGCCTTTAAAAAAAAACATTAGAAATGTGATGTTTTAAAATCTGAACTTTCTTGCACTTCTTTACATTCACTGATAAGTATAGCATAAACTTAATTACAATAATTTTAGTTATTTATCTAGAGAGAGGCATCCTCATCTTTTCAATGCTTATGAGCATTAAAGTTTTTATCCAGTCCTGCCGTGGAGCCTGAAATTTGGTTTCAGATACATATTCCCCCTTTACTTTGCTCTATTTTTCTCTGTAGCACTTATCATCATCTGTCATGTTACTTTTTAACTTGTTTGTTTGTTTTTGGCTTCGCCTGATCTCACTCTAGAACATAAGCTTTAAAACAGTTTTTTGTCTGTTATTATCACCACTGCCTTTTCAGTGTTTAGAAGAGTGTCTGGCACATAGTTGTTGTTCAAGAAATTTGTTGAATAAGTAAATGAATGAATTCTGGGTCCCTAGGAATACCCCCAGCCAAACTGTTTCCCAAGAACTTCAAACTGCCTTCAACTGGGGCTAGTCCAGCAAGTCCCAGGTTCCCAACTGAGGAAGGCAACCCATAGTTTTGTCCTTGATATCATCTACTTGAATGAGGACAATACTAAGCTGAGCAGACAGTTTACCCTGAACTAGCAATGGGAGGAGTGAGGGCTTTTTGTAAGAAGTTTTTCACCTCTAGGGTTGGAGCTCCTCATGATAAATAGGAAGGAAAGCTAGTTTCTAGGGCCACACACATCACCCCAATCTTAGAGCCTATCTGGCTTCCCTCACTGCTACATTTTAGACCTCATACTGGCTCTACTCCTCTATGCTCCTGGATTCAGTACCTCCCTAGATATTTGGGAGAGAAGAGCTTCATACTCAGACATTCAAGAGAGGGAAAGAAGTGAAATAGTGGGAAGTACACAGCTCCTCAAAAATCTGAATATTGGGGAAACTTTTACTCAATAGTCTGTGCTTTGGCTTCCTTGTTGAAACAAACTGTTTCATATTTTAAGAATCATTTCACCAAGTCCACTAGGATCAGGAGACATTTAGGGGAAAGAATCCAAGCCTATATAAAATGAGAACACAGGTTCCCAGTCACCACAGGCAGTTTTGGACAAGAGGGCTGTCTGGAGAAAAGCAGTGTATGTTTTGGACTTAGTGGTACACAGGGTAATGTCAAGAAAGTGGAATAAGCGAGTTGCAGTGCAGAAGCCCTATCTTGGGGCCAAGGAGGCTGAGGCTCAAGAGATGACTTACTATTTACTGGGATAGTCGTCTCTCTTCGCCCCAAGCCTGCTTCAGTCATTTGAATTAACCAGATTCCTTTTCTAAGATGCAAACACCAAAGGGAGGATTAAAAGCAGTGGGTGGAGTGATCAATCATTCACACCTTAGTGTAAATCTGTTTAACCTATCCCTACCTTGACAGATGTTTATGTATTGTTTTTGGTCCACAAAGAAGTGATATTTCTATAGGATGTGGGGAGAGATGTTGGAAGGGACCACAGGAAAGACAGGTAGAGAGTTTGGGAAACCATAGCAAACATAAGGTGGAGGGGTTTGGGAGTGGGACAGGGGTGGAAGAAGGCTAATACAGATGTGAAACAAATGACCTCTGTACGCATTTTTTCTGCGGACCTGGCCTAGAAGGTCACTAAGGACAGAGTTTCTATAATTTTAAACATAGCCTAGGGCTGATTATGCTGATCATGATGTCAGGAAAGGCAGCATTTGCTGTCATCTCATGGGGAACCAATACACAAAGCGGTTTGTAAGATGCTGACATTGCTTTCCCTGAGAGTTGGAAGGCATGAGGATGTTGAGTAGGAATTCCCTGTGCTGCCACTGGAAGACTACCTGTTCTAGTTATTGATCAGTCAGCCACCTAGCCTCCAAATCAACCCATTGTTGTCAGATTGTCTGTTTGCCCTGAGTTTCCCCGGGTCTCCTAGTTGTCCTAGGGTATTTCATCAAATCTGAGAAATCAGATTCAAGAGTTAGATTGGCAAGAAACTCCAAGTAAATCAAAGTTAACTTGGACAAATCAGAGAAGAAAGTACTTAAACTTTCAGCTTGATCCCTGAAAAGTCACCCAGGGATTTTCCATTTGCAATTCTGCATTAGTCTTCAGACAGCCTCAAAAACAAAGTATTGAAATTCATTTGGGATCAAGTATACTTTAATAAGTTCTTTCTTGAAGGATGGAGGGAAGATAAAGGAAAGATGCCTCTGGGTGCTCACAAATAAAGGCAAAGTTGAATAAATAGCTGACCAAAGTATAACTGCTAGATAATCCAAATATATTTTATTACATTTAATAAGCACTTAAAATCCAACTTGCTATTACAGCTGAATGATTGCTGTTGCTTTTGAACGTAAAATGAGTCTATTTTACATTTAGTTATATGTTACATTTTGTTGATTACATTGTTCATATGATAAAAGTTTTTATTATGAGCAAGTTATATCAACTATAAAAATGGAAATTAATTAAAATAAATGGAAATATGGAAAATCAAACAAAACTAAATATGGAAATGACACAAAAGGAAACTGGTTTATTGATATATTTTATGTCAACTTGGTTAACACATCACATTAAATGGTTTGGTGTCATAATCCTAAAATTTCATAATTTTGAGAGCCAAGGGCACAAACAAAAGTTCTCATATAGTTTATACTAACAAGAAATGGAAAAGAAAGAATACTGAAACAAAAAGATTATTCATACTCTTATTACTAATTTGATCTTACAACATAACCTAACAACTGAACTTAGACTAACTTAGCCTAGTTTCATCTAACTGAACTTAATGCCTTATATATTCTATCTATAACTTTTTTTCACAAGACAATACAATGCATGATCATTTTTAGGACTTTAGATCACATGGAAAAAGTAATGCCATTTTTGAGAATTCATTTTTATTATTGTTCTATTGTTTTAGAATTTTTTTTTCAATTAGTTCTTAACCCAGGCACAGATTTAGCAGTTTTTAAAGTTAAATTATGCTCACAGATTTTTACTTTAAAATCTTAGTATTTTTAAATCTACATATCATCAGAAAGAAAAACAAAGGTTAATGAGAGCTTTAAGAATTTGCTTGATGCTTAAAAATTTTTATTTTTTTGTTATTGTTTTATGGTCTTTAATTTTCTTTTTAATCACTCCCTGGCACAAGTTCACCAGCTTAAATGATGCTTTGCTCCTGGAACTTTTGCGTAAAAAGTCTTAGCGTTTTTAAATTGTCACAGCATCCAAATATTTTTAAATTGATTAATGTGCATTTTAAGAATATTTTTGTTGTTTTGCAGTTTTAATTCTTGTGTGCATGTGTGTGTATGTGTGTAGTGTGTAGGTGATGGTATTTATTTCTATTGTTTCTGACATGAGCTCAAATGTAGCATCTTTCAAGCTACATTGTGCCCAGAAATTTTATTTACAAGTCTTAACATTCTTAAATCTACACTTCCTCCAATAAATGGTAAGAGTTTTTATGGATTTTTTTTGTTGCTTTTGTTGTTTAAGTGAGTTATAACAAATGTTTTCTCTTCTTTTGTACATTTTAAAATATTGATTTTAATTGCTCCTGAATCAGGCATGAGTTTAACAGCTTCCTAGCTGCATTTTGATCCAAAGCATCATATAAACGTTATAGTATTTTGCTAGTTTTACAAAAGCTCAAAAAATATGTGATAAATTTTTGTGTGCTTTTTTATGTTTTTTTTTGTAGGGAGTTGTTTTATGTTTTTTTTTTTTCCAATGCGGTCTTCACCTGGGCACAAAATTAGCAGATGTCTACCTATGTTGTACGCCAAAATTTCATTCAAATGATACAGTATTTTTAAATTTACAGATCCTTAAAAAAATAAATAAAATATTAATGCAAGTGTTAGGAATTATTTTTTGTTGTTTTTGTTGTTTTTATTGTTTTGTAGTTTTTTCTGGTTTATTGTTGTTGTTTGTATTGGTTTGCTTTATATATATTTTTTCAATATGTTCCCGACCTGGGCACAAATTCAGCACATCTCTGGCTATATTGTGCTCCAACAGTTAATAAGAAAGAATAAGTAATTTAAAATCACAGATGTCAACTCCTCTCCCCCCAAAATCATTAATGTAAGTTTTGAGAAAGTTTTTTTGTTTCTTTTATTGTTTTATTTTTGTTATTATTTTGTTGTTAATTTTTTTCAATTTGCTCCTGACCTGGGCACAAATGCAGCAGCTTTCTGGCTACATTGTGCTCCAAAATTTTATATGGAGAATATTTTATAGAAATCAGTCTCTCAAAAGAAAGATAATTGTAAATTCTAAGAAAAAAATGTTGGTGTTGCTTAGTTTTTTTATGGATATTTGCTGTTTTATGTGATTTTCCATTTTGCACCTGTCATGGGCACATATTCAGCAGCTTTCTGGATTTTAAGTTTCATACGAAAATCTTAACATAGTGTAAAAAAACGAAAACAGTTTTTAAAAACTGACGGTGACTGCAGATGTGTAAATCCAGTTAATTTTCTGTTTCTTCCCACCCATATTCATGCAAACCCAATTTATCTTTCTGCTTTCAAAATATATACAATAAATTTTGCCAGCTCTTTTAAATTTGATACATTTTTTATTAATAATGTTATGCTAAAATATGTTCTTGTGCTAAAATAAACTCAATGACAATTCAAAAAAAGGAACAAAAAGTCTAGCATTTATCAGTAGTAACACAAAAAGTTTTTTTAAATAATCCCTGAATTTGTTCTATATTTATAGGCCCAACCTAATTACCAAATATTATCAGAATGGAAATATCTTTTTAAAAGTATTAAAGTAATCTCCATATCACTAAAGTCAAGGCCACTGACCACCTACGTAATGTGATACAATAAAATTCTAACCCAGCAGAAGAGTTTTGGTTGTTGTAATTAGACCTGACCTATAATTATTGAACAAAACAGCATATGTACAATAAACATTCAAATAAATGTATCTGACTGCACTCAGTACATTAATCTATCCTCAGTATCATTAGCTTCAAATCTTTTCTCTTACTCATAGCATAGGAAAAATCATAGGAGAAACCATATCTGGACCTAAAGACAGTTCTCGTACCTAGAAGGTAGATTCTAGCATTAATTCACCACCATTATGTGTTGTCTGATCACTAACTTCCTCTTGAATAGCTGGAAGGGAAGGCTTTGTGGTCAGAGGCGTTTCAGTCTTAAACAGGGACTCCATTCTGATATGGGTATTAATGTAGAAGGACTTCTGAAAGGACTCAAGGGTAAAGTAATAGATGAAAGGGTCAAAGCAACAGTTCAGAGTTGCAAGACACAAAGTGATTGGGTACATAATCCTTGCAAATTTTTCCAACAAGCAATTGGTAATAGCTTGGGAGCGCACCAGGGCATACAGAAAGAGAACAGAGTTATAGGGTACGAAGCATACCACAAAAACTGCCATATGCACTGTGATCATCTTTAGTACTTTTTTCTTATTAGTCCCAATTTGAGACAATGTAGCAGGCTTGCGGAGGGTTCTTAGCACCACAGAAGAGCAAGAGACATTCAATATCAGAGGAATGACAAACCCAACAACTTCAATAAATATGGTGATCTTGGACAAATAAGTCTTCCAGACACGTTTGGAGAAGCCCTCAAAGCAAGTGGTGGTTGCATTGTTGACATTAGTGGTGGAGAACAAAGAAGCTGAAATGCCACCACTGAGGACTAGGATCCAGACTCCAGCACACACAATAGCAGAATTCCTCCTGGTCCTAATGGTACGAGATCGGAAGGGATAGACAATGGCCAGGAAACGATCCACACTAATACAGGTGAGGAAGAGCATACTCCCATAGATGTTGGTGAGAAATGCAGTCCCAGAGATCTTGCAGAGGGTGTCACCAAAAGGCCAGTGGCGGTTGAAATTGTAAAATATTTTGAAAGGTAGAGTGCAGACAAAGAGCAAATCGGAGAGGGCCAGATTGGTGATGAAAATAGCAGTCTCACTTCTCATTTTCATGCGGAAGCAGAAGACAAACAGAGAGGCACTGTTGGTTATCAGACCCAGGATGAATACAACACTGTAGACAGCACCATTCAGATTATACTTGAAGGAATCATCAACAATGCAAGTACTATTGGCAGTAGCATTGCCCAACCTGGGTCTGAGGCTTGAATTTAAATCTTGGAATTGGAAATCAATGAATCTTCTGTCACCCATGGATTTTTTTCAGGAGACCTGCTGGCTGCAGGGTTCACCACTCTGAGACTAGGGACAGGTAGGAAATGTTTTCGTCCTATGGGAGACAAGATGGAATGAATCATCAAATCTGCCTTCCATCCATGATTTCTGTGGAGTGAAAAATATTCTGTCCACCCAGATTAGAAATAACATACATATTCAATTTTGTTTGACAAGTACTTTTTGAGCATCTACCATATGTTAAAAGGTACTACAAGAGCGTGTTGCAAGAGTGGAAGATATCACACTCCGTACAGTAAGTGCAATACTGTAGCATTGCAGTGAACAGGAATAAGATATTGGTTACCTGAGAGCCCAAGGAGGGGGAAAATAAGCTCTGATAGTAGAAACAACATTAATACTGTGAAATTTATAAGGCGCTTTTTAACTTTCAAAAGCATGTTTTATTTGATTCCCACAAGAATACCATAAGGTAGGCAAAACAGGAATTTATCACCATACTACAGAAGCAGAAACTGAGGCTTATGCAGTTTAGAATTACAATAATGTCAGAATTGGAAGAACACATAAATACTGTAGTCAGAACCAGAATTCAGTTTTTTTATTCCTAACCAAAAGATTGTTATGCTACTCTAAATTGTATTGTCTACTCTCCAAAATTACTAAACTTCATTGTCTGAGTATTAGTTCTATTGCATAAGACTACAGGTGGATATGGGACCTCCAGGACATGTTCTTACAAAAGTTATGACTAAACTCCTGAAGTAAATTGTTGATTCACCTTTTTCTTCTAAGACATGAGTTCAGAGAGCAGGGATCCCTCAGTTAATTAGAGCTTCTGGCTAAAAGTTTTTTCACTGCATTATATTGCCTTTCTAGAGAGATAATTCAAATAACCATCTCAGTGTTTCCCTCCTGCAGACTGTGGTCCCCTTTCCAAGCTTCTCTCATTCTAGACCCTAAGTCTAGGATGTCTTTCTTCTCCTTCTCCTGCTGTCCCTTCCATCAATTATCTGCAGGCCTTGGGCTCCTAAAATGGCCCTAGTCAGTAAAGTTTTTTTCTGGCTGAATACAAGCCAAATGTGAAAGGTAGATCTGACATGAATAGCCATCCCTATGCCCCATTGTACACTTCTGATCTGGCCGGTTACATGCCTACCATGGCTTGTACATGTGGCAGTTATTGACTTAATCATATTTGTTGGGTATCCGGGCCAACATTGTTCACAGGTGCATATAGAAATCTTACTAACCTTCTCCTAGGTCAACAGCTGCCATTGGACAGGGACTGTCTTTCGAATTCTCTTTAATACACTGTGGACAAGTAGCTGCTGAATGAATTATTTTCAATGGGGAGGATATGGAATAAAAGTGGTCTTTGTCCCCTGACATATCCAGTAATGTGTTGTCACATGATTATATTTTCAAACGTGAAAGGCATTTCTCTGAAGTGATTTCTCCTTACGTCACTCTTTCCTTCCAACACCCAGGGAACAGGTCAAAGGGTCTCTGTATATAACAGAGAAGGAAGTGGAGGGGGAAACCTGCCAGATATATAGAGGCCTAAAGTTACTTCAACCAGTGTTTGGCTTGAGAAAAAACACTCACTCACTGCAGTGCCTAGAGGGAGACATGACCTTGGAGAATATGGCATGCAAAGCAAAAGATTGTCATTTTTAATAGCTAAAGTTTTCAAGTTAAAATTGGAGACTTGGTATTCCTGAATTCTCATTCAGCAAATCTTTATGGAGTGCCTCCCCTGAGCCTAACACTGCACTAAGATCATATTGCTTCTTGGCCATATCATCTTAGGCCCAGCTCAACTTTTGCCAGAAGCAACCTTGACATGTAAAAGCAGAGTAGAGTAGGATCTTGACCAAGTAAGGTCCAGGGGGAAAAAAAGCCGGATGAGGAAGAAATAAAAATAGGTGGGGAGAGCAGAGGAGGAGATGGGAAAGAATGTAGCAGAGAAAAAAAAAAAAAAACTGGAGAAGTGAGAAAAAGAGGAGAAGAAAAGGTGAGAAAAAGAGGACCTTGCCCGGGAGAGGTCAGTGCTGCCATCCAATTTGTATTCAGGGCCTCGGGAGGTATTTCTAGTTCACAGTTCCTCCAATCCCATCCTCTCTACCTTGCTTCATTTCACTCCTTCTAGTTTTCTCAGAAAGAAGAACAGTGTGCAATCATTATGTTTAATGTCACTGAAGCTGATCAGCAAAAACAGGAAGAGCTTGGAAAATCTCAGTCAATGGAGCTCATAACTCACTTTGGGGGCTGCAGGCCCAAGTTTCTGCAGATTGTTTCACCAATGGAGTGGCAGAAAGAAAAAGAGAATGGCAAACTTCTCAACTGCTTAAACCACTTTATATACTATTTTTAACACCCCCACTCACTACTCGTTACTCTGGAGGCTTTTTTTTAATGGTGAAAGAAATCAAGGTAGTCAAAAAATATCCCTCTAACATAGTCACACAATCTAAAGAAATTATGGTACTGAAAAAAATCCTAAAATTAAAGCCAAGCTTCATTCACAAGGATCTTCTTGCCCCTGCCTTCTACAATAAGCACTACCAATAAGTTTATTTTATTTGGAAAATGTTTTCATAGTAGAAGCCTTTTTTCACCTCTGTCTAGAGTCCCTCAGTCTGCCCACTGGTGACCCCTTTACACAGCATGCTTCTAGCTTACTGGCTATGTATTATTTGTATTTCCCAAGATGGTGTGTTTCAAATAGGTGAGCTTAGTCTCCCCAGTTTTCCATTCAGTTTTACGTCACCCAGAACATATATACTATACCCACAGCAGGCAGTCTGCAAATGCCTAGCACTTCGGCTTCGCCGTTTTGAGTAACCAAATCCTGTTGGAAAGAAAGGACCACAGACAAGAAAGCATTACAGTGTCAATCCTGGAGAGAGGGCGTGGGCAAACTGCCACTAAGGCCCTATTCATAGCTTTTCCTTGCTCAAACACACAGCACCTTTGCTGTCTAGCAGTGAGGGTGTGGTCCTGGGACTTAACATGGCATTGGAAGCAAGGAGTTCTATTTCTGACTCAGACACTGGTTCACTCTGTAACTTGGCTATACTGTTTCTCTTCCCTGTATAAACATTACCTCTGAGCCTCACAGCTGAGGCTAGGAAGATTCAACAGGGCTTGTGAGTAGCTTTATGAGCTTGCCAATATTCAGTCTGCCTAACCACAAGGAAACATTATAGAAGCTTTTTTCCTTCTCTCTCCCCTGACGCAACTGGACACCTATGTCTCTGTCTTGGAACAGTGAACTTCATATTAGCAACACATCCTTCTCTTATGTATACATTAAACCTCAGAGAGCCCTCCTTGAGTTTCAACCTTAACTACACAATTTTCTCATAACAGGATAATTCAGGAGGGTACCCCCAAAGGAATATCTCCCATTGAGCTATGGTAAAAACAATCAGAGAGGCATTTGGCTCTTAAGATGATTCTGAAGGAGAATCAATGATATTCAAGAAACAAGGTCTCTTTTCTGACTGGCTTCCTTTTTTTTTTTTTGACTAAAAGAAACTGTTTTTTAGCTACTAGATTTTCCTAAATGTCTAACATATTGTACACTGAATGAAGGCAAAGGGCCAACACTCGAGCTTCAGATAAGATGAAGAAGGATGAAAACAGGCTGATGCAGTTAATTACATCTTCCACTGAAAGTAGCATTAGACTATTGTCTTGTGAAGACATTTGCAGGCAATTATTCCAAAAATTAATCACCTAGGGTGTTCAGAGTGCTGGGTGGATATATTTTCACTGACAGTGGGCAGGAAACAGGTCACCTGGAGGTTGACCAAAGAGAAATGTGACCCTCAATGAATATTTAACTTTGACCTACACATATGGAGCCAATTCAGACAGTTCATAGTAGTGTTCACAATTTTTTTCCTTTTTAAAAAATTTCTAATGATAATGAAATATACCATGGTTGGGGTCTTTGGGGCTCCTGGAGGAAATGGAGTTAGCCTTTTGGCCCTATAAAGATGAATACCTAAATCACTTCACTTCACTAAGTGCTAAACTTTCAGATGATACATTGAAAACAAATCTCTAACTTCTGGCATATGCCCAGTAGCCTAGAAAAGCTGGCTTGCTTTTGTTTTCTACCAAAGACAATCCAGAACTCAGGAAGACAAGGCCTTGAAAGCAGAGTATACTCAAATTCTCTTGCTTTGCTCCTTTTTAAATGAGCTTGGGTCAGATCAGATCCCCAAGCTTCTGATCCCCAGAGCATTACCCCTTTCTTCTCTGGTCGAAGCTTAGGAACATTGACACAATAGTTTTCAGAGGAAGTTAAAACCTATTGTGTCTTTGCCTATATATATCTAGCAGTGAAGCAAAATAAAAAATACAAAAATGTTGCAAAAAATACAGATCAGAACCATCCTGCTGGAATAACAGGGAATATGTCCAGAATGTTGCTCCTCAGATGAGTGGCTGCTAACAAATAAGACTTCCTAAGGAAATCTTCTAGACCAAGTCACAGGCACAGGTCACAATCATATACATGGTTCCAAATGATGTTCCTATGCATTAGTTGATGTTTCTTAACAGTTTTCAGAACACGACCTAGCCTTATGACATTACATATGGAGGAAGCCACAGGTAAATGTTGCACTCCAGAGCTGAGCTGGGAAATTGATCTGTATCAGGTCTCATCTCAAGCAAGCCCCACTGCGTGTCAAATGTTTAGATTGATAAGCCTCATTTATTTTTATGCAAGAAATATCCTTTTAAAAATGGCTTCTCTATGTTGAATTTGGTTTCCACTGAGATTATTATGGCTGTTTTGTCCTCCACTTTATTTGAGGAGAGCAGGAAATTGATACAGGCCCTAATCTGAGCAGATCCTATTCTCAATGATTAACTTGATTTTTTTCACCAAAAAAATATTCCAGTCTCCCACAAATCCTTCACTGATGACACAGTCTAATCTTTGGAAAATAATGTGGTTCAGTGCTCAACATGATGGGGCCAAAGAGTGCATCAAACCTACTAAAGTAGAATTTTTCCTAGCAGTTAGTTAGAGAGTAAGACAATGCAGAGAAATTGCTCAACCTAGTATCATGAAATAGTCTAGAGTCTTGACACTCAATATCTCATATCAGCAGAAGCCCCAGATCTTTTGGGAAAAATTTTGGGTGTTCCTAAAAGAGCTCATTTCCAAATTCTATGAGGTTCATACATGCCAACTAGAAATTTGGCTGTATTGCACATATTTGAACAGGCAAATTAGTTATCAATTTTTATACCAATTCACCTGATATACTTGGATACTGATCCTGATAATATGTATATAAACCATGTCTTCCATCTCTAAAGGTATATACCAGTGAGTGGCACAGAGTGCTTAATCAAAAGAATCAATATTAATCTACACCAGAATTGCCTGGATTATAATAAACAGTTACAACTCCTTCACCCATTCTGGATTTTTGGATCATATACTCTGTAATAAATTGGAAGTATTCATTACAAAAAAAGTTGTAGAATGAAATTAAGAATTTTGGAGAAAGCTATTACCAGGAGAGTGGTACTGACCACATTAGTTCAAGCCAAATTCTGGCACAATTTTATCCGAGGCTTGGGTAATCAATAAACTTTCTGGAGGTACTATGGTTAGAGATTTCCTCCAATGGATGTTGTGAAATAGAACTTGTCACAGTAGTGTGCCATGGAGAGAGTTTTTCAATGAAACGTATACCAAGATCATAAGGTGAAGAAATTTATTATATGACATAAATCAGAGTAAATGACAACCAACATATTTTAAAACAGTATCTAAATGCTTCGGGTTTCATTATTACAGAATTGCAGGTAACATTTTATTTTCCAAATCTATCACTGCTGTGCCTTATTTTATTAGTTATATTGATAAGCAAGAAGTCCATGAGTCTGTGTTACCTACACCCATTTAAAGATAACTAGTGACAAAAGGAATAAAAATACTTCTTCCACTTCCATAAGGTAATACATTACATTAAAAATAACCAAACAAAGGAGATTTCTTTTTTTGGCTTGAAGTTATACCAGTTTTTTCTTTGTCTTTTTTTTTTTCTTTTCCTTTTCCCTGGAAACAGCTGTTACTATTGGGCAGGAGCCTTGATAGGGAAAGAGGAAAGAAGACTGAAACAACTCGTGGAGGGCCCACTGCCTTGTCTCTAACCTGCACCCCCACTCCAACCAGATTTCTTTCTCCCCTGAACTACAGTGACACGAGCAAAGCTTCAATTACTGAGTATTAGCACACTGACAAACACTGCTGCCTCTACTAGGATGTCCTAGGCCTACCCAATATAGCATGTCTTTAACATCTTTAAATCACAACTCTGCATAAAATACTTATATAGAACCAGAAATACTATGTAATGAAATTATTATAAATAGCACCTATTTGAATGCTACCCATTTCCTGCCTGTAATGTAGAATCATCTGCTAGTGCCAAACTTATACTATTGTTGCATCTCACCCTCTTCTGAACAAAGGTAAGCCAAACAAAGCAGACTGCTAAATAATACACCAACTCTCCTGAAATAATTTTTCTCTAATCTAAGAGAACCAAAATAAAAAAATTAAAATCATTAGGCAATTTAAAATACGTTTGAGATCACCTTAATATTAAAGAGAATTGATTTTCACACTCCTCCAGAGAGCAGTGTTTCTGGAATGAAATTGATATTATTTTACTGGTTTAACTTAAAAGAAGAGAGAAATACTAAAATTTCTTTCTTTTATGACTTTCACAATTTCAGATTATAAAGAAAACTTCTTTTCATTTGCAATCCAAGCAAACTAGGAAGTTAGAATACCCAGATGTTTTCAGGTTTGGTATTAATTCAATATTGCCACATCCAGCCCTAGCACTAGCTAACTGTGTGAGAGCAAGTCAGAGTCTCTTTCTGGACCTCACTTTCTCTTGACCTTCCACCTTTGGCCTTGATCAACAGCAGCCTTCAACTGATGATATGGCAGTAACCCGACTGGCTGTTCCCTTTTGTCGATTGCTTTCACCTGCTCACATTTGTCAATGCAAAAATAATGTTTTAATCCTTCAAAGTCTGAGATAGAGGGAATTAATTTTTATTAGACTCAATGAAATTATTGCTAGATTTATTTTGTTTATTTTTAAGTGTAATTGACATACATTATATTAGTTTCAGGTGCACAACATAATGATTTGATTATTTGTATATATCGTGAAATGATCACCACAATAAGTCTAGTTAACATCTATCATCATACATAGTTTAGATTTATTTTAATATCAGAAGTAAATATTATTAGTGTCAGAAGCCAAGAATTACACATCAAGATGCCATTTATATCCTAAGTCTTCCTAATGCCCTCATTTTTTTCATCCTCTGCCCTTATGCCCATATCAGCAAGCATATCAGCTCTAATTATCTAGGTTTTAATCCTCAATCTTTTCTACCTATTCTCCCAGTCACTTGTAATCCTCAAAATATAAGGTTATCAAAATACTGCATAACATAGCTATATAGAATCAGTAAACTACTTTTCTATGCATTGTTCTGACAACCAATTACTTGTTTACTAAAAGTGAGGCTGGATTCCCAGTGGTAGGTGACATCCTACTAAGCTCCTGATCTGCAGTACCAATATTCACAAAAACATTATAGGATCCCCCCCCTTAAGAAGGCCAAGAGCAGACTATACATGATGATCATACACATGGAAAAGAGGCAACTACACAATTAGACCCTGATCACACCACAGCAGGGACAACAATTAATGCATTTTTCTCTCAAAGATAATTGAACAGAGGAAGATTTAGCTAAGCTTGGCCTGAGTGTTGCTGTGAGGCATCTTCCCACTTCTCTTTAACCTACAGAGAGTACACGTTCTGAAAGGCTTGTCTGATTATTCCAATAGGGCTTTCATTCGCATCTCTGATTGGCAGAAGATACTTTAGAGTGTAGATGCCATCAAGTTTATCAGCTGAACTCATCCTTTTTAGCAAGAGAGCAACTTTTCATCTGTGACAAGGCAAAAGGATTTACAATCTATGCTGATGAGATATGTTGTTTGGAATTTTGTTCTGAAAAATAAACATGTTTCAAATCCACTGGGTAATTTGCAGCTTAGGTTATTATTGTTGATTTCATGTTAGTCAAGGAAAAAGAAAGATGGTATAATTTGGTAAGGTAGCAAAGTGAATAACCCCACCAAGCCCAGAAATGTTCTAATCTTTGGATTTGTCTGGTCTTTTCCATGCTGGAATAATGATGAATTACATTGCTATATTTCCTAAAATAAAGTAACTAAAATACAATATTTATAAATTCAATAAGATCTTGTCACTAAAAATCTTAAAAATATTCAGCTTACACAAGAAGAAAATTTTGAATATGCCATATTATTGCATTTGTATGGAAAAAAGCAATTAATTTCACATATAATAGCAAATTCAATTTATGCCAGAATTAGTTTTTCATTGAAATATGTTTCCTCCTTTATGGTCAAGTTCATGAATAATTCAATATAGCAAATGTCACATTCTCCGTAAATCATTTAAACATCAAAGGCACCCTGCATATAGTTTTACTAGAAGAAATCTCATCATAATAGAAGTCACATTACCTCACCATCAATTGTAAACCAAAGAAATATAAAGCTAGCTGAAAGAACTTCTAAATTGCTCTACTCCGTGTTTTAAAACAACTGTGTTTACATGAAACAACAGCCTGAAAATCCTGTATCTCTTCCACTGAAACAATGTTATTGCCAAAACAATAGAAATTCTTGCTTTTTTTCTTTCTTTTTTTACCATTCAACACGACGATCCCTGTTCAGCACTTCTGAGATGAAGTCTAACTTCTTTCTCCACTGGAAGCATCAGTGTTTCCACTGAAGTTTGTTATGCCGTCCTCCCACCCCCAAACACCCAAATTAAATCTTTCTCAAAGAGACTTACCCCAAGAAAGAGTGTGCTAGATGAGAGTGTGCTCATGCCTGTAGACAATTAGCTAATAAACATGTAAACGGGCATCTCGCACTTTAGAAGTGCATATTTTAATCCATTATTTTTTTACAGGGAAAGGTTAGCCCAGCCCAAAGTAGCAGACTCTGGGCTGCCGCAGCTTCTTACAGCAGAGCGCCCATTCTGAAAATGTGAGCTTATTTACATTTATCTTTCCCTTTGTTAAGGAACGGCCCTCTTGAATGCTGTAGCCAGCATGCCTTTAACAAACAGGACACAAGAAAAGGCCCAAAGTCCGGGCTGGAGCCGAGGGCTAGGGGAACTCTTGGGGGTCTCAATAGGAAATGCTTTTCATTGGATAAGGAGGCATTATTAGGAGCCGAAATCCCGCCCAATCCCCTGTGCTCCATCCTTCCCTTAGTCACCAATCACTGGACTGAAGAAGTTTTTCCTTAAAGAGCATTGCCCAGGAAAAGCAGTTTTCACAGTCAAGAATTAGCAGCTTAAGTGCCACTTGACAATATAAAAAGTGCCTTTCCTGACGAATTAATCCACAAAGAAAGCCTGTGTGTCTGTCTTTGCTGCAGGACTGCTACCCCTCTACAATTCTAATGAGGAGGAGGAGACAAAAACTCCAAACTGGGAGGAGTGTTTCATTACGAGCAGCCCTTGTCTGCTCCAACTTGCTTAAAAAAATTACAACAATATTAATAATTATAAGTAAGGAGCAGAGAAAGGCAAAAGTGAATTCTATCATAAATACATGCCTATTGTACTATGCAAAATTAAACCTCCCACCACCACAAAAAAATAGAATTCAATACTGTACTCACTTACACTTACTTAAGCCAGTGAAGTACCCTCAGAGATGCGTTGGGGTCCCAGAGCCCTTATACCCACCTTCCATGGACTAGGGAGTGTTCTGTGGCAAAAGGAGAGTCTACACTTCTCTTAAATAACTGCCTGGCAGGAAGTCTAATTACCATGAAATTTTCAGAGGTTTGCTAAAAACCAAAATAAATAGTACAGATGCAATCTGTTTATAATTGGGAGTTATCTTCAACTGTATACTTCCTCCCCCCTGGGCAAGTTCTTTTCCTATAGGTTGACTGCCTTGGTCACCCACTCTGCTTTTTTTTTCGTCTGTTTTTTTACCCATTCTCTCCCTGTCTCTGGTCTGAATTTGTTGCAGAAATTCACTCATCCATCTGTAACTTCATTGCTAGCCCTTCCCCTCTGCCACCCCCCTATCCTTCTCTCCTCTACCTCCACCCACTGCCAACACTACTACCAACAGCAACCCCGCTCCCTTTTCTGGAATAAAACTCTTGGGCCAAGAATAAGTTGCTTTCTTTCTCTTGGCAGAGCCACACCCCTGGAGAATTGGGGGATACTCTGCCTGCTTCAAAACTTTAGCCTGTGTAATTAAGCTACCTCCCAAATAAGACATCCTTCCCATTTGTTTATTCCCCCTCTTTCTTCAGCTCTATTGTGGCTGTTCTCACTAATAGTCAAGGTCAGTAAACAAGTGAGTGTGGAGCCTTATTACCTGAGACTGATTCTAAAAACCACTTTCTCTGCTGCTTCCCCTCTCCCTGCCCTCCAGGCTCTATTTTTCCTGTGCCCCTCTCCACTTATCTCAGGTATATCTATTTCTGTCAGTTGCTGACATTGACTGTGTCTTTACAAGTTGTCATTTGCTCACTCTGGACCTGGACCAGCCCTTGGTGCATTTGTCAATCTGCAAGAGAAAGATACAGTCACTGCCCTGCGGTTATTCACAGTCTAGCTTGAGACACAAGACACATTAAAGAGTGAGATACCAGAGGAAAATTCTGAAAAATACTAAAGTAGTTATACGGAGAATAAGTTCTGTAATGGATCAGAGGTTGGAGATGGAGTCCTATGGATAGGACCAGGAGGAATTCCCAGAGGAGGTGGGATTTGAGCTGGAACTTGATGGATGTTTAGTATTTAAATAAGCTGAGAAAAGAAGGAGAAATCTTTCTATGTCGCCAGACTCAAGTGATCAAATGCAGGAGGTGTGAAGTGAGGTGAGGTGAGAAGGAAGCGGGTTTGTGAAAAGAAAAGAAGGGTAAGAAGAGCTTTTGGGGGGGAGTGCTCAATTGTAGCAACTCAATACACTATAGTAATTGAAATCAACCTATAGTCATGGTCACTGTCCGACTGTCTGTATGACCAGCTCACTATCTTTCTCCTCTTTGGGTTAATATCTCTCAGTCTTCCAATTAATCTGCTTTCATTTCTCCCTAAGGTACTCAAATACCTTTCTGATTAATCTCACAAACAACTCCTGGGTCTTTCACTATATCACTGAGTCACATGCAATTCTAGCATTACTTTTCCTCTATCTGAGGTCCAGCCTCACTGACCTACTTTCAGTTTCCTAGAATGAGATATTATCCTTCACATCAGGGACATTTATGCTTGCTCTTCCCCCTGCCTGGAACACTCTCCCTCTCCCTAGCCTCCCTTTCACGAAGTGAATTCTTACTCTTCCTTCAGAAATTATCCCAGTAATCATGCCTTCAGAGAACCCTTCCTTAGTACCTAGTTCAGGTCATATCCACTATTAGATGTCCTTACAGTATCATGGACCTTTTCTTCATTGCATTCATCACAGGTATAATTTTACATGCATTGTGTAATTTTTTATTTGTGTGATAATTTGATTGTCAGTCTTTCCCAACTGTAAACACCAAGAGGATAGGGTCCATATCTGCTTAATCCAAAATTAAGGATTTTGTTCACACAAACTCTTCTCCCTGACCTTCTTTCTTGCCTAAACAAAGCAGTGGTGTGCCTTATTTATTTATTTATTTATTTATTTATTTTTACTTCTCAGCTAAAAATATGTATCGTTTCATCCATGTCAAACAAGTCCATATCAAGGTGTTATTTTAGAACAAAAAGTACAAACACATAAAGAAAAAAGTTCCATGATCAAGAAAGTACTGAAGCTTATCCACTACCATCCCCTTTTGCCCTCACCTCACTCCTCACTGCAAATATTCTAGTTTCTCTTGCTCTAATATTTGTAAGGTGGAAGGAGGGAATGAAAGATTTTCCAGGGTGTTCTCCAAACAGCCAGTTTATAGCCACACAATTTAACCCAAAAAGTCCTTCAAAAAAGCCTTCATTGAGTTGCTGATGTCTTTGCCACTGGGGCAAAAATGAATATACAGCTGAAAAAATGAATTAAGAACTACCTGGGGGAGTATACATTTCATTTGTATCTGTTTGAAAAGAAAGTAACCGAAATATGACTAACTTCCAACTGGGAATTTACACATTTGAATAAGAACAGTCAGATGCTTGAGATCTTCACACTCCAAACCCAAATCAATTTTTCTTTCTGCCAACAATATCAAAGGACTGGGTGAAGTCACCCCAAGTGCCAGGGACTCAACACTATGCTAGTTTCCTTGGAAACAGTACAAATGTAACTGAAGGATTTTAACTATGCCTATGATTTAGGGTCCAACTAATAGTTTTGGTAACTCTCATAATCTGTAAATGAACACAGTGCCTGTATAAATCTGGGCAGTGTTCTAGGAAGGGAAGCCATTTAATTACTAATTTTGCCTTAATTAGCAGATGTCTTGAAGCCTTTCAGAAAACAAAGAAAGGCGAGATCCTAAATCCTATAGCCTTTTTTTTTTTTTTTTTTTTTGCTGAAGTAGATGCACCCTGAGGTAACATCTGTGGCAAATCTTCCTCTATTTTGTATGTGGGTCGCTGCCATAGCATGGCCACAGACAAGCAGTGTAGGTCTGTGCCCGGGAACCCAACCTGGGCCACCAAAGCAGAGCATGCCAAACTTAACCACGAGGTCTCTGGGGCTGGCCCTAGGCTTTCCTTTTTAATACAATCTTCATTTGCTTCAATGGGAGGAAAGGACCACAAGGTCAAGTTTCAAACCAGTTTATAACACTGGACATTACATCTATGAAAGGGTAGAAAACATTTTTTCAAGCACAGTCCCTGGAAGATTTTTAGCTCATCCTTCACACTGGAACACCATCACCTCTTAGCTGTTTCTCTAGCAACTGGGATTTCCTTCTCACTGACTGAACAGGCTTAGATAATAGCAAGTTTCCATTGCTATAGGCAGGGTTGGTTGTTAGAGAAAATGAACATTTTTATCAAAGAGCTTTGTAAAGTACCCAGAAGCCTTGAATGCTTGGTATAGGTTAGAAAAATGTCAAGGTAATAATAATAATAGAAAACATTTCTTGAGCATTATTATATGCCAGACAATATTCTAAGTGCCTTACCTATATTTATTTACCTAATCTGTACAACTCCATGATGTAGTTACTGTTATTGTCTCTGTTTTGTACTTAAGAAAAATCAGGTACAGAACAGTTAAGTGACTTGCCCAAAGCCACACAGTTAGTAGTTCCTTGAAAGGTGTTGGATTTTGTCAAATGCTTTTGCAGCACATATTGAGATGATCACGTGGTTTGTGCTTTATTCTATTAATATGGTATATTACTTTGATTTTTCACATGTTGAGCCAACCTTGTATTTCTGGGATAAATTCCACTTGGTCGTGGTATATAAATCCTCTTAACAAGTTGCTGGATTTGATTCACTAGTAATTTTGAAGGATTTTTGCATCTGTATTAACAGGGGATATTGATCTATAATTTTCTTTTCCTGATGTCTTTGCTTGTTTTAGTATCAGGGTAATACTGGCCTTATAGAGTAAATTGGAAAGTGTTCCATCCTCTTCTATTTTTAAGAAGTGTTTGTGAAGGATTGTTGTTAATCTTCCTTCCTTAAATGATAGGCAAAACTCACCAGTGAAGCCATCGCTCCTGGAATTTTTTGTGGAAAAGTTTTTGAATATTAATTCAGTCTCTTGGCTTATTATATGCTATTCACATTTTCCATTTATCTTAAGTCAGTTTTGGTAGTTTGTATGTTTCTAAGAATTTGTCCATTTCATTCAGGTTATCAAATTTGTTATAGTTCATAGTATTCCCTTATGATACTTTTTATTTCTGTAAGGTCAGCTTTAATGTTTGCTGTTTCATTCCCAATTTTAGTAACTTGAGTCTTATATCTCTTTTTCTTGGTCAGTCTAGCTAAAGGTTTGTGAATATTGTTGATCTAGTCCAAGAACCAACTTCTGGTATCATTGATTTTTCTCTATTATTTTTCTATTCTCTACTTTATTAATGTCTGCTCTAATCATTATTATTTCCTTCCTTGTGGTTGCTTTGGATTTAGATTTCTCTTCCTTTTTTAGTTTCTTAAGGTGAAAAGATAAGATATTATTTTGAGATTTCTATTCTTTTTAAAATATATTTATTTTCAGCTATAAATTTCCCTCTGAGAACTGCTTTTGTTGCATCACATAATTTTTGATATGCTGTGTTTCATGTTTATTCTTCTTATTTTCTATTTTCTCTTATGATTCTTCCTTGACCCACTGGAATTTAGGAGTGTATTGTTTAGTTTTCATGCTTTAAAAAAAGTCCCAATTTTTCTGTTGATGATAAAAACACTGAATAAACTAGGAATAGAGGGTAAATTTCTCAATGTGATAAAGGACAGCTATGAAAAACCTACTGCTGACATCATACTCAATGGTAAAAGACTGAAAGTTTTCCCACTAAGATTAGGAACAAGTCAAGGATGCCTGATTTTACCCCTTTTATTCAACATAGTATTGGAAATTCTAGCCAGAGCAATTAGGCAATAAAAAGAAATAAAAGGCATCCAAATTGGAAAGGAAGAGGTAAAAACATCTCTATTCACAGATGACATGATCTTGTATATACAAAATTCCACATAATCCAGAAAATAACTATTAGATATAGTAAACATGGTTAGCAAGTTTGTATAATACAAGATCAATATACAAAAATCACTTGGATTTCTATACACTAGTATTGAACAATCTGAAAATGAAATAAAGAAAACAATCCCATTTATAATAGCATCAAAATAAATAAAACACTTGGGAACAAATTTAACAGAGACATACAAGACTTGTACACTGAAAACTACAAAGTGTTGTTGAAAGATTTACGAATATATAAATAGTGGAAAGACAGCCTAGGTTTATGGATTGGATGACATGATATTTTTAGGATAGCAATAATTCTCAAATTGATCTACAGATTCAAAACATTTCCTATCAAAATCCCAGTTGGATTCTTTGCAGAAAATGACAAGCTAGAATTCATATGGAAATGCAAGAGACCCAAAATAGCCAAAATATTTTTTTTAAAAAAAGAACAAAGTTGGTAGTTTCACACTTAAGCAATTTTGAAACTTACTACAAAGCTACAGTAATCAAGATTGTGTGGTACTGGTATAAGGATAGACAGAAATATAGATCAGTGGAATAGAAGTGCGAGTCCAAAAACAAACCCACACTTTTATGTCAATCGATATTTGACAAGGGCACCAAGACAATTAAATGAGGAAAGAACAGTCTTTTCAAAAATGGTATTGGGTAAAAATAAAGTCACTTCATAAATTTAAAAAAAAAAATGGTATTGGGCCAACTGGATACAAACATCCAAAAGAATGGCTTTGAACCTCTACCTCACATCATACACAATGCAAAAATTAACCTAACATGGACCATCTACCTAAAAATAAGAGCTAAAATTATAAAAGTCTAAGAAGAAACAATCATAAGTTTCCAAGATTTTAGGTTAGTCAATGATTTCTTAGATACAATATAAAACCCACAAACTGTAAAAAAGAAGATTGAAAAATTGCATGTCATCAAAATTAAGACTTTCGTGAGCCAAAGAACACCATCAAGAAAGTGAAAAGACAATCTAAAAAGTAGGAGAAAATATTTTCCAATCATATATCTGATATGGGACTAGTATGTAGAGTGTATAATGAACTCTTACAACTCAATAGGAAAATAGACAAATAACCTAACTTAAAAAAGGTGCTAATGGTTGCAATAGACGTTCACCCAAAGAAGACCAAATAAATGGCCAATAAGCACATGAAAAGGTGCTCAACATCACTAGTTATGTGGGAAATACAAGTCAAAACCACAATGAGATATCATCTCACACCTGTTAGAATGGCTATTATCAAAAACAAAAACAAAAACAAGTATTGGAGAGGATGTATAGAAATTGGAACTTGTTTTTTATTAATTTTATTTTTTTTATTGTGGTAACATTGGTGTATAACATTATATAAATTTCAGGTGTACATCATTATATTTTGATTTCTGTGTAGATTATATTATGTTCACCATCCAAAGACTAATTACAGTCCACCACCACACACATGGGCCTAATCACCCCTTTCACCCTCCTCCCTCCCCCCTTCCCCTCTGGTAACCACCAATCCAATCTCTGTCTCCATGTGTTTCTTTGATTTTGTTTTTATCTTCTACTTATGAACTCTTGTACATGGTTGGTGGGGATTTAAAATGGTTCAGCTGCTATGGAAAATAGTACAGATGTTCCTCAAAAAATTAAAAATAGAACTACCATATGATCCAGCAATCCCACTTCTGGGTATATATCCAAAAGAATCGAAATTGGCACCTTGAAGAGATATCTGCACTCCTGTGTTCACTGCATCATTATTTACCATAGCCAAAATATGGGAAATAACCCAAATGTCCATTAACAGATGAATAGATAAAGAAAATGTAGGGGAATTTTATCTAGTCTTAAAAAAGAAGGAAATCCTACCATTTGCAACACCAAGGATGAACCTGGAAGACATTATGTTAAGCGAAATAAGCCAATCACAGGACAAATACTGCATGATTCCACTTATATGAGGTATTTGAAATAGTCAAACTCATAGAAGCAGAGAATAGAATGGTGGTTGCCAGGGACTAGAGGAAAGGGGAAATGGGGAGTTGCTGTTTAATAGGTGTAAAGTTTCAGTTATACAAGATGAATAAGTTCTAGAGATCTAATGTACAACATTGTTCCTATAGTTAACAATACTCTATTATACACTTAAAAATTTGTTAAGAGGGTAGATCTCATGTTAGGTGTTCTTCAAAAAAAGGAGAGACAGGTAAACTTTTGGAGGTAATGGATATGTTTATTTTCTTGATTGTGGTGATAGTTTTATTATGAGCATATGCATAAGTCCAAACACATCAAATTCTCTACATTAAATATGTGCAATTTTTGTATATCAATTATACTTCAATAAAGCTGTTAAAAATAAAATAAAAATGTATTGATTATAAAAAGGATTTCCTGAAGGATAATAATAATGTTTTAAAATTAGATTATTGTGATAGTTGCACAACTCTTTGAATATACCAAAAACCACTGAATTATACACTTTAAACGGGTGAACATTAATGATACATAAATTATATCTCCATAAAGATCTTTAAAAAGATGAACGGGTTGAACAAAATGGTCTCCAAGATCCATAGAGCTCTCACATTTGGCGATTCTATAATGTTAAACCTAATCTATTTTATGCATGTAACCACTTTCTGTTGTCTGCTTTCTTTACCACACATTCTACTGAATTCCTTTCACCGCTGAACTCAAAATAAAACGACTATTTAAAAACTCCAGGGGCTGGCCCCATGGCTGAGTGGTTAAGGTTCCGCTCACTCAGCTTCGGCAGCCCGGTCTCTCAGGTTCAAATTTCTGGTGTGGACATACTCCACTCATCAGCCATGCTCTGGAGGCATCCCACATACAAAATAGAGGAAGATTGGCACAGATGTTAGCTCAGGGACAATATTCCTCAAGCACAAAAAAAAAAAAAAGAGGAAGATTGCCAATGGATGTTAGCTCAGGCTGAATCTTCCTCACCAAAATAAATAAGGAAATTAATTAATTAATTAATAAAACTCCATTACAGTATATATCAATAATTGTTAATAAATGCACTTACCTGGCATTTTTGAGATACTCTTAATGTACAAGGCATAGCACAAAGTGATATAAGTGATACAGAGATGATTAAGTCCTGGTCCTTGCCTCCAAGCATCTGACAGATACAAACTCAAAGAGCCATAAATCAATGCAGAAGGAAGTCCTGCTGAATATATCAGAAAGAGAAGGTTTGACAGAGTAGAAATAATTCAAGCCTTGAAGGATGAAGAGGCATTTGGTAGGTGGGCACAAGGGCACTCCAGGCTGAGAAAATTATGTGTACAAAAAGGATACAGACAGAAAAGTCTGTTCTTAATACCATTCCCCCAAGGACCTCAACTATATGATAGCCAGTCTAATTTCAGTTACCATAAATACCTGAACGTCATAATTTACATTCCTTTTAAAATATTCTATTATTCATACTCCCTACCTCTATCTTCCAATTAGTTTGAATTGGTGAGGCTTTATCGCATTCCTACTCATACTGCTTCGCTTACTGACTCCTAAGGAATTCAATTTCTTTATGGTCTTCTGTGGATTAATAAAGTAATAACTTTTTTCTTCTAAATCAGAATTGGTACAGTGCCTCAGGAGGAAGTCCAAGACACTCTAATCCTTTACATGACCTTGATAAAAAAAATATATAATAAAAGATTCCCCTGAAGATTCTACATTTTAAAATATTTTAAATTATTAGACTTTATCATTTAGAGCAGTTTCAGGGTTACAGAAAAAATGGGGGAGAAAGTGCAGAGTTCCCATATACTTTCCCTCCTGACACACACATTGTTTCCTTTATTATGAACACCTTGCATTAGTGTGGTATATTTGTTAAAAGTTATGAACCAATATAGATCATTATTATTAACAAAAATTCATAGTTTACATTAGGGTTCACTCTGTGTTATATAAGTCTATGGTTTTGACAAACACATAATGTCATATGTCCACCATTACAGTATCATAATAGTACACTATCAAACAGAATAGTTTCCCTGCACTAAAAATCTCCTGTATTCCACTTATTCATCCCTCCCTTGCTCTTCCTGAACCCCTGGCAACCACTGATCTTTTTACTGTCTCAATAGTTTTGCCTTTTCCAGAATGTCATATAGTTGGAATCATATAGTATGTAGCCTCTCAGACTTATTGCTTTCAGTTATTAATATGCATTTAAAGTTCCTTGATGTGTTTTTGTGGCTTGATAGCTTATTTCTTTTTATCACTGAATAATATTCCATTGTCTGGATGTACCACAGTTTGTTTATTCATTCACCTACTGAAGAATATCTTGGTTGCTTCCAAATTTTGGCAATTATGAATAAGGCTGCTATAAATATATGTGTGCAGGTTTTTGTGTGGACAAAAGTTTTTAACTCACTTGGGTAAATACCAAGGAATGAGATTGCTGGGTTGTATGGCAAAACTATATTTAACTTTGTAATAAACTGCCAAACTGTCTTCCAAAGTGGCTATACCATTTTCCATTCCCATCAGCAAGATGTTACTCTCATTTCAAGATTATTGTAATTAAAGCTACTTTTAGTATTGGATTATGTGACCTTCTCAGCCAGTATGGCTAATTTCTGTATCTAGAAAATAGATGATAAGAGGACAAAGAGGAGTGTAGCTTCTGATTGTTCTTGTGGCTTTCTGCTGTGATTCCTGGAGATCACAATGATTCCTTTCAAAAACCCATTGAGCATTATAGTCTAGATGGTACCCAAGCCCACCTAAATGGGAAAGGAGAATTTCTACAAGATTGGATTTTTATGTAATGAAAGTGAACTTGGAAATTTGTTTTCCAATTCTGTTGAAATTTTCTTGATGATGTTTACCCACTGAACAACTTCAGATAGTCAAGGGTAGAGGAACCGCATGTGAACCTTCTATAATTTGCAGAGCTTCGGGGGTCATTATTCCCAAATCAGTCTTCGATCTTCATAGAGCTTGCCCTCATTCTTCTTTTAACAGGTACTGGGTACATACTGTCTGTTATTATTAGTGATTTTCTATCTGGGTGGCTTGTCTTTCCAATTAGATTGCCAACTCTTTGAGAGCAGGGAATCCTACTAATCACCTTTATATCCTCCTCTGCAGTATCTGGTATGACATCTTGCTGTTTCGGTTAGCTCTCTTTTGTTTGTAAAGAGAGACTCAATAAATCAAGTTTAAGTAAAGGGGGCAGGGTAGGTTAAAGATATATAAGAGTCTCAAAGAAAGTGAAGGACAGGAATTGATATATAGCCAGGCCTCGCAGGAACTGGAACTGGGATAGGAGTGGAGTAGTTACGAGTACTAACTCTGAAGCAAAACTGCCTGGGTTCAAATCCTCACCAGCTGTGTGACTTTATGCAAGTTGCTAGGCAATTTGTGCTTCAATTTCTTCATCTGTAAAATAATTATAATAATCATACTTAATTCATAGTAAGCATGTAAAGATTAAGTGAATTAGTATAGGTAAAGAGGTAAGAAGAGTGGCTGGCACGTAGTAAAGTGTTTCATAAATATTAACTACTATTATTATCAGGTGCCAAGGCATCTCTCTCACTCTCTCCTCTCTCTCTCGGCTCCATAGTCTTTTTCTTTACATCTCTTTCTATCTATGGGCCTTCCCTGTTCTCCTTTTTCTGCAAGTCAGTTTCTTGTCTCTATATTATTTCTGCTTTCTCAAAATTTCAGTTTCAACATTGTCTTCTATCTTCTTTTCTCGGTCATTCTAAAAAGGTCTGTCATTTCGCTTACTATACTTAAAACCTATGACCATGTAGTGTGGTGGTTAAGAGCATACACTCTGCCTGGGTTTCAATATTAACTCTGGCGCTTGCTACCTGTGTGCCCTTGAGCAAGTTACTTAGCCTCTCTGTGATTCCACTTCCTCATTTGTCAAAGGGTAGCAATAACAATAGAATCTATCCCATAGTCCATTGTGAGGATTTAATGAGTTAAGATTTTGCCTGGTATATATAGCAACTGCTTCATGAGCATTTGCTATGATTATTATGGCAATTCTCAAAGCATCCTTTTGCCTTTTGTTTCTGCTGCTAACTGCATCTGAGTAGAGTTTCTTTGGCTTAGATCATCTATTGTAGGCTGGGATTCATGGATTATAAATTGGTGCCACGCTTAGGAAAAGATTTCCCTCGTTTAGGTACCCATTTATGATCCGGTCAGTCAAGGCCAAGGAAATGGGGTCAAAGAGTACAAAACATGGTTATGGCCCTTGGTGGGACTGCAGGGATGATCAGTACATATTTCCTTTAGAATGTGAGCAGGCCAGTGCTGTAAATATATCTAAGATGCTTACACAGAGTTCTCAATAAATATTGCTAATGTTGAATGAGCTGGATGACTAACTCAGACATAGATTGGCCTGAGTACCTATGGGGCCCAGAGCTCTTCCTGGAAATATGTTTAAAACTAAATCCTAGAACCACAGAATGTCAGGGCTGGCTAGGGTCTTAAAGAGATTTTCCAAGTACAGCATTGCATCCTGTTACCAAAAAATCTAATTATTTTCATTTTAAAACTATTTGTATTCTGCAAACATTTGAGTTTATTGTAATGTATTTTAAATGACTCATGGTCTAATTTTAAAAAAGAAATGGCAATTTGCTATCTTACAATAGGCTAAGTAAAAATAATAATTATGCTCACATGTATTTCAAGGAACTGGTTTTAAATTATATATGAACGGCCTATTAAACAGCTATTTAATAGCATGCATCTTTGTGTGTGTATGTGTGTATGTGTCAGTGTCCATGCATGTGTACATTCAAAACATAAATTGTTTTTTAAATACCCAATTCAAATTTTATCTCTTAGTAAAACCTTTGCTGATCACCCCAGTATGCATTCACGTAACTGCTAAACTGACATCTGTCTTTTTTATTTGGATTTTACATTCACTGACTTGAAATAGCTCTTCTGTTGTTTTCTCAAACAGTCCTTTAAATGTTCCTATTGAGCTTTCATCCATTGGTTCTGTCTCCCTCTCTCCTCCATTAATTTGTAAGGCTCTAAGACAAGAGCTCCTATTTTATTAATTGTTGTATCCTTCATTTAGCATAAGTCTTGCACATAGTATACACTCAATTATTTATGGATTTGATTTTTTAAATATCCTGATAATTTGCACATAAGTTCTATGTATTTTCATATTATCGGCCCATGCAATATAGTCATTTTAAACAGTAAACTAATAGCTAACGGAAGTCATTTGTAGCCTTCACGTTCTTTTAATTTTAACTTAATTTCAAATTTTAACTTTCTGTGTATTTGAAAAGTAATAGAACTTGGGAGCCTTGCACCACTGTTGATCTTTAGATAGTTTCCTCTTTGTGCTTTCTGGTATGTTTTGGCCTTCCTCTGTTATAGTGATTTCATGCTTAGCTTACACATACACACCATTGATTCATTCAACATCTCTGGTCCTTCTCCACTGAGGACTGAATCATTTTCAACCTGCTCCACTCACTTATGAGTAATTTTTCCAGTTTAGTTAGAAAGAAATACAGATCAAATGGAGTGCCTGATGCCATAGACTTCACAAGCCAAAGGAGTTTGCACTTGGAGAAACAGTTACAAATCCAAATGCCTACTCTGTGCCTTTTTTTCCCCTGCCTGTGTGTGTATACCTAAAGCACAGCTGTAGCTCTACTACAAGGACCTAGGTGAAGGATTCTGAGAGATTGGTGGAGGAAGGAGGGAAAAGATAAGTGAGGAAGGAAACAACTAAAGCAGAATTCAGGTAGCAAGATAAAATGCAAGATTAGAAGGGAAAAGAAGAGGAAAACTTTTCTTTTTCATGTTGAATACTTCTCAGGCATTTGTCCCATCTTTACATGATGTTACCATTTTTAGGAAAGAAATAAAAGGGGAGAAAACTAATCTTCCCTCTACCTAAGGAGCAGAAGTTTTCTAATACAGCCCTTTCAGTAGAAAATGGAGTCCCTTGCCTTCAAAAATGATCAACCTATCTCTCTTGTAATTTTTTCCAGCTTTATTAAGGTATGATTAATGAATAAAAATTGTATATATTTAGGTTGTACAACATGATGCTTTTTTAAGATGTACAACATGATGATTTAATATACATATACATTGTGAAACAATTACCACAATAAAGTTAATTAACATATCCATCACCAAACATAGTTACTTTTATTTAACATCACTAATCATCAGGGAAGTGCAAATTAAAACCACAATAAAATATCTCCTCACACCTGTTAGAATGGCTACTATCAAAAAGACAAGCAATAACAAATGTTGTTGAAGATGTAGAGAAAAAGGAACCCTCATACACTGTTGGTAGGAATGTAAATTGGTACAGCCATCATGGAAAACAGTATAGAGGTTTCTCTCCTGCAATTTAACTATTTACTAGTAGTCACAACACAGGAGTACCCTAGTATCAGTTCTCGCAAAGAGCAACGATGACTTCCACTAGGTGACTCCTATTTGTCCAGCAGGCCAGACTCCACTCTGGCATTGTAAGACATAGGCCTGCCTGTAAAATGGTTCCTTAGACATTTTTTCCCTGAGTGACGTATTTATAACATCCTGTGCTATTATGTTCTCAGCTTCAAGTGTGCTGATCTTATTTTCTCAGATAAACAGAAATCATGCTCTACCTGTTGTGTGGCCTCAGACAAGTTATTTTCCCTCTCTGGGCCTCCGAACTCCCATCTATAAAATGAAATGTTTAGACTAGATGAACACTAAGGTATCTTTAATTTCTATGAATCCCTCAGTCAATGGTGTTTGTTGGTATATGTCTTCTCCCTGACATACATACACACACACACACACACACACACACACACACACACACACAGCCCTAGCCCATTCTTTTGTAAAGACTGACACAATGTGGTAGCAAGGAAAGAATACTGGATTTGTCCTCAGAAGAGCTCACTTCCTGTCCTAGCTCTGCCATCAAGTAACCTTGGGAAGACGACATCATGCCATATATCTGTACTCAATTTTCCAATCTGTATAATGGAAGGAAGGAGAGATTTCAACCAAGTAGATTTCTAAAAGCATTTCCCTTCTAGCTCTGAGGACCGTATGTCTCAAAAGTGCAGTACCTTACAGGCATCTTTCTGAATTTCTTAGTTTGTTTAGTGGCAGAATCACTTTTTTGGTTATCCAGGCTCTCTCCAATTCTCTACATCCAATCAATAACTAAGTCTTCCCAAATATCTCTTGCAAACATCTTCTTCTCTCCATCCTCACATTTACTGTTCCCTAAAGTTCATCCTTTGCACTGTGGCCAGAGTGATCTTTCTGAAGGACATCTTGGAACACGTCATCCTAGTGATCAAAATCCTCAATGGCTCCTCAATGCCTTCAATAAAATGTCCAAAATTTTTATCTTGTCATTTAAAGCCCTCCATGCTACCACCCCTCTTAACTATTCATTCTTTGCAGGCTGTGCTTTGCACTTCCTCACTTCCATACCTATACTCAATGATGTTCTCTCTGCCAAACAACATCCTCCCTACAGCAACTCTTTTTGCATATTGGATTCCATACATCCTTTAAGGTTCAGCTCACATTCTTACTGCCTCCATGAAGCCTTCTCTGATTTCCCAAATAGATAAAATCTTTCCCTATGCTATAATCCCACAGCACTGCTTCTGAATCTCTCTAATGTTACTCTCATTACATTCTGCTATGTATCAACTCATTCATGTACATGATGTTGTCTCTCACTGGACTGTAATTTCATTGAGACCAGCGTCCATGATTTACTTACTCCTGTTACTACTCTTACATTCATATAGCCTGATACAGGGTCTTGCTGCTCTGCACATACTAGGCACACAAAGAAATTTAGACTTGGAGCTGACTCCAAACAAAGAACAGAGACAGTTTGAGTACAAGTATGCCTAATGCAACTGTCACAGAGTGGACAAATTCTTTCTTCTAGTACTCGGAGGAGAGAGAAATCAGACATACTAAGTCTATACAAAAGGCAATGATCTGTAATGTTGGTATCCTAAAGAGATAGCTAATGTACTGAGAACTCATGGGCAAGGAGATCTAGAAATTCACAGGACACCTGAAAAGTGAGTAACAAAAGTGGAAAGTGAGCATCATTCTCATCAAAATGAAGCAAGATGCCTCCTGACAGTTACCTCCTCATTAGTCAAGTTCAGAAACCATGACAAGCAATCTGTCAGGCCTGAAGCAAAATTGAACCATAAGCAATCAGGTACATAGATACTAACCAAAGACACATAGTGCCAGACCAACTTAATCACTTTATATTGGAACAAATTAGAATCATTATCAAACGAAGGCCCTTATCAGGCATCCCTGAATTTAGGTAAAGCAGTCAACAGGTGCTTTCTGGGTTGTTGGTGGGGTCACAATTAGCCTCAGGGCTGATTGGTTCTGGGGATCATATGCACGCATAGAGGAATGAGAAGAAGGGATGTTCTGATGATGGTTTCAGGCAGTGCAGAGTTAAATAATGTGCAGGGATCACGGTCCATTTATAAAGAAAAATATAAAACCTTAGGTGCACAGAAGGATTACTCCAATCCCAATCTGGCCACATTAATAGAAGGTAACAGCAAATAAAACAATTAAAAGACCACTGCTGCCTGGGACCAGAACTGTGGAGTTGGCTGAATTTATATTCATAGGCCATGCAATACTATTTACTATGCCTCTCTCTTTTTGTACTATCTAGTCCCTTCTCCACAACTCCCCAAGTGCCCTATAGCTTCACACGCCCCATGGTTACCCAGGATCCCCTACTGTGACCCTCTCCCCCAATATGAGGGCCCTGAACTTCCCTCTTTCCCCTCTGAACTCAAAATTGCCCTGCCCTGTCTCTGCTTGCCACAGAGGAGGAGACCCTCAGCTCACCCTCAAATGGATGGCTTCACGGATCTGACGGTACACAAGGTGAGGCTGAGAATTTACAACAGCATGAGTTGTTACCTCTTCCAAGATCAGTATGTTAACACAAAATAACTAAATCCAAAAGTTTTAACCTCTAATGGTAGCAGATTTTTCAGGCACATCAGCAAGTTCGGAGAGTGATTTTTCCTCTTAAAAGAAGAAAATTTAAAATCAAGACATGAGTCCCAGTGCTGGCTCTGCTGCTAGTCGACAATGTGGCTTTGTATAGGTTACTTGGTTTCTATGAGCGATGGTTTTCCTCTCTGAAAAATGGAATGGATTATCTATATTCTTTCTGGTTCTAATAATTTGTACTCAGTAAATCTCAGCACATTTTCTTCTCTACTTATTTTGCCTCAGCATAAGGTTGGCCCTAGTTGTCACCAATCACACTGATAGAGAGAAAAGCCTTTATTTTTCACGTTGCATGCCACTGCAACCAAACATATTCACACTCAACTCAATAAAAGTAATTCCATTATGATGAGACACTAAGTAAAAGATATTGGCTAAAGTGGTATGAGATTTCATCTGCACAATAGGGGCATATACTAACTAAAAGGTACATGTGGAATAAGATGTCTTTGATTTATAATGGGAAGAATATTGAATTTAAAGTCAAGCAACTTGGGTTCAAATCTTAGGTCTAATACTTATTGGCTGTGTGATCAGCTCTAGGCAAGTGTCTTAACTTCTTGAACATCCATTCCCCCGTTTTCTGAAACATAGGCTAAATATTCTTAGTTTCCAAGTCTGAGGGATACTGCAAAGATTAAATGAGAAAAATATATGTGAAGTATCTAGCACAGAGTCTGGAAAAAAGTAGGAGCTCCATTCACATTACTGAAATCTGAATTGAAACAAGAATTGGCCAAGGTTTTACCTGAGAAAAATCTTGATGCAAATTTAATGTGTATATTGTCCTCAAGCATCATGTGTGTTGTCTCATATGGTGGGATTTCCTTCCTTTTTAAAGCTGAATAATATTCCATCATATGTATATACCGCATTTTCTTTATCCATTTATTTGTTGATGGAAATTTAGGTTATTTCTACATCTTAGCATGATTCCACGTACATGAGGTATCTAAAATAGTCAAACTCATAGAAGCAGAGAGTAGAATAGTGGTTGCCAGGGGCTGAGGGGAGGGGGAAATGGGGAGTTGCTGTTCAATTGGTATAAAGTTTCAGTTATGCAAGATGAAAAAGTTCTAGATATCTGCTGTACAACACTGTGCTTACAGCTTACAATACTGCACTGAACACTTAAAAATGTGTTAAGAGGGCAGATCTCATCTTAAGTGTTCTTACCACAATTAGAAAGTTGATTGTATATGAACAAAATTAATAGGCTGATCTGGAAGGAGTGATCTGTGAAAAAGATCCATAAGCATATATTCTCATCATAACATTATGAAAGAGTGTAAGAAAGAACTTTAGCCACTGTGAAATCCAAAGAAAGGTCACAAGGACATTCATATATAGATTTATTTGTTTCTTTTTAGATACAAGGAGAAGAAAAACTGGAAAAGAGAACATTTTATTCTTCTTGTGTATTAAGTCTACTTTTCTATGTGTCCCAAAGGTTGTTACTATTGTTGTTATTTTTTATTTATCAAAATAGAACTATGGAATGCCTTCTCAGAGGTAATAGAAAACTGTATTGGAAGCATTTGCACTATCTAATACTCAACTAGATTTTCTAACGTAATAATTTCTGGTGCTTTTTGAAGAAGCTTTGTTAAGACACAAAGAGTTTTAATCACCAAACTAGAATTTTACTTAGAGAGAAATATAAAGTGAGGCAAAAGTAAGACAATTGCTTTTATTCCCATATAAGAACTCGACTATTTTCAAAACAGGAGAATGTTTTTAATCATAAATAAATCATGCATAACACGGTCTCACGTCAAGTAAGAATTTCATAAAATAAGCAATTTAGCTACACATGAGCTAAACACATTGTTATGTGTTTGTCTATATGGTGACTTTAGCCTTGCACTATATTTAGACTCCAAAAGCAAGTTCTCATCAATTTAATAAACTTTTATATGAGTCCTTACTCTTATTATTTGAGGAACTGGGCCAATGGTTAGGGGACCCAGAAATGAATGAGACATTATCTCTGCCTTTTAAGAAGCGCGCAGATTCTTTGTTATGGAGATGGATGAGCATGACTCTCAGTATTCTAGCTTAGGTGACTGAGTGATACCATTAGCTAGGAGAAGAAAGGCAGGAGGAAGAACCAGTTTGAAAGAAAGGAATGAGTTTGGTTTTTAACAAGTTGTGTTTGACACGCCTATATGTCACCTAGGTGGAGAAGTCTAGTATAGATGGATGGTCTGGGGCTCAGGAAAAATTTCAGGGCGGGAGGTATATACTATTGAGTCATATTCAAAAAGACATAGTTGAAGCCAAAGGAGTGAATACGATCACCCAGGGAGAACAGGTGTAAGGAGATGAGAAAGGAATCTGAGAACAGTGCAATGAGGAATACTCTTAAGTGGCAGCAGAATAACAGAAGACATAGAAAGAGAATGACAGTTCCAAACAAATATTACAAATTGAACCTAAGTATCTAATTTTGTTTCCTCCTGAAACCCCGTTAATACAACATAATGGATATTTTAGTCACAAATCCACAAATACAAAGAGAGCAATAGAGGAGACAACCACACAATTTTGGAAGCAGGAAAGCAGGTGGCTGAATTGTAACTAATTTAACACCTAGAAGAATTGAAAGTGATTGCCTCTGGCAAATGGGAAATGGAGGGGAGAGATGCAGAGGAACTACTGATTTTTGTAACAAGCCTACTAGAACTCTAGGGGCCAGCATCTGAATACATGTAGGTTGAGAAGTAAATCAAAGGTGAAAAATTAGAGACATCAAATGTTAACTATCCCTTTAAGAAGTTTGGTTATGAAAGGAATGAGGCAGATGTAGCATGAGGAGTAAGGAGAAGAAATAAAAAGTTTGGTGTCTGTGTAAAGCACTTGAGATGAGAATACTTTTGCAAGCTATGAGGAAAGATAAGGAAAGTTAAAATGAAGTTCAATGATACAGGAGAGGAGAAGGAAAAGGATGAATGACTACAGGAACATTGGATGGGGAAGTAGGAAAGAACCGTTACCTGGTAGAATTTTTTAGTGAAGTAGAAATGTAAGTCATCTGCTCAAAGTGAGGAGGCCAGAAGTGGGGGCTTGAGAAAAGAAATGAAGTTTTGGAACAGCTGCAGTGGGAAATGGAAGAAGGAGCCAACTATGAATGAGAAAAGGATTAAGGATGAGAGTTGAGGGTCCAGCTGAGTTTGGAAAGCACACATTTATAGTGGCGCCAATGAGCACGGATATGCAATTTTCCCCAGATGGGTCTTCAGCAGTCTGGGAACAAGAACAGGCAAAGTGGACCACTGAACTGAGCCAGGACTGGGCAAGCACTGCCAAAGCTATGAGATGGAAGGTGAAAGAGTCAAAAAATGGAAAATGCTTGTGAGAGTGTCATTGAAATGGGGTCCAGAAGAGAGAGGAGGAAAGAAGACAGGATGTGGCTGCTAGCCGAAGAGATTAAGAGAGAAGGGAATAGAGGTCACAATAAAGAACAATTTGATCACAGGCCATTCCTCAGTGTTTCACACACAAGTTCAGGTAATTATTGCCTCTGTGACCAAACTTCTGAACCCTTTTAGTCAGATAGCTGTTGATTTTCCAGCAAATGTAGTGTTAAGGAGACTTAAATGACTGCTTTCTACCATGAGTTACTTCACTCTGGTAATCTTTATTCCAGTTTTCCTATTGTTTTTAAGGTATTTCTCTCAACTAATCTTAGCCAATTCAGCTTGGGTCAGGGGAGGGGGATGATATACAACAAGGGGAAGTATATATTTAATACTCTCTTTTTGCGTATGGCTCTAGGTCTGGCTCTGCCTCAGAGACCCTTTACTCCAGGGAACACAAAGAACATGTGGAAGCTATCAATTTTCTGAAGGTGCCAAAGAGTGGCCTGCCCTGAACTGAGATCCTGGCTAATCTCCTTTTCAGTGCTCCTCTAGTGGGCAGCTGCTTTCCTCAGCAATTTGGAAGCACATCTCCTTGCCAGATAGCTGTTCATCATTTGCAGGCTCTGATTTTACAGCAGTAGGAAAGTGGGGTATGAGAGGGCGAGTGGTACTCGTTCACCAGAGTAATGCAGAGGACTTAAGGCCTATCAATTCCCAACCCATAAAGGCCTCCTCCAGCCTTCTGGATCATGTTACCAGAGTTCCAGGAGAAACTTTTATTTCTAGACACAAAGCTGTGGTAAATTCAGACATATTTGCATCAGCAATAATTGCCTTGGCTAGCAAAAAGAGTAGGAGTAACTTCTTCAGCCTTCCTCCAGTTACAGAAAAATGTCTCACATCCCTGACTGTATTCTTTATTATTAAATGATTTACTTAAGATAAGTATTTTGAGTGGTAAATGTTTCTAATTTTAAGGTTACCAACTGTGGTGTGTGGCAACACAACCTTTAATAAGTGTGTCTTAGATTTTCAGGGACAAATGTTTATGCTCACAGAACCTATAACATGCTTACCATATTGGTATAACATACCATCATATTGGTCTCCTGCTCCTTACTGTTGGAAAGCAGGAACTTACTGAGGCTACTCAAATAGTTACCAGATTATCTGTGCTACTGCATATTATTTATCAAATGGAAATCACCACAGAAATTGATACTATATCATTTCCATTAATACAGTCCTGCTCTGTTTTTATGCCCAAAGGCATAAAAGTTCTAATTGTCTGTATGGCTATTCAATTCCCATTGAAGCCCTGTTATTAGTCCTAAACATTGCAGTGTGACCATTATTTACCCAATTAGAAAGTAAAAATCCAATGAAAGAGCCTTGAAAAGGCAACATCAATTGTTCATAGAACAAATGTTCAAGAGCTGTGTAAAATAGTTGTTAAAAAATAGGCAGGCTAACAGTTTTGACTGTAACTCTTCTCCATCTTTGGAATATGAAGAGCCAATTTGGGTACCAATATATCAGTTTTGTTGACAGAAAAAGCTTTCAGAGAAAAATTTGTAAGAGTAACACTTCTATGACAGTAAAGCTGTCATAGAACATATAGGTCTGCTGGGCATTTTTAAGAGTCTGTAATTAAAGGAGCAGAAATATGACTGTAAGTCTGCATAAAAGTGGCAATATTTGCAGTTTTATAAAAGTTTAAACAAAGCCAAAATAATCTAGTCTTGTATAAAAAGGAAAAGGCCTTTAGCTTACCTTGGGGTTAAATTATACTTGCTGAAAAAGTCTTTCAAAGACCTAATTGAATGCTCCTTCAGGAGGGAAATCAAGACTGTATATATGTATACATATACGTAAAGTCTTGATTTCTCTCCAAAATATATAAAGAACTCACACAACTCAATAGCAAAAAACAATCTGATTTAAAAATGGGCAGAGGATATGAATAGACATTTTTCCATAGAAGACATTCATGTGGCCAACAGGCACATGAAAAGATGTTCAACATCACTAATCATCAGGGAAACGCAAATCAAAACCTCAATGAGATATCACCTCACACCTGTTAGAATGGCTATTACTAAAAAGACAAGAAATAACAAGTGCTGGTAAGGATGTGGAGAAAAGGGAAGCCTCGTACCCTGGAATGTAAATTGGTGCAGTCACTGTGGAAAACAGTATGGAGTTTCCTCAAAAAAAAAAAAAAACAAAAACTAAAAATAGAACTACCATATGATCCAGCAATTTCACTTCAAGGTATTTAACCAAAGAAAATGAGAACACTAATTCAAAAAGATATCTGTGCCTCCATGTTTATTGCAGAATTATTTACAATAGCCAAGACGTGGAAACCACTTAAGTGTCCATTGATGGATGAATTGATAAAGAAGATGTGATATATATACACAATGGAATACTATTCAGTCATAAAAAGAATGAAATTCTGCCACTTGCAACAACATGGATGGACCTTGAAGGCGTTATGTTAAGTGAAATAAGTCAGACAGAGAAACACAAATATTGTATGATCTCAGTTATATGTGGAATATAAAAAACAAAACAAAACAAAAAACCAAGCTCATAGATACAGAGAACAGTTGGTGGTTGCCAGAGGGGAGGGTGGATAGGGAGTGGGAAAAATAGGTGAAGGGGGTCAGAAAGTAAAAAATTCCAGTTGTAAAATAAATACATAATGGTGATGTAATATACAGCATGGTGACTATGTTAACAACACTGTATTGCATATTTGAAAGTTGCTAAGAGAGTAAATCTTAGAAGTCCTCATCACAAGAAAAAAAATTTCATTAACTATGTATAATAATGGATGGCAACCACTGTGGTGATCATTTCACAATGTATACAAATACCAAATCATTATGTTGTACACCTGAAACTAATATAATATGTTCAATTTTATCGCAATTAAAAAAAGATTGTGTACACAAATGGCTTCAGCCTGCTAGCTAGTTCTCTGCTAATTCTAACTTGTATACATTTTCTAACTTCACTCTCACTTTGCAAAAAAAAAGATTGTGCAAACTATGTTCAATGAAGCTTAAATATAAGGCACTTGTTCTCCTTTAGGTTTCAGATGGAGGAAAAACATATGCTTTTGCCATCCCTCTGGAATATTCTGGCTCTGACTTTAAATGAACTCAGCCCACTAAAACTATCCACAGCAACTTTCATTTAACTTTTGACTCTTATATCCTGTTGCTTCTTATAGGAAAATGTTTGTGACCTTGGCATCTCTTTCCATACCAGAGCCTTCAGTTTATTGGTTTTCGTTCCTCAAAGTACAGCACACCAAAAAGAAAAAGGTCTTTCAAAAGTCGGACATATACTGTTTGACCATAGATAACGCCCATTCTAGGATGTGGTCATTAAAAAAAAATCCTTTCTTTCCATAAAGCAGAATATACTCTCAGTTGGGGGTGGGTGGGAGAATCTCTTCAGCTGTAATTTTTATATGAGTAAAGAAAGAAAAACAGCAGTCCCTTTTAGATACATATGTGCATGTCACAGTTTTTGTCAGGCTGACTTGGCAGCTCAAAAAACTAAACAATTCTAGTATGTTAGAGGGATTACAAGACTACTATATTTCAAAATGTTTATAGATTAGTTTTGTAGGAAGAAAGAACAGCTTCATCTAATGGATCAAGTACATTTACTGCAAAAGAAGCGAAGAAGTCTGTTTTTCAAGAATATTTGCAATAGGAAAAAGTATCCAAAAAACAGCCCTTTTTGTAGAAAGTCTGGAAACCTTTTCTGGGTGATTTAAACTGCTCTCCAGTGAACCATGGCCAATTTATGATTAAAAGCAGAAATAAAAACTGAAATAAACTGCAAAGTATCTTTTTGGTAGAGTTTTCTTTTTCACAAATCTATGATAGGTCTGATTTACATCTTATACAGATCCAATGTGCTGGTAAGTCACTGAAATTTCATTTAAAGAGGAGATATATGATTAAGGACTCAGACCCTAACTATGAAACCACAGTAAACTTGAATACAAAATAACTGCCAGTACAGTTGATAGCAGGCCATTTCAATACCTTGAAAGTAGAGAAACCAGTATATCTTAACAAATGACAATTCACTGGTTAGGCCAAGTAGGTACTCATGTACGTGGTATGATTTGGAGAACCTTAGAAAGACCATCCTGACCCAAAATATCTCCCTAGAAGCCTGCTTTGCTGATTGAAATTTCTACCACGACAGTCGTTCAGTTAAGGATGCTGTTACAATAGGTCTACCCTTGAGAGGTAACATGCAAATATTACCATAAACAAATTAATGTGGATTCATTACCTATTCCCTGGCAGAGAGAAGAGCTCCAACAATAATGGAGAAAGACTAAAGATGTGCACGTAAAATAAAACAATGGGTAAGGGAAAGGTCTGAGTTTGTTGTTGCGTTCCACTTGGAAGTGGATCCTGAATGCTAAAGACATGGAGTTTGGACAGACTCTGAAAGGAAAGGTGGAACACCATAAACACCATGACGTGGTGGAAAGAGCACTAGCCTAGGAATGGAAACACCTAGTTCTAGTCACTTTTCTACAAATTATATCCTATGACCTTGGATAAATCCTTTCTCCTCCCTAGATTCGAATTTCTCCATCTATGAGAGAGGACAGAGTTGCTGGATTAAGTAATTTCTGAAGTCCTATTCAGCACTCTTCTAATCAGAAAGGGTATGGGCATGGTGCAGCTGAAGACAAACTGGCTATTCCACCAGTTTGTCTAGCCCCATTCTTAACCTCTGGGCCCCAAATAACCTCCTTTGGAGACACTAGGCAAACAGTAAGAAGCAAAATGGATGGCCCTTTAAGGGAACCCATTCCAATGAGTAACAACATTCCCTATCAAAGAATTCTTTTTCTCCCCTTGCTCCTTCTACTTTGTCATTGTTTTGATTACTAAAACTAAGTGGCTGCCTATTAACAAATTCCATGCCAGTTTTATCCATCTGACACAAATTCATGACACATGTTTTCTATCTTCATTTTACCACAATTTCATACTGAAGACCCAAGGCTTACCAAACCAAATCCTCCTTTTATTTTCCTAGTTAGTCTTTCAAATATGTGTTGTAACAAAACAGTAAAGAAATGGAAGTGATCATAAGAGTGAGAACCAAATGGAGAGATAGGAAACATTTAGAGGCCTCTTGCCAGTATGGGATTGCTTTCTATGATTAGCCTTCAAAAATATTGCACAATTCATGTTGAAATGCTCTAAGTGATACTGTTACATCCTCTTGGAGACAATGCCTTATGTCTAAAAAGATTTTATTGTGAAGAAATTTTTAACTGATACTAAGCCCAAATTCCCCTCTAACTTTTACTCCCATGCTTTCTCATTAAACATTAGGCAATGGTAAAAAGAAAGTCCCCCCACCACTGTGACCTTCTTTTCAACAATTTCCACGGTTTCAAATCAAAACACCACAGTTGAATCCACTTTCTTTAGTCTGTATTCTTCCAGCTCTTTAACATAATCTCATTTTGACCAATTTGTTCTTCTTAAATTTGCTTGAGTCTCTTCCCATAAGACGATAAGGGATTTCTGGGTTCATCCATTGTCATTAGCAAGTGACTAGTTCCTTTTGCCAGTGGAAACTGTAGCTTGGTTTCAACAAAGGTGTTCTTCAGGTTGAACTTCTAACTACTGTATTCTAATTGCTCAAATTGCATAGAAAAGTCACCTACAGTGCTCTATTTATCAGAATAGAGACTTGATGTTTTGGGTAAGACACATCTTTAAAACTTGTTCCATGCTTGAAATCTTTCTGTCCACTTAACACAGTGGCACCTTTGTCCTATTTGAAATCTTGACTCTAATTGCTCATTTTGGTATGGCTATATTTGCTCAAAAACTGGAAATGTGTTATGGAAGTGTTATTTTTGTGAAGTACAAAACATTTACAAATGGCTCCTTCTCATAAATGTGGACCTCATGAGAAAATCATTCACCAAAGGATCCAGCTGTGTTGATACACTGACTTTCTTGGCATAGTCTGAAAATAATAAATTTGTAACAAGGGAAGTAGAAAAGTTCTGGCGTTCCTCAAGGGCTCCAGGGGTTATCCAAAAAATACGTTCCAGTTATGTTTAGGTTGTTGTGAAGTATATAAAGATAAATAATCATGGTTTCTGCCTTCATGGTGCTTAAGAAAGAGAAGTTATTCGTTATAAAAAACCATAATCCAAATATGGTAAATGCCATAAAAAAGGTACAAATTGCTAAAAGGATTCAGAGAATATAGATTGCTTCCAACTGTAGAAATCTGCAATAGCTGACTCAGTAACAAAAAATTAAATATTTCTTGACTGAATGAATGGATGAATGAATGATTGCATGTGGAGGACGTGGCAGATACTTGAGCTGAACCTTGAAGAATATACAGAATTCACAGGGAAAGAGATGGGGATGGTACTTTTCAAAGAAAGGAAAAACCACAAAGCTTCCTAAAGGGAAAGTTGGGATCATACTATGGAGAGATTAAAATGCAAGGGTAAACTCTTGAGTGTGCTTGTGTGTGTTTTCACTCCAGCCTCCCCTCTGACACACAGTCCTAGTCTTGTTTATCATCTGGAACTCTTTTGCCTGCCTGCATTTCTCTCAGGAGCATGCAGTACTCAGCTCTGACCTAAAGCTGGGTAGTCATCAAAAGAAAATTCATGCCTTTACCTTCAACTCCTGATGCCTGATACATATCCCCACCACAAAGGTTCAGTATGGTGCACTGTGACCTTGGTTATGGCCCTATTATAATGACAATCTGAAAATGGCCAGTCCCTACTATAGCAGGCTTAACTCCCATAATATCCTGAAAATTAGCCACTGGAGCATTCCTTTTTTCTCTACATATAATACCTTTCTCCACTCACTCCTTCCTACAAGGTCAAATCATGAGTTTCTTTCTTCGTGGAAGGTTAAATATAGTCTGGGAATATAGGGATTGTCCCAACCCCTTCACATCCTGGTTATTTCATTGAAATTAATGTTATGCATCCATCAGTGAATCAAGAAAGGGAAGTTGTACTGAATTAGAAGCAACATTGGTTTCATATGCTGTACACAAATTTGTGTACATCATGGGAACAAATCACGTACATGTCCAGGGAACTTTTAAGACTCACTGCTTTGAGAACATAATTATTTCATTTCTAAGGTTTCCGCAAGTGAGTTTTCAGGACTGTCAAATTGCCACTGTGTTCTACATCTCTAAGTCATCTCTCCAAGCTTACATAATATGCCAAGCATGCTTAATTCTGATCATTTTGGAAATCTGATGTTTTGTAACCTTAACTATACTAGATGTCAAAGATGATTGCATGATGTAGGAGTGCAGGGCCAAAAGTCTGCTAATTTATGTAAAGTTGCTTATAAAGGTTAAGTGGCATGATTCTTTTTCCTATATTTTATAATGCCAAACTGTAAACTCTTCAAGGACAGAACCTATGCCTTACCATTTTCTGCATCTCCAATACATAACACATAGTAACTGCACAGAAATAAGTTACTACTAATGAATGATGCCAAAGAAAACAGACAACCATTTACAAAAATATGTCCATAAAATATGTTTGCTCATTCTCTTCTACTTCATTCCATTCTTAGTTCTCCACTGTACTTGAGTTTGCCCTCCAGGTAGGGACATTGTATAAATTGGAAAAAAATGTTTCTTCCTCAAGTATAAATAAATAAATAAATAAACAAACAAAAAGTTAGTATATCATGCAACAATCTGAACAACCATACATGGCAGCCTTACGTGGAGGAGGAAACAGCCCTGGCTGAGTGTACAAACACACCAATACTCTTGCCAGTTCACACACACCCTGGATAGATGCTAAGGCACACATTTGATAGAAAGTGTTCATATTTTAAGGCCCTCTCCCTCACCCCAGATAAGGTGACTGTATCAGATTTGGAATCTTTCTGGGAGGTTAGAATCAGACACTGAGAGTGGTGAGAAAGAGAGAAAAGCAACCTTAGGGGACACATATGAAGTATAACAGGGACAAGGTGCAGCTTCACTTGTGTGTTTGCCAGTGAGTTTGTGCATGTGTGTTCTCTCAAGTGTGTAAGTGGCTGTATGTGCCAGTGTGGATTTACATAGGACAGTGCTCTCTTCTTCTTCTGTAGAACTTAATTGAGAGGTGTAGAATCTCCATACCCCCTGCCTCCTTCTCACATAAGTTAGTATCTATCCATAATATGAAAAGTGTCCCCTTAGATGGAACATCCTTTGGCAGTGAACAACCTGAACACCCATACATAACAGCCTTGCCCTCATCCTTGAGTTCTATCTGAATTTTACGCTATCAACTATACTAAGGGAAATCTAGTAGTCTTTTCTTTCTTTTTTTTATTTTTTTCTGTTATTATCTTTGATTAGTGGGGTGTGGGTGATTATGTTCTGTTCAACCTGCTTGACTAGAACAACTACAGCTGATGTGTCCAACCCAGTAGTATTTGGTGGTTGACACATTCCAGGCCAATTTCACTGGAGATTACCAAAAAAAAGAAAAAGGGTTCCAACAATCTAAAGAGTACGTGACTCCCCCATCTGGGACTCCAGCTAACTATATGTATAAAAATTATGGGCCCAGAACCTATGTTTGAACAAGTGGATTAACCTTACCAAAGATAATCTGGAGTTACAGTGGCCACAATGGGGAACTTTTAACCTAGATAAGCTTGTCCATTTATGAGATGCCCCAGAGAAGAAGGAGTCCCAAACTTCCCAAAGACAATAAGATGCATCTTTGATTAGTATGCAGAAGCTTCTAAGACTAAATGAATCAAAATCTGCCTCTTTAGAAGAGTTCAATACTGCCAGGAGTATTTACAGTTTGTCCTGGCTGAAACCTGATGATAAAATATTTGAAAGGATTTTTTTCTTTAAAAGGAACTCTATGGTTAGAAGTTGGCCAAGCTGGAGACTAATATTCATAGCCTGGAAGAAACTTTTTGAAGGCCTTCTTTCCTAAGCTAAAATGAAACTATTTACCCAGAGGTAAAGAAAAAATTCTGAAGCCTTTATGGAACAATTTATTTAAACATTCCAAAGACACACAGTTGTATATCTATAACATAGGAATCTTTCGATTTCCATCTTAGTTGGAAATCTTCTCCCTGATATAAAGAAGCAAATTGAAGATAATATAGTTGGATTGACGGGCTAGCCCCTTGATATCATTCAGGCTGCTAACCAATTCTTTGAGGAATTAAAAACAATTGTCCTTGTCTTACAAGTCAAGTCTTTACACAAAAACAAAAATGTGGCAAATTTTGTGGCAAAAATTGCTTCACCTTAAATTATGAAGCAATTTAAAGCCCACCTATCCTTTTAAAACATTTTTTTAAACAGTTTTATTTACTTATTTATTTATTTTTTGTGAGGAAGATCAGCCCTGAGCTAACATCCATGCTAATCCTCCTCTTTTTTTGCTGAGGAAGACCGGCTCTGAGCTAACACCTATTGCCAATCCTCCTCCTTTTTTTTCACCCAAAGCCCCAGTAGATAGTTGTATGTCATAGTTGCACATCCTTCTAGTTGCTGTATGTGGGATGCAGCCTCAGCATGGCCGGAGAAGCAGTGCATCGGTGCGCGCCTGGGATCCGAACCCGGGCCACCAGTAGCAGAGTGCATGCAATTAACCGCTAAGCCACAGGGCCAGCCCACCACCTATCCTTTTTACCAATATTTTTTTACCAATCCCGAGGGAGTAAAATACCCTGCACTGGTTACCAATCTCTGGGAGGACCCTAAACACTTGTACCTACTGCATCTTGGTATCAGAGTCATCAAGAAAAACACAACACAGTCAAACACTGGACAGAACAATGTTGTACTTACATAAGAAAGATACAGAGTGAGATCAGCTTCCATAGTGAGCATCAGTGCCCCATGGCCAGTGGGTGTCTCCCAGTAGCCAACACACAGCAATTGGCCTATGTGCATCCCTCTTGTGCTGCAGTGGGAAAACTTTGCTGTCTCCCAGCAGAGGACAGATATAACAGTGGGTTGGCCAGGTGCCATATGATGCACACACTTTAAATAGAGAAAAAGGAATACTCAGAAAGTTAAACAAGGAGGGATATTTCCATACAAGGTGATAAATTTGGCACAGGCTGAGTGGTTCTTTGTCTCTTGGTGGGGGTTGAAGGACTGGACACATGAAACTAGCTTTCCAGCAATTTCCAAATAAGATAAAATACTAAAATGGTAATTATTGAACATATTTTTATTGACTTCTGGCTTCTTATTACAGAGAAGCTAAGGATATTTGGGTCTGTTAATAAACAGGTCTTGTGTCACATTTAAAAATTTACTATGAGAAATAATATGCTTCTAAAAATTATGAAATGTATTCATAAATTTGCCAGTCTACAAAATGTTGGTGTAACAGACAGTCCACAATTGCTTGCTTCTTAGTTTTCACTAGAAATTAAAGTTTCTAAGGGCTAAGAATTCTAATCAATACATGTAATTAAAATTACTAGAAATAATTAGGGAAACAACTCTGTGTACAAGAAAAGTAGGATGCATTTTTTGTAAAAAAAAAAAAAAGTATAAGGTATGGAGATGCAGTTTTTTAAAGGAAAAGATAATATTTTTGTCCTAAAGTAAAATAATTGGTTGTTTTAGAACTAGAAAGAAGAGAATAAAGGGCAAAAACTAAATGGGTATGAAAATTAGGGAGAGAGAGAGCGAGTGAGGAAGGGAATATCTTATGTTGTCAAGCTCATTAAAATTGAATGAATTTGTTACAAGTGTTTTTAAAATAAACTTTAATATCAAGTGTATGCCAATGCAAAATTAAAATGTAATTTTCTTGCATTTGTGAAAAGTACAAAAAGTTTTCTTGGACTATTGTTCTGCTTTTGATAAGAAATTATGAAAAGTTTTCTTTACCTTTTGGGTAATCTACCTGAAAAGCAAAGATTGTGTGTCTTACCAAAATAAGTTCCTGTGCTTCATGTTGTCTTTATAAGGTCTCTGATTATTTGGGAGAGCTGAGTCTCCTCTATTAGAAGAGCTAAAGTTTTTACAAGAGCTACTTTTTTTTACAACTATGTAACTTTCTATGTTAGCCTTAGAAGTCTTTGTCACTTTGGTTGAATGGATAACCACGATCATATTTAATCAAGTGTACAAACTTTTTAATATATTTTACAAGTTTACCATAATCATATTCTAAATGAACTCTTTTTGACCTCAAACTAACTTGGAGGTTTTCCAGAGGGTCCCTGGAACATTTCAAAAGATTTGTTCTCTCTCTTTATAGAGATATTAAACTAATTAGGCTTATTTGATATGTTAAGTTACAGGAGAAATATTGTCAAATAAAAAGTGATGCTAAACCTGCTTTAGGTTATATGTGTATAAGTATAGGTTATTAATGTAACTGTTCCAGAAATTATGTGAAATTCCTAGAGATTTGATATGTGCCAGTATAAGGTTATCAATCATAATTCTAGTTATTACCTTAAATTGTCATTTTCCATAGAAATAATAAAATCTCCTTATCAATTGCATTATAATAAACTCTCATCAGATCTTTAATCACAACCACTTTTAAGTCTTTTGACATTTATAGTTATTGTATTACTCTGATGTTTTTATAAAAGTGCTTCCTCTTCAAAGAGATTCATGGAAAGGACTCTGACAAGTACAGGTTTCTGATAACTTTAAGATCATACTACTGCACTGTGGAAAAATTTTTGAACTCAAATGGAAAAACTGATGGATTCATAAAACTGCCAACCTATGATCAAGCATTAATCAAGAATTAATTACATGGGATTAAATGAACTGATGAGGATGATTATAATTTTTATGACTTTATTTGGATCATTGCTAATTCTTTAATGTTTTGTTTTCCAGATTTGAAAAATCATTTTCTTCTTTCTTGTAAGCTATCTCTAACTTCAGCAATTTGGTAAAGCATCCTTTTGTGAAAAAAAAAATGGAATATGTATTTTTTTCTCTATCTGTTCCCTCCAGTATTTGGAAACTCTTATTAAGTATTCATATTTTTAATGATAATGTAAGTATTTGCATAAGTTAAATAAGAATCTCTTCTCCTTGTAACAGGACACAATTGGGCAAGTCCTTGGCTTGGCTTCTTAGCCTAAAGAGGTTTTTAAAACTCTAATCTAAGATTACTTATTATTAGACAGTTTTAAGAAACTAAGGTTAACAAAGCCCTGTAGATACCACTAGAGCTTTAACTGGAATATCATACTTAAGAATATATATAAAATCTCGATTCTTGTTGCCCTTGTATAAATAATCAGGCCAAGTTTAAGGAGACTAGACTTATTTTACAAACAAATTAGTCATACTGTGATTAGCTTTGCTAAAAATTGCAGCACTTGTAGAGAGAAAAGTTATGTTTCTTTAGAAAACTATAACACACCCCTGTGGGTATCAGATTCTATTTCTGTTCATTGTCTTTGAGGTTTTGTTGTCTACTTGCAAACTGGACTGGATCCTAAATTATTCTAGTTTCCTCTGATATCTGACTACAACTCTCCAAACGTGTTTTTCAAATTTTCTTCCACCCTCTGCCTTGGAATCAGTAAGAACAAAAACTGCCCTTTTCCCAAAGCCCTACAAGCTGAAGCTAAACAACTTGATATAAACTTCAGAGAAATTATCACAACAGCTAGCGTACGGACAAACTTTGTGCCTGTTGTGCGGGCCACTCAAAAAGTTCACCAGAATCACCAGAGACATTCAAATTTCAAAAGATGCTTCAAGCCCAATGTTTAAGATCCCAAAATCTAGAAATCTTCTGGACTGGCTGTCCTCTGTATTAAGAAACCGTCTGAGACAATCATTAATCTTTGTTTTTCTTTTGTTTCTGTAGAAATGCCTGTTACTAAATACCTGATTGTTCATACTATATAGGCCTAATTTTGAAAGCCCACCTGCAATACTGCCTCCTGAAATGAGACACAATAGTTTAATTGAACTGACCTATTCTCAGGACTAAGAGACTGGTTCAATGACATAGGACAATCTACCAACTCAACTTCTAGACTATAAAACCTCTTGGGGAAGTTACAAAGACAGAGAATAAAGGTTGACAGAATATGCCACCCAAAATATGCCTCTTTGGCATAAAGAATTTTGTGAGGAGCTAAGGTGGTTTTAGATAATAAAATTACTTCAGATTACATGTTGGCTGAACAAGAGGAGTCTATGCCATAGAAAATACCTCCTGCTGTACTTAGATCAACACTTCTGGTATTATAGAAGCTCAAATACAAAAAATTAACAAGCTACTTGCCTAAAACAGGTTAATATCTCTTCAGGTACATTCTTTGATTCATTTGATACCAACTCATTTGTTTCATGGGGGCCCTGGTTAAGGAGCATACTTCAGTCTCTTGGTATAGTCCTCCTGATAGTCATCATTGTAGTCTCCCTGGTGCACTATGTTCTCTCAGGGGTCTTAAATACATGTTTGCAGCCAACAACAGTACATCAGATGGTCTCGCTGTGTTTGGAAAAACAGAAAAAAGATGAACAATGAGATGAATAGCAAAAACAATTCTTCCAGGGACCTGACATCATAACCTATGAGTTTCATGGCAAGATAAGAACAACTTAACCCTGATGGTGAATAAGAGTGGTGCTAATATCAAATTTTTGGTCAATCTCTCGTGTATGAGAGGATGACCAAAAGGGGAGAATTGTTAAAATAATTAAACAAGGAGGCCAGACTGGGATGGCTCTAATACCTTGGTAGCCTGTTGTAAGCAAACCAAAACTTAAGCCAGAGTCAATGCACTTGAATCCAAGAAAATGAAATTTAAGAACAACCAATCACAAACAGCCAACTAGACTTTCCCAAATAAGGCAACTACTTAAGCTGTAGCCAATCAAATAATTTCCTTGCTTTGCTTCCCCATATCTTCTCTATAAAAACCTCTCCCCTAGCTCATGTCAGTGGAGTGCTTCTATTTTTGGTTTGGTGCTGCCCAATTTGAATCAATGTATGCTTAAATAAACTCTTGAAAATGTTAATGTGCCTCAGTTTATCTTCTAACAGGTTATTTTAAATGAGATAACGATGTAGCGTCTGGCACATAATAAAGTGCTCAGTAGGTGGTAACTATTAATTATTCAAGTCACTTATAGATTAATGGGAAAATTGAAAAAACTCAGAGAAATAACTAAAATTGGAGGTAGAACAGGGTAAGTTATCACAAGAGATACATAAGTGAAAGTATGGTATTCCTTATTTTTTTGAGTACCTAGTATATGCTTTGCACAATGTTCAACTCTGTAAAAGATATAAGCATATAATCAGTCCCAATCCTCAAGGAAACTCAAGGCTTTGTATGGAGACAATAATGTGTATTTTCCTTTTATACATCCTTCATTTCTTCCATTTTCTTCCACTGCCACTACTGTCATTCCAGGCCAAATTCTTAACCATTTTTGCTGGCAATCATCTCCTACCTGGTCTCTGTGCGTCAGGGCTCTCCCCACTTGGGTCCATTTTGTGCATAGCCTCCAGATTAGGTAACTTAAAGCAACAGTTTTGCCTTGATGTTCTGTTCAGAAACTGTTAATTGTGTCTTGTTGTCCACAGTCCAAATTCTCCATCACTATAATATTTTAGCTGAGAGTACTGGATTCCTGCATTGAGCAGGAGGTTTGACTAGAAGATCTTTAAGGTTCACAGCAAATATGCTTTTATTCACCAAGCCCTGTGTATTAGTTCCCTATTGCTGCTGTGACAAATTACCACAAATTTAGTGGTTTAAAACAACACAGATTTATTATCTTAGAGTTCTGGATGTCTCACTAGGCTAAAATAAGGGTGTCAGCAGGACTTTGTTCCTTTCTGGAGGCATTACGTGAGAATTTGTTCTCTTGCCTTTTCAAGTTTCTAGAGGCTGCTTGCTCTCCTTGGCTTGTGAAACCTCTTTGATCTTCAAAGCCACCAATGGCTGGTTGAGTCTTTCATGATACCATCATTCTGGTTCTGACTCTTCTGCCTCCCTCCTCCATATTTAATTACTTTCTGATTAAATTGGATCCACCTGGGTAATGAAGGATAATCTCCTTATATTGAGGTCAACAGATTAGCAACCTTTATTCCATCTGCAGCTTTAATTCCCCCTTGCCATGTAATGTAATATATTCACAGGTTCTGTGAATTGGAACATTCATGTTTTTGGAGGAGGACAGGTATTATTCTGCCTATCACACCCTGTCTCTCCAGTCAGGTGGTAGTAGACTTCTTAAGGGTAAGACCTAGGTCTTAGTTATCTCTGTGCAAGACTATGATTTCAGTAATTGTTTATAAAGTTTACCCACCCAAAACAATTGATCACCAAATAATAAGGGTATATAATAAAAAATGCTGTATCATGACAACATGGATGGACATTGAGAGTATTATGTAAAGTGAAATAAGTCAGAGGGAGAAGGTGAAATACCGTATGATCTCACTCATTAAGTAGTAGATAATAACAACAATAAACAAACACATAGAGACAGAGATTGGATTGGTGGTTACCAGAGGCGAAGGAGGAGAGAGGATGGCGAAAGGGATTATTAGGCACATGTGTGTGGCGATGGATTGTAATTAGTATTTGGGTGGTGAACATGATGTAATCCATGCATAAATAGAAGTATAATGATGTACACCTGAAATTTATACAATGTTATAAACCAATGTTACCACAATAAACAAACAAACAAAAAACAATAAATAGCAAAATGCATGGCCCATGCGCACTCACTCTCTCTGTTTCTGTCTCTTTTTGTCTCTCTGTCTCTGTCTCTGTGTCTGTCTGTTTCTGTCTCTTTGTCCTTCTCTCTCCCTCTCTCTCTCACACACACACACAGTTTCTGACTCTGCTCTCTAAGGGGACATAACCCTGTTTGAGAATTACTATACCTTCTACATATCCCCATGAGTTAAGAAAATATTGCTCAATTTTACTTTTTGCCATGTGTATGATGAAAACTGCCAAATATAATGAAAACTGTCAGTTATTTTTTATTTTCCACATGTTAAATCATATTATAATGTTAATGGTTTTTTTCAAACTACTTAAAGATCCACATGGATTCTGATATTCTCCTACTTCCTCCCATAACTAAAAAATGCTAGAGATGGTTTTGTAAGTTGGTGAGCTTTGAATGACCGGGAAAATGTGAACTAGGAAGCAAGGAATGGGGTTCTGGGGGAGATAAATGGCATGAACAATGCTGGAAAAAGAAGAAGTCACATGGCGCATGGTGAGGCATTTAGAGGGGCCTTCTTGGCTAGAGGTAGTATTTCTAAAGGAAAAGGTAAGACCTTAGAAAGGTAAGACCAGATTGAAGAGATATTAAATACCAAAATGAGGTATTAGATATCTTCTAGCCAAATCTCATATCCTTCCCCATCCTCATTCAACCCAGGGAGAAAATCAGTTTAGTTCAATAGGTCTCTGCAGTCAACTTTTCACTTGTCTTATCACACTACTATTTTAGTTTGTAATAGATTTCTCTGTTTACTTCCCAATCAAGCTCTTTCTTCATTTACTGATTTTTTTCTTTTTATCTACCCTTTCCCTCCAAGTGCAAAGAAATGTCTTACTTAGAAATAGAAGAGAGGGCTGGAGCCTATTGGCACCCAGACCTCGTTGGGGATGGCAGGTCCTTCAACGTTTTTTGGAGGTGACATGGAACCTCAGGAGTTGGAGGTGTCAGAGGAATGTGGTGTATTCAGTGCATTGCCTCAGGAGAGCAACTCACACAGTTAGATGTGTCACATATAATCATCCATGGACTCATAGGGCCATAGCACCAGGATCAGGAGAGTGCTGATATTACGAACAGCGATGGGATTTTAGTGCCAAGATTCAAAACATACAAGGTAATGGGCCTTGTAAATCACATCTTTACTGAAGGCAATTTAAATAAATATATGTTTCAATTCTTGAAATTGGAAACGTGAGGTACACTACTGCAGAAAACTGAGTTGGAAAATTATCAAACATCTCATGGGAAAATAGTTGTGGCATACACTAGTGAATTGGTAAATGCTGCCACATTAAAGCTTTTTCCTTTTGTGTCACACTATTGATCCTGATTACCCAGTTACTGATGTATACACCTCTTCAAGAATGAGATAAAACGCCAGAGTGAGTAGCAAGGACTAAATACCTAATGAAGAAGGCCAGGACATAGTCCTGCTTATCATTCACAAAGATGCTAATTATGCATTAGTCATCTCATTCCTGTAACTGACATAAAGGCAAAAGGGAAATAAAAAACCTACAGAAACAGAAGGGTGAGTGGTGATTTCAGAATCTTGTAACTTTTTATCTATTGGTATAAGGTGTTGCCATGAAGTCTTGCCTAGAGAAATTGTGAAAATATCTAGACATTATGTCCAAACTCTTGACATTATATTAAGGTCTGAAGGAAATTCAATGGCTCTTTGTGTCTTTGAATATGCTTATTTTGCAAAACCAGACGGCATATTTGAAGACCAAATAGTAAGATACCATTTTGGTCAGCAGCTGGCAATTTAAGAACCTGTAAAAAGGATTTGGTAAGCATGGTTCCCAAATTTGCTATGCCTGCTGTTCTTGGTTACTCAGGAAAGTGTACACTTCTTTATGTGAAGGTGCTGTATAAAAGCTGATAGCTAGGAAGAACTTGCATCTAGTCAATAAGAGACTAAGAGAACTTGGTGTTGGAAAATGAAATTGTAGTATTATCAGACAACTTTAATGGTGAAATAATTGTTCCTATAGATGATTCACTTGTGAGAGACAATGTCATCCCACCCATAATAAAATTTCTCAAAGCACCTCATGCAAAAGAAATGCAAACTCGAGTAGCTTCATCACCAATAATATTTCCATGGTTTGTGAAAATAAACATTTCCACAAAAGAAGAGCTTATTGCCAATAAATCTGATCACGTTGCAGAATATCTGGGAGCAAACAGTGTCATGTATCTGTCAGTAGAAGTACTGGTTTCATCTCTCTCCCTCCTTATGTCTGTGACACCAGTGATACCAATGTTGGATATATTGCTATTATTCCACAAGTTCCTATTAGCTTTGTTAGTTTTTTTGGTGTGTGTCTGTGTGCATGTGTGTATTGTCTCTGTGTTGTTCAGTTTGGGTAATTTCTTTGGCTTGTCTTCTACTTCACTGATTCTATCATTTGTCACGTCCATTCTGCACTCCAGCTCATTTACTGAGTTTTTTTTAATTCAGTTACTGTACTTTTCAATTCTAAAATTTGCATTTGGTTCTTCTTTTCTTTCTGATATTATACATTTTTAATTTGTTTCAAATGTGTTTGTAATTTCACATTGAAATATTTTTATCATACCTGCTTTAAAATCTTTGTCAGATAATTTTTAGCATCTCTGTCATCTCAGTGTTGGCATCTATTGATTCTATTTATTCATTCAGTTTAAAATATTATTGGCTCTTAGTATGACAAGTGATTTTCAGTTGAACACTGGACACTTTCTGATTTTGTTATGAGAACTTGGATCTTATTTAAATCCTTTATTTTAGTTGGCATCCTCTGACTCCACCTGGTAGGGGAAGGGGGACACCTCATTACTGCCAAGTAGAGACAAAAGCCTAGGTTTCCCATGTGGTCTCCATTGACACCTGATGTGTGTGGGGAGAGGGGATCCTCTTTACTGCTAGGTGGGGGTAGGAGTTCTGGTTCTGCATGAGGTCTCCACTGATATCAACTGGAGGTTGTATTATTACTGTGGCAATGGTGAAAGTCCTCCCTATCCACTAGGCCTCAGCTGACATCATCTCAGCAGGGAGGTAGAGAAGCATCTTGTGTTGCCAAGTGGGGCAGAAACCAGGCTCCCCAAGTAGTCTTCACTGACATTGCAGTAAGATAAACTTCTTACTGGCTAGTAGGAATAAAAGTCTTGGCTTCTACATGGCTTTCCTTGACATCATCCTAGTGGAGGTGTTGGAACACCTCATTACAGGCTCACAGGCATGTAAGTTAAGGCTCTCCACTTGGCCTTAGATGGTATGGGTAGAACCATAGCTTTTTTTGTAGTGTTTGGCTGGAGTAGAGAAATTATTTTCTAAAAGGTTTTGATCTTATTAAGCTGCCCCTTTATTGGTCCATTGACTAGATAGAGCAGGCTTTTGATTGGGCATTATTTTGTCTGTACCTATTGGCATTCCTTGGTCACTTGTTTCTCCAAGACTAGAATATATGATGCTAAAAGAAAACACAGGGTCCTCACCACCATGTTGTCCCTAAAGTCCTGAGGTCCTTTTATGTTCAACCATCTCTCCCCTGCAACTTTTAGTCTGCTTATGTTTGTTTTATATATAATGTCCAGTGCTTTCAGTTGCAGGAGGAATAGGAAAAAGTACATTTACTCGATTTTCCTGGAAGTTCAAGTGATTTTAAAAAAGAGGTGACACAGGGTGAGTACTAAGCCAAAATCTCTAATTTGAATTTTGTGTTTGCCATTGTTTTTATTTTATTTTATTGAGATAGTTTATAGCAGAAAGTAGTATTTTTATGGTTTAGTGATTTCACAGATTTCTTAGTATATCTCTACATGACCTTATGTCATGAGTTTCTCAAGTCTGAATTAAATTATACTTTTGGAAACTAAAAATAAATTATAGGAAGAAAACTAAAACATTCACAAATACGTGGAGATTAAACAACATGTTACTGAGCAACCAAAGAGTCAAAGAAGAAATGAAAAGAGAAATCAAAAAATACTTTGAGACAAATAAAAACAGAAATACAACAAACCAAAACTTATGGCATACAGCAAAAGCAATTCTAAGAGGAAATTTCATGGCAATAAATGCCTGCGTCAAGAAACAAAAAAAAATCTCAAATAAACAACCTAATTTGATTCCAGGAGTCAAGATGGCGGCGTAGGCAGACTCTGAACTCACCTCCTCCCGTGGACACAGCCAATTTACAACTACTCGTGGAAAAATTACCCCTGAGACAGAACTGAAAACTGGATAAGAGGAACTCCTGCAACAACGGACAATCCTAACTGGGGTAGAAGAGGCAGAGACTCCCTTCCAGAGAGGCAAAACGCCGCCTTCACAAGCCGCCAGCGTCACGGCCGCCGGGAGCAGCACACAGGTACGCACCATCCCTGGAGGCGCGGGGCCCTGAGCCGGGGAGCGCCCCCGCTGTGGGCATTTTGTGGACCCAGCACAATCGACACCAGTGGCATAATATCTGACTTTGCTGCTACTAAAGCACTGAGTAGCACCCCCAGAAAACCCGGTTCACAAAGAAACTAAAACTGGCTCTTAAAGGGCCCGCGCACAAACTCACCCGTTCCAGAAAGCATCCTAAAATCACCAGAAAGAAAGGTGCACAGTGCTTTGGTGACAAGAGACTCACCTAATAGGCCCTGAGTGCATCTCGGTGAGGGGTGAGACCTCTCCAGGGACTGGGACATTGGCGGCGGCCATTGTTGTGGCCTGGTGTGAGAGTGCTGACACAGACGCCATTGGAGTTCTCCCTGAAACCTGCTAGCCCAGGGTCTGAACCACCCACTAGAGCACCGATTTAATCCAGCTCAGCCAGGGCAGGCAGCCCACCCTAGAGACTGACCCCACCCAACAACAAGCCCTCAGGCAACATGTGGGCCTGCATAGATTGGTGACTGGATTCTCTGCAGCCTGGCAACTGAGCTAACTTGAGTGGGGCAGGGTGTGCACAAGGAGCGGGTGGAGAGTGTGGGGTGGTGGCGGAGTGTGTGGGGCTCCCTCCTTGGAGAGACTGGGTCCGCTTGGGGAGGTCGGGGCGCTCACACGGGGCAGGACTGTGTTGACTGTGTGTGTGGACCTGTGGGCAACAGGGCTTGTCAGCTGCAGAAGACTTGTGCTTCTCAAAGACCCACATAGGAGGTTTGCCCCACCTTCCAAAGCCTGAAACAATTGGGTGCTCCTGTGCCTGAAGGCAGCCCCACACAGCTGCAATCCTCAGAGAGCTGACAAGAGACCTAATAGACTAGAGGTTTACAGCAATTGTAAGGCCCTGAGCCTAACAACCTGCCACACTGGGGGCCTACTCACTTAAAAGAAATACTGCAACACAAATGTGGTATTAGAATTTATAGCCAACTGTGCTGGGGCTCCCCACACCTGATAAAGAGACTGAAGGGCCCACAACAACTACAAGCAGCTGAGCATTACAACAGCTGGCCAGGAGCATAACTCAGCCTCGCTGGGCGCCTATAGGGAGAGCTAACAGGCCACAATAGAAGGACACATGTAGCCCACATAGGGGCCACCCCTGGAACATTGAGAACTGAGGGAAGCATACTGGAAGCCTCCTAAGGCATCACTTACATAAGGTCACCTATCCAAGAGCAGGAGACGTAGCTGACCTACCTAATACGTAGACACAAGCACAGGGAAAGAGGCAAAATGAGGAGGCAAAAGAATATATTCCAAGTAAGGGAACAGGACAAAACCCCAGAAAAGGAACTAAGTGAAACAGAAATGAGCAATCTACCCGACAGAGAGTTCAAACTAAGAGTCTTAAGGATGCTCACTGATCTGGGGAGAAGAATAGATGAACTCAGTGAGAATGTCAACAAAGAAATGGAAGATATAAAAAAAGAACCAATCAGAAATGAAGAATACAATACTGGAAATGAAAAATTCATTAGAGGGACTCAAAAGCAGAGTAGAGGATACAGAAGAACGGATCTGTAAGCTGGAAGAAAGACTAGAAGAAATTACCCAAGGCAAACAGGTAAAAGAGAAAAGAATTCAAAAGAGTGAGGACAGTCTAAGGGACCTCTGGGACAACATCAAGCGCACTAACATCCGTGTTATAGGTGTCCCGGAAGGAGAAGAGCGAGACAAGGGGGCAGAGAATTTATTTCAAGAAATAATAGATGAAAACTTCCCTAATCTAAGGAAGGAAACAGACATCCAGGTACAGGAGGCACAGAGAGCCCCAAAAAAGATAAACCCAAAGAGGCCCACACCAAGACACATCATAATCAAAATGTCCAGAATTAAAGATAAAGAGAGAATCCTAAAAGCCGCAAGAGAATGTCAAGTTACGTACAAAGGAAACCCCATAAGGCTATCAGCTGACTTCTCAGCAGAAACCTTACAGGCTAGAAGAGAATGGCACGATATATTTAAAGTGCTAAAAGGAAAAAACTTACAGCCAAGAATACTCTACCCGGCAAGGTTATCGTTCAAAATGGAAGGAGAGATCAAAATTTTCCCAGATAAGCAAAAATTAAAGGAGTTTGTCACCAAGAAACCAGTGTTACAAGAAATGTTAAAGGGACTGATTTAAGGGGAAAAGAGAAGACCACAAATAGGAAAAATTATCTATTTCCACGATTAGAACGTAATGGACACAAATGCACAAAAAAGAGGTTAGATATGATATCAAAAACATAAAAGGAGGAAGGAGGGTAGTTAAAGAGTACAGGTTTCAGACAGAGGTCAAACTAAAGTGACCATCAATTCTGTATAGAAGAAGTAAGGAACAGAGAAGGACTACTAAAACACTGAGAAAAAAAAAAGTTAAAAAATGGCAGTAAGTACATACTTATCAATAGCTACTTTAAACGTCAATGGACTAAATGCTCCAATTAAAAGGCATAGGGTGGCTGACTGGATAAAAAAACAAGACCCATATATATGCTGCATACAAGAGACACACTTCAGACCTAAAGACACTCACAAACTGAAAGTGAAGGGATGGAAAAAGATACTCCACGCAAATGGCAATGAAAAGAAAGCTGGGGTAGCAGTACTCATATCAGACAAAATAGACTTTAAAACAGAAACTGTAAAAAGAGACAAAGAAGGGCATTACATAATGATCAAGGGAACAATCCAACAAGAGGATATAACACTTGTAAATATCTACGCACCCAATGTAGGTGCACCTAAATATATAAAGCAATTATTAACAGACATAAAAACAGAAATAGACAGTAACACAATAATAGTAGGGGACTTTAACACTCCACTTACACCAATGGATAGATCATCCAAACAGAAGATCAATAAGGAAACATTGGCCTTAAACGACACACTAGAACAGATGGACCTAGTAGATATATACAGAGCATTCCATCCAAAAACCGAAGAATACACGTTCTTTTCAAATGCACATGGAACATTCTCCAGGATTGATCACATATTTGGCCACAAAACAAGTCTCCATAAATTTAAGAAGATTGAAATAATACCAAGCATCTTTTCTGACCACAACGGTATGAAACTAGAAATCAACTATAGGAAGAAAATCAGAAAAGCCACAAATAAATGGAGATTAAACAGAATGCTACTGAACAATGACTGGGTTAACGAAGAAATCAAAGAAGAAATCAAAAGATACCTGGAGACAAATGAAAATGAAAATACGTCATGCCAGAATTTATGGGATACAGCAAAAGCGGTTCTAAGAGGGAAGTTTATAGCGATACAGGCCTATCTCAACAAACAAGAAAAATCTCAAATAAACAATCTAACAATGCACCTAAAGGAACTGGAAAAAGAAGAACAAACAAAGCCCACAATCAGTAGAAGAAGGGAAATAATAAAAATCAGAGCAGAAATAAATGAAATAGAGACCAAAAAAACAATAGAAAAAATTAATAAAACCAAGAGCTGGTTCTTTGAAAGGATCAACAAAATAGACAAACCTTTAGCTAGACTCACCAAGAAAAAAAGAGAGAAGGCACAAATAAGTAAAATGAGAAATGAAAGAGGAGAGGTTACAACAGACACCTCAGAAATACAAAAGATTATAAGAGAATACTATGAAAAACTATATGCCAACCAATTCGACAATCTGGAAGAAATGGATAAATTCTTAGAATCATACAACCTTCCAAAACTGGATCAAGAAGAAGTAGAGAATTTGAATAGACCAATCACCAGTAAGGAGACAGAAACAGTAATCAAAAACCTCCCCAAAAATAAAAGTCCAGGACCAGACGGCTTCCCTGGTGAATTCTACCAAACATTCAAAGAAGACTTAATAACTATCCTTCTCAAACTCTTCCAAAAAATTGAGGAGGGGGGGAAGCTCCCTAACTCATTCTACGAAGCTGACATTACCCTGATACCAAAACCAGACAAGGACAACACAAAAGAAGAAAATTACAGGCCAATATCACTGATGAACATCGATGCGAAAATCCTCAACAAAATACTAGCAAATCGCATACAACAATACGTTAAAAAGATTATACACCATGATCAAGTGGGATTTATTCCAGGTATGCAGGGATGGTTTAACATTCGCAAATCAATCAACGTAATACACCACATTAATAAAATGAAGAACAAAAATCACATGATCATCTCAATAGATGCAGAGAAAGCATTTGACAAGATACAGCATCCATTTATGATAAAAACTCTGAATAAAATGGGTATAGAACGAAAGTACCTCAACATAATAAAGACCATATATGAGAAACCCACAGCTAATATCCTCTTCAATGGTGAAAAACTGAAAGCTATCCCTCTAAGAACAGGAACCAGACAAGGATGCCCACTGTCACCACTCCTATTTAACATAGTATTGGAAGTCCTAGCCAGAGCAATCAGGCAAGAGAAAGAAATAAAAGGGATCCAAATTGGAAAGGAAGAAGTGAAACTGTCACTATTTGCAGATGACATGATTTTATATATAGAAAACCCTAAAGAATCCACCAGAAAACTTTTAGAAGTAATAAACGAATATGGTCAAGTTGCAGGATACAAAATCAACATACAAAAATCAGTTGCATTTCTGTACACTAACAACGAAGTAGCAGAAAGAGAAATTAAGAATACCATCCCATTTACAATTGCAACAAAAAGAATAAAATACCTAGGAATAAACTTAACCAAAGAGGTGAAAGATCTGTTCACCGAAAACTATAAAACATTTCTGAAAGAAATTGAAGAAGACACAAAGAAATGGAAAGATATTCCGTGCTCTTGGATTGGAAGAATTAACATAGTTAAGATGTCCATACTTCCTAAAGCCATCTATAGATTCAATGCAATCCCTATCAAAGTTCCAACAACACTTTTCACAGAAATAGAACAAAGAATCCTAAAATTTATATGGAACAACAAAAGACCCCGAATAGCTAAAGGAATCCTGAGAAAAAAGAACAAAGCTGGAGGTATCACACTCCCTGATTTCAAAATATACTACAAAGCTATAGTAACCAAAACTGCATGGTACTGGCACAAAAACAGACACACAGATCAATGGAATAGAATCGAAAGCCCAGAAATAAACCCACACATCTATGGACAGCTAATCTTTGACAAAGGAGCCAAGAACATACAATGGGGAAAAGAAAGTCTCTTCAACAAATGGTGTTGGGAAAACTGGATAGCCACATGCAAAAAAAATGAAAGTAGACTCTTGCCTTACACCATGCACAAAAATTAACTCCGAATGGATTAAAGACTTGAATGTAAGACCTGAAACTGTGAAACTTCTAGAAGAAAACATAGGCAGTACGCTCTTGGACATCGGTCTTAGCAACATCTTTTCAAACACCACATCTGACCGGGCAAGAGAAACAATAGAAAAAATAAACAAATGGGACTACATCAAACTAAAAAGCTTCTGCACAGCAAAGGAAACCATCAACAAAACGAAAAGACATTTTGACAATTGGGAGAAGATATTTGCAAACCATACATCTGATAAGGGCTTAATCTCCAAAATATATAAAGAACTCATGCATCTCAACAACAAGAAAACTACCAACCCAATTAAAAAATGGGCAAAAGACCTGAACAGACATTTCTCCAAAGAAGATATACAGATGGCCAACAGACACATGAAAAGATGTTCAAAATCACTAACTATCAGGGAAATGCAAATCAAAACTACAATGAGATATCACCTCACGCCTGTCAGAATGGCTATAATTAACAAGACAGGAAACAACATGTGTTGGAGAGGATGTGGAGAGAAGGGAACTCTCATACACTGCTGGTGGGAGTGCAAACTGGTGCAGCCACTATGGAAAACAGTATGGAGATTCCTCAAAAAATCAATGATAGAACTACCATATGATCCAGCTATTCCACTGCTGGGTATTTATCCAAAGAACTTGAAAACACCAATTTGCAAAGGTACATGCACCCCTGTGTTCATTGCAACGTTATTCACAATAGCCAAGACTTGGAAGCAACCTAAGTGCCCATCAAGGGACGAATGGATAAAGAAGCTGTGGTATATATACACAGTGGAATACTACTCAGCCATAAGAAACGACGAAATCCAGCCATTTGTGACAACATGGATGGACATTGAGGGTATAATGCAAAGTGAAATAAGTCAGAGGGAGAAGGTCAAATACCGTATGATTTCCTTCATTAAGTAGTAGATAATAACAACAATAAACAAACACATAGGGACACAGAAAAAAAATAACAACCTAATTTTACACATCAAAGAACTAGAAAAACAAGAAAAAATGAAGCCTAAAGTTAATAGAAGGAAGGAAACAAAGATCAGAGCAGAAATAAATGAAATAGTGACTAAAAACACAATAGAAAAGATCAATGAAATGAAGACCTGCTTCTTTGAAAAGATAACCAAAATGACAAATCTTTAGCAGATTAACTAAGAAAAAAAGAGAGGACTCAAATAAATAAAATCAGAACTTATAGAGGAGATGTTACAACTGATACCTCAGAAATACAAAGCATCATGAGAGATGCCTATGATGAAATATACACCAAGACATTTTAGAAGCTAGAAGAAATGGATAAATTTCTAAAAACATACAGCCTTGGAAGGCTGAATCTTAAAGAAATAGAAATTCTGAACAGATTGATTACTAGTAAGGAGATTGAATCAATAACATCCCAACAAACAAAACTGCAGGATCAGATGGTTCCACTTATGAATTCTACCAAACATTCAAAAAATAATTAATACATTTCCTTTTCACACTCTTCCAAAAAATAGAGAAGGAAGAAACACTTCCAAACTCATTTTACAGGGTCAGCATTACCCTGATACCAAAACCAGACAAGGACTGCACAAGAAAAGAAAATTGCAGGTCAATATCCCTGATGAATATAGAAGCAAAAATCCTCAACAAAATATTAGCAAACCGAATTCAACAATGCATTAAAATGATCATACACCACAATCAAATGGGATTTATTCCAGGGATTCCAGGATGGTTCAACATCCATAAATCAATTAAAGTGATACACCACATTAACAAACTGAAGGATAAAAATCATATGATCAACTCAACAGATGCAGAAAATGCATTTGACAAAATTCAACATCCACTTATGATAAAAACTCTCAACAAAGTGGGAATAGAGGAAATGTACTGCATCATAATACAGGTCATATATGACAAGCCAACAGCTAACATCATACTCAATGATGAAAAGCTGAAATCATTCCCTCTAAGATCAGGAACAAGAAAAGGATGCCCACTCTCACCACTTTTATTCAACATAGTATTTGAAGTCCTAGCCAGAGTAATTAGTCGAGAAAAGAAATGAAAGGCATCCAAATTGGAAAGGAAGAAGTAAAACTGTCACTATTTGCAGATGACATGATGTCATATATAGAAAACCCTAAACACTCCATCAAAAAACTACTAGAATACAGGTATATTTCAAAGATGTCACATGTTCAGTTCCAGACCACCACAATAAAGTGACTATCTCAATAAAGTGAGTCACACAAATTTTCTGGTTTCTCAGTGCATATAAAAGTTATGTTTACACTATATTATAGTTTATTCAGTATGTAATAGCATTATGTCTAAAAAAACAATGTACATACCTTAATTTAAAAATACTTTATTACTAAATAATGCTAAACATCATCTCACCCTTCAACAAGTCATAATCTTTTTGCTGGTGGAGGGTCTTGTAAAAATGTAATATCTGCAAAGCACAATAAAGCAAAACACAATAAAATGAAGTATACCTGTAAATGAATTCAGTAAATTTGCAAGATACAAAATCTTATATACAGAAATCTGTTGCATTCCTGTACATTAATAACAAACAATCAAAAAGAGAAATTAAGCTACAATCCCATTTATAATTGCATGAAAAATAATAAAATATCTAGGAATAAATTTAACCAAGGTGAAATATCTGTACACTAAAAACTATAAGAAATTGATAAAGAAATTTAAGAAGACACAAATAAATGGAAAGATATTCCGTGCTCACGAATTGGAAAATTAATATTGTTACAATGTTCGTACTACCCAAAACATCTACAGATTCAATGTAATCCCTATCAAAATTCCAATGGCGTTTTTCACAGAAGTAGAGCAAACAATCCTAAAATGTCTATGAAACTACAAAAGACTCCAAATAGCCAAAGCAACCTTGAGCAAGAATAACAAATCTGGAGGCATCACACTCCCTGATTTCCAACTATATTACAAAGCTATCATAATCAAAATAGTATGGCATTGGCATAAAAACAGACACACAGATCAATGGAACAGAAAAGAGAGTCAAGAATTAAACCCACTTGCAGATAGTCAATTAATTTATGACAAAGGAGCCAAGAATATACAATGGGGAAAGGACAGTCTCTTCAATAAATGGTGCTGTGAAAACTGGACAACCATATGCAAAAGAATGAAACTGGACCACTTATCTTACACCACACACAAAAATTAACTCAAAATGAATTAAAGACTTAAATGTAAGACCTGAAATCATAAAAGTCCTAGAAGAAAATACAGGCAATAAGCTCCTTGACATAGGACTTGGTAATGATTTTTTGGATTTGACACCAAAAGCAAAGGCAGCAAAAGCAAAAATGAACAAATGGGACTATATCAACATAAAAAGCTTCTGTACAATAAAGGAAACCATAAACAAATGAAAAGACAACCTACATAATGGAAGAAAATATGTGCAAATTATATATGAGATAAGAGGTTAATATCCAAAATATATAAAGAACTCATACAGCTCAATACCAAAAAAATCAAATAATCTGACTAAAAAATGGACAGAAGATCTGAATAGAGATTTTTCCAAAGAAGGCATGCAGATGGCCAACAAGCACGTGAAAAGATGCTCAACATCACTAATCATCAGGGAAATGCAAATCAAAACCACAATAAGATATCACCACACATCTGGTAGAACGGCTATTATCAAAAAGACAAGAGATAACAAGTGTTGGTGAAGATGTGGAGAAAAGGGAACCCTTGTGGACTCTTGGTGGGAATATAAATTGGTCAGAATGTAAATGTAAAAAACTACCATATGATCTAGCATTTCTACTTCTAGATATTTATTTGAAAAAAAAATGAAAACACTAACTTGAAAAGATATATGGAACCCCATATATCTTTTGCAATTTTCTTTGCAGCAATATTTACAATAGCCAAAATATGGAAACAATCTAAATTTCCATTGACAGATACAGGGATAAAGAAATTGTGATGTATAGATATACATATACATATATACACACAATGGAATATTATTCATGCATAAAAAAGAATAAAACCTTGTCATTTGTGACAACATGGATGAAGTTTGAGGGCATTATGCTAAGTGAAATAAGTCAGACAGAGAAAGACTAATATCATGTGATCTCACTTATATGAGGAATCTAAAAAAAAATCACACAGTTACAGAGAGGAGATTGGTGGTTGCCAGAGGTTGGAGTTGGGCGAAATGAGTGAAAGGAGTCAAAAGCTACAATTACAGAGTGACGTCAGCATCACAGCAGAGTGAGTTGTTCCCTTTGTCTCTTTCCTTTAAGTTGCAACCAATCTGACATCCATTGACCAACAGAGGATTCCCTACACAGCACAACAGGATGTATAAGAGGTTCAGGCATCTATACAGCTGAAGGTGGATGGAATGGCCTCCCAGGAGGCAGTGTACCTAGGGGAGAAGCCCCACCCCCAGAAGCAGTGATTCAGGGTGTAGATTCTCACACTGGCCTGCACACCTGTGAGAAAACAGGTGCAGCTTGCTCCCTACCTTTCTCCCAGTGGACTTAGCCTGCTCACCCATGAGCAGTCCTGGTCCTGGCAGGGGTGGAGAGGGTGAGCTGGTTTGGTACTTGCCCATCTTTCAGTGCTCTCAGCATGCTAACCTGTGAGCGGTCCAAGCAGAAGTGGAGAAGGCAGGCCAGCTTGCTACCTTCCCATCTCCCAGCGGACTCACTCTGCTCCCCGCTGAAAGATTGTGGTGGGGGCAGAGAGGGCAGTCAGATTGTTCCCTGCCCATCTCCCAGCAGATTCAGTGTGCAAACCCCTTCCACCTCCTTGGGTAGTGGCCAGGTCTTTCCTACAGTGTGGATAGTATACAAAACTAAGATTTCCCCAGATGCAGTAGGAGGCATTGACCTGAGTTTTCAAAACACAACAACTAGCACCAGAGACCAGAGGCTGCACAGCAGGCAACAATAAAATCCTCTCCCTGCTTAGTCCCTGCTCCCCACTAGCAGTGGCAGGTGGAACTTGTGACCAGAGGGTTCAGGAACCACAGCAGAACCAGTGCCCCAGACCCCAGTGGTGGCACCCCCAACACCAGCTCCACCAGCAGTGGGAGTTTAATACAATTCCCTGGGTCCCTGGAACTCCAGCAGTGACAGCAACAGTAACACCTGTGAACCCAGAAGCCCTGGCAGCAGTACAACAAGTACACCCAGACAACCCAGGAAAAGCAGAACACATGGTACATGGGGCAGCAGCATCCGAGCCTGTAGAGAGCCAGCGGAGAGTCAATGGAGGAAAATGAGACCCAGGTGACCCCAGAAGCAGTAGAAGTGCTCACAGCCTGGTGACCCCAGTAGTGACACTTGAGACTAAAGTGAGATCATAAACTGCAAGGCATCAGCAACCCCAGAGGCACAAGTGGCAAAAGGAGGGCACTGATGATACCCCTGGCAGAGGCAGTGGAGGGTGGAAACTGCAGGCTCTCAAATACAATCAGAAGCAGCACAGAACCAAAGTACCCAAAGTTGTACTCAAATAAGAAAGGTGGTTACTACTACAAATGCACTAGCAAAGGATCAATTCATCAAACACCATGAAGAACTACAGTAACAGAAGAGCAGAAGGAGGAGAACAACTCTCCAGAAACCAAACTTGAACTCACAGAACATTACAATAAGATTGACAGAGAATTCAAAGTAGCTATTATAAAGAAACTCAACGGGATACAAGGAAAGTCAGAAAGATGGTTCAAAGAGCTCAGGAATAAAATTAATGAACAGAAAGAGTACTTTAGCAAGGAGATTGAAACTCCAAAAGAATATCAGAAATTCTGGAGATGAAGAACACAATTAATGAGATGAAAAAATAATGTAGAAAGCAATAAATATAGAGCAGACAATATGGAAGAGAGAATTAGTAAGCTCAAGGATAGAAACCTAGAAATGATTCAGGTAGGGGAGGAGAGAGAACTAAGATATTTTTAAAAAATGAAGAAATTCTTTGAGAAATATCTGACTCAATTAGGAAAAGTAACATAAAGATTATGGGTTTCTCAGAAGGAGAAGAGTGGGAGAAAGTAGCAGAGAGCTTATTCAAAGAAATAATAGCTGAGAACTTCCCAAACCTGGGGAAAGAACTGGACATGCAAGTACATGAAGCCAAGAGAACTCCTAATTACCTCAATGCAAAAAGATGTTCTCCAAGGCATATAATATTGAAACTGGCAAAAGTCAATGACAAAGAAAAAATATTAACAGCAGCAAGATAGAAGAAAATAACCTACAAAGCAACTCTCATCAGGCTTTCAGCAGACTTCTCAGGAGAAACCCTAGAAGCTAGAAGAGAGCATAATGATATATTCAAAATACTGAAAGACAAAAACTACCAGCCAAGAATACTCTACCCAGTGAAATTATCCTTCAGATATTACAGAGAAATAAAAGCTTTCTCAGACAAATAAAAGCTGAGGAAGTTCATCGCCACTAGACCTGCCTTACAAAAAACATTGAAAGGAACGCTCCTATTTGAAACAAGACACAAAAGTTTACAAAACCTTTAGAAAGGAGATAAATAAACAGACATAATCAGAAAATTGCAGCTTCATATCAGAATAGGTTAGCAAACACTTATTATAACATATGAGATAAAGGGAAAGAAAGCATCGAAAATAATTATAACTAATGCAATTTGGTCAGAAACTCACAACACGAAAAAGAAGAATTTGTGACAACAAAAGCATAGAAGGGGAAGAGGAAAGGGATGGAACCTGAATAGACTAATTGAGATAAGAGGCTATCAGTAAAAGGACTATCTCATCTATGAGATCTTTTATGCAAACCTCAGGTAACGACAAAAGAAAAAAATCAGAGCAGAGTTACAAAGCATAAATAAAGAGAAAATAGATAAAAATATCACAGAAAACCACCAAACTGAAATGGCAGACAGAAATACAAGGGAAAAGAAACAATAGAAGTATAGAAAAACCAGAAAACAAAAGATAAAATGTCAGTATTAAGCTCTCACATATCAATAATCACTCTAAATGAAAATGGGTTGAATTTGCCAAACAAAAGACACAGAGTGGCTGAGTGGATTAAAAAACAAGACACACACACACACACACAAAGACACAATAATATGCTGCCTCTAGGAAACACATTTCGGCTCTAAAGACAAACACAGGCTCAGAGTAAAGGGAGGGAAGGTGATGGTTCAAGCAAATGACAAGCAAAAGAAAACAGGAGTAGCCATACTTACATCAAACAAAACAGACTTCAAGATAATAAAGATAACAAGAGAAAAATAAGGGCATCATATAATGATAAAAGGGGCATTCCACCAAGAAGACATAACACTTAATGATATATATGCATCTAAGGCAGGAACACCTAAGTATATAGAGCCAGTATTAACAGACCAAAAGGGAGAAATTGACAGGAACACACTAATAGTAGGGGACCTTAACACCCTGCTTATGCAAATGGATAGATCACCTAGATAGAAAATTACAAGGAAACAGTGGACTTAAATGAAACAGTAGACCATATGGACTTAGTAGATACAGATAGAACATTACAACCAAAAATAGCACAATATACATTCTTCTCAAGTACACATGGAACATTCTCAATGATAGACCATATGTTAGGAAACAAAGCAAGCCTCAATAAATTTAAGAAGATTGAAATCATATCAAGCATCTTTTCTGACCACTATGCTATGAAATTAGAAATCAACTACAAGAAAAAAGCTGGGAAACTCACAAATATGTGGAGACTAAACAACATGCTACTGAACAACCATAGGATCCATGAAGAAATCAAAGGAGAAATCAAAAAATACCTGAATACAAATGAAAATGAAAACACAACATACCAACTCTTACAGGATGTAGCAAAAGTCCTACCAAAAGGGAAATTTATAGCAATATAGTCATACGTCAACAAACAAGAAAAATCTCAAATAAGCAATCTTACACTATACCTAAAAGAACTAGAAAAAGAAGAAAAAAGAAGGCAAAAGTAAGTAGAAGGAGGGAAATAAAAATCAGAGCAGAAATAAGTGAAATAGAGACTTAAAAAACAACAGAAAGGATCAATGAAACTAAGAGCTGTTTTTTTGAGATTAAAAAAACCTTGAAAAAACCCTTAGCCAGACTCACTAAGAAAAATAGAGGAGGCTCAAATAAATAAAATCAGCAATGAAAGAGAAGAAATTACAATGGACAACACAGAAATACAAAAAATTATAAGAGAATACTATGAAAAGGTACATGCTAACAAATTGGATAACCTAGAAGAAATGGATAAATTCTTAGAATCATACAACCTTCCAAAACTGAATCAAGAAGAAATAGAGTATCTGAATATACCAATCACAAGTAAAGAGATCGAAAAAGCAATCAAATACTTCTCAAAAAACAAAAGACCAGGACGAGATGGCTTCTTGGGTGAAATATACCAAACATTCAGAGAAGATTTAATATCTCTCCATCTCAATCTATTCCGAAATATTGAAGAGGATGGGATGCTTCCTGATTCATTCTATAAGGCCAGCATTACCCTGATACCAAAACCAGATGAGGACAACACAAAAAATGAAAATTATAGGCCAATATCACGGATAAACATAGATGCAAAAATCTTCAAAAAAATATTAGCAAATTGTATAAAACAGTACATTAAAGGGATCGTACACCAAGATCATGTGGGATTTATTCTAGGGATGCAGGGATGGTTCAACATCCACAAATCAATCAATGTGATACACCACATTAACAAAATGAGGAATAAAAATCACATGATCATCTCAATAGATACAGAGAAAGTATTTGACAAGATCCAACATCCATTTATGATAAAAACTCTCAATAAAATGGGTACAGGGCTGACCCAGTGTTGTAGTGGTTAAGTTCACTCATTCTGCTTTGGCAGCCTGGTGTTTGCTGTTTTGGATCCTGGGTGTGGACCTACTCACTGCTCATCAAGCCATGCTGAGGCAGCGTCCCACATAGAAGGAACTAGAAGGACCTACAACTAGGCTATACAACTATGTACTGCGGCTTTGGGGAGAAAAAACCAAAAGAGGAAGATTGGCAACAGATGTTAGCTTAGGGAAAATCTTCCTTAATAAAGAATGGGTATAGAAGGAAAGTACCTCAACATAACAAAGGTCATATATGACAAACCCACAGGCAACATAATACTCAATGGAGAAAAACTGAAAACCATTCCTCTGAGAACAGGAAGAAGACAAGGATGTCCACTCTCACCACTCATATTCAACATAGTACTAGAGGGTATAGTCAGAGTAATTAGGCAAGAAAAAGAAATAAAAGGTACCCAAATAGGAAAGGAAGAAGTAAAATTGACACTACTTGAAGATGACAAATTCTATATATAGAAAACCCTAAAGAATCCAACAAAATACTTTTAGAAATAATCAATGAATACAGTAAAGTTGCAGGGTACAAAATCAACATTTCAAATCAGTTGCATTTATATACACTAAAAATGAACTAGCAGAAAGATAAATCAAGAATACATTCCCATTTACAATTACAACAAAATGAATGAAATACCTAGGAATAAATAAATTTAACCAAGGAGGTGAAAGAACTATACACCAGAAACTACAAGATATTATTGAAAGAAATTGAAGAAGACATAAAGAAATGGAAAGATATTCCATCCTCCATGCATTGCAAAAATAAACATAGTTAAAATGTCCATATTACCTAAGCAATCTATAGATTTGATGCAATCCCAATCAAAATCCCAATGACATTCATCATGGAGCTAGAACAAAGAATCCTAAAATTTATGTGGAACAACAAAAGACCCTGAATAGCTAGAGAAATTCTGAGAAAAAAGAGCAAAGCTGGAGGTATCACAATCCCTGACTTCAAAATATACTATAAAGCTATAATAATCAAAACAACATGGTACTGGTACAAAAACAGACACACAGATCAATGGAACAGAATTGAGACCCCAAAAATAAAACCACATATCTATGGACAGCTAATCTTCGACAAAGGAGCCAAGAACATACAATGGAGAAAGGAAAGTCTCTTCAATAAATGGTGTTGGGAAAACTGGACAGCCACATGCAAAAGAATGAAAGTAGACCATAATCTTACACCATGCACAAAAAATTAACTCGGAATGGATTAAAGACTTGAATGTAAGACCTGAAACCATAAAACTCTTAGAAGAAAATATAGGCAGTAAACTCTTTGACATTAGTCTTAGCAGTATCTTCTCCAATACCATGTCTACTCAGGCAAGGGAAACAAAAGAAAAAATAAACAAATGCGACTACATCAGACTAAAAAGCTTCTGCAAGGCAAAGGAAACCATGAACAAAATGAAAAGACAACTCCCCAACTGGGAGAAAATATTTGCAAATCATATATCTGACAAGGGGTTAATTTCCAAAATATATAAAGAACTCTTACAACTCAATATCAAGAAAATTAACAACTTGATCAAAAAATGAACAGAGGATATGAACAGTTTTTCAAAGATATACAGATGGCCAACAGGCACATGAAAATGTGTTCAACATCACCAATAATTAGGGAAACGTAAATCAAAATTACAATGCAATATCACCTCATGCCTGACAGAATGGCTGAAATTAAGAAGATGAGAAATAAGAAGTGTTGGAGAGGATGTGGAGAAAAGGGAACCCTCACACTTCCAGTGGGAATGCAAACTGGTGCAGCCACCATGGAAAACAGTATGGAGATCTCTCAAAAAATTAGAAATACCATATCCAAAGAACATGAAATCAATAATTCAAAAAGATTTATGCACCCCTATGTTCATTGCAGCATTATTCGCAATAGTTAAGACGTCGAAGTAACCCAAGTGCCCATCAACGTATGAATGGATAAAGAAGATGTGGCTATAGATACAATGGAATACTACTCAGCCATAAAAAATGACAAAATTGTGCCATTTGCGACAATGTGGATGGACCTCAAGGGTATTATGCTGAGCAAAACAAGTCAGACTTAGAAAGACAAATACCATATGATTTCATTCATGTGTGGAAGATAAACAAACGAACACATAGATAAGGAGAACAGATTAGTGGTTACCAGAGGAGAACAGGTTGGGGGAAGGGTGAAAGGGATAAAGGGACACATGTGAATGGTGATGGATAAAAACTGGATTTCTGGTAGTGAATATGATGCAGTCTATACAGAAAGGGAAATACAGTGATGTACCCCTGAAATTTACACATTTTGTAAGCCAATTTGACCTCAATAAAATAATTTTTTAAAAAGCTACAATTCTAGTTATGAAATAAATAAATGAGGATGTAATATACAGCATGGTGACTATAGTTTGTTAACTATTGTTAACTGTATTGCATATTTGAAAGTTGCTAAGAGTAGATGTTAAAAGTTCTCATCACAAGAAAAAAAAATTCTGTAACTATGTATTGGGATGGGTGTTAACTAGAATTATTGTGGTGATCATTTCACAATATATACAAAGATTTAATGATTATGTTGTACACTTGAAAGTAATTTAATGTATGTCTATTATACCTCAATAAAAATAAATAAATTATAATTTTGACCAATTTGATCTCAAATGTTTAATTGCTTCTAAAATTATGTAAATAGAGTATTATCAACTACAGAGAGTATAAAATATGTTTTCACAGGGTATATTTTGTAGTGAACTAAAACTAAGTCTACTTCTTCCTGACCTTTTTTTGATGTCTTGGGGACAAATGTATGTGAGATGTATGTTAAAAATGCAAAGTGTCTGAGTTTCTTCACTTTCTTCATTAATCTTTTCTGTATATATGACATATATTTTCATTCAACTGTTGTTCATATCAGGAAACATTTGATATCCATTCTTGATTACAAGCAACAGTCCTAACTTTCAAAATGTTGTTTAACTTTCCTTGTCTTTCATAATGAACATATGGCTTTGCTTAGGACAAGCTAAGGTTTCACATTAAGTATGCCTTGAATGCGTATGGGACATGTCTAGTATCTGCCAAGGTAACTAATTTCTGCTGCCCACAGTCATTTGTTTTTCCACGTGCAGATTTTCTAGCTGCTGGCTTCCCACTTTTACTGATGATTCCATTTCTGCCAACAAAGAAATTGTTCTTGTTTTAAGTAGACATTCTGTCCATTGACATAGAAATGGGGTGAGATGTTAGCTCTGTCATCTCATAGATTAACTATTCCATTACATTTAAGGAGTGTGGCTAGCATTTCCCAACTCCTGTGTTACAAATGACATACCAGCACCCCTTGGGGCATGAACCCCCTAACCCATAGATGTACAACCAGAATTATAAACAGGTTAATTCTGCCATGTACCTTTTTTGTATGTTTGCTGGGAATCTCAGTGTGAAGGAAAGTATACACATACGCATACACACACACACACAATAACTTTACTAGGGGAATTTAAGGTTAGCAGTACCCCAGTTTCCACCTGAGTCCATAATTCTCTCATCCCAATGAGATTATGTCTTCAATGAAATGAAAAGTAGCTGCTCCTATAAAAACATCAGGGATCTTTGACCATAACGAGATTCATGTAAGATTCGTTAAAACATTTCACAAGGAAAAGAGCTCTGATAGAGTGGTGAGTCTTGTAATCAGCCTCAAGACAACTCTATTGGGGTAAAAGATTCCACCAACCATCTACATTACCGCCTTTCTAAAAAATCCCTCCCCAGAATTAATTGGAAGACTGGTATGGTTTCTGATAAAACAATGATATAATACATACATCTGATTCAATTGCCTAGGCTAGTTAATAATCTGTGACAGAAATAGGACAACTACTCTCATGTTTTAAGCACAAATACTATAAGAGGTTGACCCAAGGACTCCCACTGGAAAATAACTAAGGCAGAAAGGCCCTGATGATGTCCTACTATCCTGAAGATTAGTGAATAATAACAATGATAAATAAGTCAAGTGAACAGAAAAGCATATGAAGAGGGAAAAATTTGGTTGCTAAAGTTGTTGGAATTCAGGACAAGGAAAGACATGAAAATGGGTGAGGGGCTTGAAATTTCTGAAGAGATAAAGGATAGAAGAAATAGGAATATGACTGCTGTTAGGCCGAAGGACAAGAGAGTAGGATATAGGAATATTTACAGTTCCTTCTAAGGGACTTATGAGCTACAATCTTGCTATTATTCAGTCTTACTTTCCTCTAGTGCCTTTCCCAAGTGAAAAGGGAAGGTTGGAACATAATAAAAATAATTGCTATCACTAATATAATGCATACTATTTGGCAAGCACTGTTCTAAGCACTTTTTATATATTTTCTTACTTATTCCTCAGAACAACTTTATGAGGTAAGGATTACTATTATCTCTATTTTACAGATTAGGAAACTCAGATATAGAGGGGCTAAGTAATTTGTCCAAAATCACATAGTAAGTAAATGGTGGAACCAAGATTCTAATCCAGGTAGTCTTACTGCTGAGTTTCTCCTTCATGTTCATCTCTCCTGCACTCTCTGAAAGGGACACATTGAGAAAGGCCAAACAAAGCCTAATAAATTGGGACTAAAAATTAGAAAGAAGGTTGAACACAAAAGGAAAGAGTAGAGAATCCTCCAGTTGGGAACAGTTCTTTGTGTACACAGATGAAGCAAATTGCCAATGGCCACAGGAAAAAACATCGCAAATAGAAATTGTATCATTAGCAAGTCCATCTTTTGGTTTAAAGCTTGAACCTTTGAGAAAATGTAAATCCATCCTAGAAGAGATAATCCAGCCAGATTTTCCCCTTAGTTACTTCTCAGTGCATGTCCATTTATTAGATTCCTTAGAAAAAGTCCATCTTGATAGTGGAACAAGAGAATGTGGAGAGTATGAGATCACTGTGGACCTGAAAGTGAAGGCTGAACTGAGCTCCAACTATGCTGCTTTTACAAGTTGGCCAAGACCGCATGCTGGAAATAGTGAAGACAGAGAATCCAGTGTATTACAGTTTAGCCATGAACATCAATCTTTGTTAATGCAGAAAATTTGGGGAAAGAATAAAATAATACGAAGCTAATGAGGGATGTTGACAGAGATTCAGACATATGCTATGTCAATTACCTTTATAGTAGGAGGTACAAAGTCTCACCTACAGCTCCCCCAAAACCCAAGAGAAAAAGAAATCCAAAGCTATAGAAAGAGAGGAAAGTGATGGCAAGATGTGTAACCAGACTGCAAGTGTTATAGGGGAAGGTTTTCCACATTATTCTGTACTTTATCTTTTCCTAGCAAAAGAAAATATAGATCTACATGTGCAAAAATGGAAAAATCCAGGTTAATTGCCCAGTCATTTGCTTGTTCCCCAAAATCCAGGCCTATAGTTTCGCAGGAAGGATATTTTAGCCTCATTTGTATCACCATCTTTAGTTTAGCACATGAATAGTTACCACAGCTGGAAGGCATTAGTGTTGTCCAAGTCAACAATTTTCCATAAGCCAGAGAGAAAAGAATTTTCAGTGTTTGTTGTGACACATGAAAAATTGGAGTCTTAAACCCTGCTTAGAATTAAAGTGACTTAAGATGAGAAGAAATGAGATGAAAAGAAATGTTGAAGTGTTATAACAAAGTCAATCACTGCTGAATCATATTGGAAACAGAATCAAGCAGACAACCACTTCAGATTCATAGACAACTTGCTATAAAGGAATGTTGGAAAGAGTAATGGGTTTAAAATTAGACCTAAACCTTTGGTTTTGTTTATAGAGTACATACGTCATTAGATCTTCCAGTTCATTGCTGCCTGCTCTTCTGCTCAGGTGCTCACATATATCACCAGTGCAATTATTCTATCTAGAACAAGCCCTCTGTTAGATTTCAGAAGTCAGCCAAGTTTTATGTCAGCACTCTCGAGTTTTCCTTTCTGGGTTCTTTTTCTTCCTTTTCATTGTCCCCCATTTTTACTTCCTTCAACCCTACACCAACCAGGGTTGAGATTTGGTCCTGTGAAGCACTACATGTTAAATGTATTTTTTCATTCAATAGTTAGTCATCAGTGCCTTCAAGGAGAAAGAGCCAGTGCCAGGTTACAGGAAGAGTAAAGTAATCCAGATCTGAATTCTACCCTTAAGGAGCTTACAGTCAATGATAATTGCATTTCCCTGCATCTGTCTCTAAAATCTGGTATTCTGGTATGATTTCAATGTTCATTTGAATCACTGTAGAAAGGGGAAACCTAATAAATCAAATTTAGACGTTCTGTCCTTTGCACATCTCATTACATACAGAAAGAGAGAAAGGTAAAATTAAACATTTTTATTTTATGCTTTTTCAGGCTCTATTCAAATGTTTTCTGAGGTATGATTACTGAAAGACTGTGGAATGATAATTAATTATATTCTGCAAACTAAAAGAATCACTTCAGGGAAGCACATCTCTGATCAGAGCAGGTTGGGAAATTTTAAACACCTTCCCCCTTCAATACAAAATAGTAAAATAAAACAAAATTTATTTGTTTATGAAATCGTTCAGCAAGAATTATTGAGCATATACTGTGTGCTAGGCATGGAGTTAAAATGAGTTTCAAACAAGGACATAAGGCAAGCTCCACATGGTGGTCTTTTGCCAGTGCCTCACTATGCCTTTATTGAGGGAACAGCAAAGCACTTCTGTCTTAGCACTCATCTTTGTACCCTTCCTGTTACATTTTCCATAGTCTTCCTTAAAGTATAGTTATTCATAAATATTTCACTTATAGGGCGCTGAAAGATTAAACATGTCAGCTATATTCAGTATCAAAGACCTAGTAATAATAACAGAAACAGCTCATATTTATTAAGCATTTGATGTGTAACAGGCACTGTGATAAGTGCTTTATGTGCTTTTATCTCATTTAATCTTAGAAACACCCTATCAGGTGTTGTTATCTCTGTTGTTATCATCTCTGTTGTTATCTCATTTGTCAGATGAAGACATCAAGTCACAGAACAGATAAATAAGTGGCTGAGCCAAGATTTGAACCTAGACTATCTGGCTCCAGAGCCTGCACTTGTAATTGTTACATTATACTGTGCTTCAAAATAGAAAAATAAATTATGCAGGGTTAAAAAGAATAGGGTAAAAATCATCTAGTCCCCTGGCCAGCCCCATGGGTGAGCGGTTAAGTGTGTGCGCTCCGCTACTGGCAGCCTGGGTTTGGATCTCAGGCGCGCACCAACGCACCACTTGTCGGGCCATGCTGAGGCAGAGTCCCACATACAGCAACTAGCAGGATGTGCAACTATAACATAGAACTATCTACTGGGGCTTTGGGGAGAAAAAGGGGAAAAAAAAAAAAAGGAGGAGGATTGGCAATAGATGTTAGCTTAGGGCCGGTCTTCCTCAGCAAAAAAAAAAGAGGAAGATTGGCATGGATGTTAGCTCAGGGCTGATCTTCCTCACAAAAACAAATCATCTAGTCCCTTCCCTCTCTTATTGTTAAATCATGAGGATTCAACTGAAATGCTACCTCCTCCACTCACTCAGTTCCAGCAAAAAGCCATCATTTCCTTTTCTGATTTCTCATTGCCCCACGTATTGACCTCTCTTAAGGCACCTTTCAACCTAGAATGTAGGGCTCCATGGAAACAGGGGCCAAGATCTCATATATATTATTTATTTATTTATTTTCTACCTCAGCCACAGCCTATTTAGCACAGTGCCTTGAATACTATAGTTGTTCATTAAATGTCTGTTGAGCGAATGAACAGGATGAAATGGGATAACATATGAATTGCTCGATGACAGTTATCTCTCTCTAGATCATACACCTCTTTGTATCACTCACAATGCCATACATATAGTAGGAACTTATTATTTCTTGAAACTGTTGAAAAGTCCCTAAATCCCTGTACCCAAATGAGCACTTGCTCAGAGTAGGAAAGCATATTGACTATTCTGCAAATCTTCTATGAAGGCCACCTCCATGCAGAGTCAACATTATGCAGGGGTAAGGAGCCCAAAACAATGAAATCTGGAGTAGGCTCCTCATTCTGATACTCCCCCTATCTCCCCATCTGATTAAACTTTAATAATAACAACAATAATAATGTCAAAAAATGTAATGCTAGCAGTTACCATAAGTTCAGTATTTTCTATTTTCTAAGCACTTAACATTTATCATCTCGTTTAATACCTATTGTAACTCTATGAGGTAAGTATTTTTATTTCCAATTTATAGATAAAGAATATCAGGCTCAGAGAGGTTAACTGACTTACTTAAGGTCACACAGCTAGTAACTGACAGAGCTGAGATTCAAACCAAGTTCTCCTGGATTCTAAGGACTGTGCCCTTTCTACTACATTTACTATGTATCTCAACAGATTCATGAAGCTCTTATTTTTGTGTTCCAACCCACTACTCAAATACAGATTCTGTAGACAGAACACCAAATCTTGTCAGTTTTCCCAATTTGGAGACAGCATGGTTGTACCTAAGAGTTTAAATGCTGGAATCAGACAGACCTGGGTTTGAATACCTGCTCCACCACTAATAAGCTATATATCCTTGGACAAGTTACTTATCCTCTCTCAGTCTCAATTTTCTCATCTGTTAAAGGGGAGTAAAACTACTACCTCATAAGACTATTGTGAGGAAAAATGAGACAATGCATATAAAGGGCCTCAGACACAATAAATACTGAGCAAAGGGTACTTATCTATGCTACCCAAAAAATATCCCTGACTATTTGTCATAATTATGCCAAGTGTTGATAATCTGTCAACATTTTTCTGATAGGAAACACATAAAAGAGTTCTTATAACTGTCAATTCTTACAAGCCACTTGCAAAGCAAAATGTAATCTATTCTGCTGAATGGGAAAAATGAAGACACTGTTAAGGCAAGGCTCCACCAGAAGGCAGAGAGAGCAGAGGCCGCTATTAAATCAGCCCCTATGCTATTGCTGATAAAACAGGTCATGGGTTGCCAGTTCTTAAGTCTAGACTCCAGTCTACACCCAACTCCAGTACACGAAGAAAGTTTTCTTAGGGAGTGCTTAGGGCTTTCTCTAGCCCAAATTGAATTTGAATTGAGACAGGATCTCTGACTCCTCCAAAAACAAATTTAGTTTTTCTCTCCACTGAAGAGAAAAAATATTTCCTGGGAATAAGAGGCATATTTTGTTGGGATTCAACGATGTATAGTGATTTCCCAGTTGGTTTACAAAACCAAAGTTGATGGAAACACAAATTGAAGAGTCTGTTCACTGATCTTAACCTATCTGTAGCACAGGTACACACAAAAAATTTTGGATCACTCTTTACACTCACCCCTGATGTCTCCAATCCCAAGTCAAGAGATATTTTAATACTGGCATTATTACATATAGGATTGCCTGACCAGAGTCATTTCTAGGCAGGAAGTGTAAAATCTATGTATATGATCTAAATCTAAAGGTGACCAAATGGGACAACTTTGGGTTCAGAGAATTGCTTGACCTCTCTGAGAAACTGCACTTCGACCAAGTTATTTCCCCATTTTGGGCACTGGATTGTACTCTAAACATTGAAGTATTAGATTAGATACTCTTCAGAGGCCCTTCGAGCTCCAAAAGTTTCCATTCTAAGATAATGGAGAGTTACATTCTGTGAAGTGTCTGCACAAGCTGTAAGGCATGTGGTGGAGTTTAAGAGAGTAACGACTGGTCTTCATCATTTACAATGTCCCTTTGTGCTTTGTGCTGGTAAAACATGTTTTCATGGTTAACTCTGCTGACATGGAGAAAGGCCACAAGGCCCCATGCTTCAACATTTTCATATCACCCTTAATTTTGCCCATATAATCACTTAATAAACTCATAGATGCATAAGAACAATTCAAGTAATCATGTGTTTATTATTTGTACTTTGTCAAATATACTAATTGAAAGTAAAGCAATGACACAGTCAATGATATTTAGCTTTAACAAGGCACAGAAACTATCATTAGAAGGAAAATTAGGGGCCATAGTCTCTATCTCTAATTATGCCACAAGTTTTCAGAAATAACAACTTGATTTTCTCTGTGTGCCAAATACTTTCCTTACTTCAAACAAAAGTCAATTCCTTTCTCCCAAAGGTTAATGATTTTTTTAAAATCGCCCTTTCCCATATACTTGGGGAGAAATGGTAAAATTATTGTCAAAATATCAGCTTATGTATTTAAAATGCTTTGGTAGTATTTGCAAAAAGTGAAGGAAATTTTGACACCAATAAAATAAAAGTCACCATGGTATAAAGGAAGCAATGGATAACATGAAGCAGGAAGAAAGAAGAAATACATCCTATGAGAGAATCAGGATAAAAAAGACCTTGTCAGACAGGAAAACTGAGTAAAATATAACAGGAGGATAAATGTAAAATCCTGCACACAAGTATAAACAGCCAACTATACAAGAGCAGAATCAAGGAAGGGTTGGTTTAGTAGCACTATGTGTAAAAACAACTATTGTTGTTTCAGTGGCTATAAGATCAATGTAATTCAACAGGATCTGCCAAAAAAAATGAGTGAAATCTTAGTCTGCATTGAGAAGGGTTTCCATAAATGGAACTCTGTGTTCAATTCTGGAATCTATGGTTTGACAGGTACGCACTCAAAGGGTGAGGAAACTTGAAAACCCACTGTGATATGGTTCTGCCTAAGTTGTTCAATGTTACCTTTTGTTGTGTATCCACAAAGACTCTTCTCTCCAACCATGCTGACCAACTAACAATTGCCCCAAATGTTTCTTGCTTTCCCATACTTCCATCCCAATTTTGTTTCTCAGCCAAAGCACATTGTCACCTTTGGTAAACATTTCTAACATCCTCTACCCCTCCGTAGGTTGTGGTTTGTTCCTGTGTGCACCCTATGCTTACCTCCATGACAGCACTTACTGCACGGCTATTGACTTTTTTCTTTGTCTCTCTACCTAGAGCTATTTGAGGGCAGAGATTGGATATTATTCATCTTAATATCCTCAGCATCCAGCACAGTGCCTGATATACAGCAAGTGCTGAACAAACTACTTAAAAAAATAAAAATTATACGGGGCTGGCCCGATGGCCTAGCAGTTAAGTTCACATGCTCTGCTTCAGTGGCCTGGGGTTCGCAGGTTCGAATCCTGGGCGCGGACTGATGCACCACTCATCAAGCCATGTGTGGTGGTGTCCCACATACAAAATAGAGGAATATGTGCACACATGTTAGCTCAGAGCCAATTTTCCTGAACAAAAAGAGGAGGATTGGCAACAGATGTTATCTCAGAGCCAATTTTCCTCACAAAAATAAAAATAAATATTATAAATGGTCAGCCAGAGGAAATTTAGCTGTTTTGCCTGCAGAATAGAAAAGGTTGGGACACAGTAGTTACCTTCAAATATTCCAAGGTCTGTCATGGGAAAAGGAACTGAGTTTATTTCTTTCAGCCTGAGAGAGCAAAACAAGAACTAGTATGTAGAAGTTATAAAGAAATATGAAGCTTTCACTTCCATGTAAGTATTTTCCCACAAAAATAGAATGTTTCTTTAAATTATAATGTCTTCCATCCATAGAAGTGATCAAGCAGAGATTGGACTTTTTGAGGCATGGGAGAGTGTGTTCAAACATTATATAGAGATTTAAGAGTTTAAGTTCCTCTAGCCTTTATAACTCTTAAGTTTTTGGAGCTCTACAGTAAGGATCAAATCAATTGAGTTCTAGTTCTGGCTCTGTGACTTACTAGCCAGACGATCTTGTTAAGATATTAAACCTCTTTGTGTTACAGATTCCTTATCTGTGATATGACAGGATTAGACTAGAATGTTTCTTCCAATCAAAAATTTTATGGAATAAATATAAATGTTATAAATATTATATATATAAAATTAATAAATTTTATAGTTAAATAGAACCTATACTTTATAAAACATATTCCCATTTCCCCTCATTTGATCTTTGTAACATCCCTGGAAGTTAGTGGAAAGTTGCCGCTATTCCATTTGACAAATTAGAAAACTCTGGCCCAAAGAAATTAAGTGATTTGCTCAAGATTTAATGTTCTTTCTACCACATCATATTGAATTTAAAACTGAGACTTTATGGACAGTTTAATCGTCTACTTTTTGAAATCCAGATATCCACACTAACATCCATGGAAGGAAACTAAATCCTCCATGGCATGTTTTCATTTACCATTAGTAAATATAATTAGGAAATTCCTGGATAAATTTGGGCATGTCTTTATGAATACAAACTTCTGAAGCTAGTTGAAATGTCCCACCCAAAACACATAGTCCTAGACCGTTATCTCATTGAGCAAATAAAAATTTGAATAAAAGGAAGTTAAAAATCTAAATGAAAACAAAACAAAAAAAAAAATGAGATTAAGCCTGTTCCTCAAGACCTGGCCATGAATCAATATTAGGACTAGCATTTAGGAGTTACAGTTTAAATCCTACATATTTTTTAAAAATCCATCATTTAATTCCCAACCTATGTCAAAGCACTTGGCTAGATGGAGTTCTTTTAGTTTTATAATTGCAGTACCTTTTAACCATGATGAAAAATTAAAATATAATGAGATTCGTTATTCTACCTGTGGAAAATCCATTTGTTTTCACTATATTGAGAACTCAGGGTAAAGTACAGTGATAATTGTGAGTACAGGGCAAACAAGAGCACTACTCCGAGTCATCTGTTGTTCATTGAACATCTAAATCAATTCATTTTCTTCCAAAATCAGCAGAGCATTTTTGTTCTCCCACAACTATTGAAAATCATAATTGCTATCAAAACTGAACCAATGGAAGGACATAGTGTTTCTCCAATTGTTTTATTTTACAAAGAATATTTAGTGTGCTGCCAACTTTTCCCTTTGAGGGTCAGCACAAATTTGTTCTCCTTTTTCTTACTCTGAATATTTAAAAGTAAGCTCCAATGCTATAGCATTTTTCCTGAATCTATGTTGTTGTGACAGGAGTATGGGTATTATCTTCAGTGAAGAAATATATTCTCTAAGGAAAACAAAAATGAATTTCTCCTTAAAGAAGAAACAGTATTTGGGGCATGTCATCAATTGATGATAACAACCCATCTCTGAAAATACTTTGTTAACATTCTGTTGAAATCATAGGAGACTCCCAAGAGTCTAAGCAGTTTCTGAATTTTCAGAGAATGTCTGTTTCTTGTGACAACTCTTCCATCAAAGTCAAAAGACAACTGAAATGCATTTTTCAATCAAGTTCTTTCTTTCTCCCTAGTGAGTATACTTCTCTGTAACATCTCGGGTTTAGTTTGTTCTTTCTTTGGAAGCATCAACAATGGGAAAGAGTTATTAGAAAAGAGGACAAATACAATTCACAAAATTACTCAAATGACTCTGGCTCTGGAAATGTCTCAGATAATGAATCTTCCATCTTGATATATATCAAATGTAATTTAAAAATGGGCTCAAATATGAAGCCTCCTTGGCTAATTGGCATTGCGGTTTTCATAAATATTTTTACTTTCATTGACTACATAAGAACGATAAAGTTGTAAATTCTGAACTAATTTAGATTGGTAAATCTTTGAAGTTCTACAACTAGAGCTATAGACACAGATATGGCAAAAATTCTTACTCATTTCATTGCCATACCTAACCCAAAATGCAAGATCTGTGTAAGGAATAAGATCATTTCATGCTATAACTCAATCCCAGACAAATCTGGCACTCACTTGCAAAAACTGAAATATCACTGACTTCGTACAATCCCCACTCACATGGTTCCATTTGTGCTGCTTTTTGTTGTTATTGTATTGTGTTTTTTTGTTAGTTTTGCATTTGATCCTCTTAAGAGTTTCTTAAGGGCACAAAGCAATTAGAAAGAAAGAAATTTGAGCAAAGGATATTTTCCCAGATTAAATGAAAAGTTCTCTTCATAAAATAGTAAAAGAATACTATTCAATATATCTTGAAAACTTAAAATTCAAACTCTTCTAAGTATTAGGTGGTCACAAATTTTGCATTTGGTTTTAATGATTTCTTAAGTATAAAGCACTTGGTGCTTGAGTTCTCTTAAACTTGTTAGAATCTAGAAAATTAAGCTTTTTGAAAAATTTTTATTCACAAAATATTTAAAAATAGCTTTGCTACAATTACCACAGTCTTCAACTATGCCCCAATTTTAATTAATGAGATATTTTTGCAGTGCTAACAGAAAGATGTGTTTTTCACATATAAGTAATGCTCCATAACCACACAAGGATTTTCCTCTGAATTCATTTTTATGAGGGATAACTTATTTTATTTCCCTTCAAAGATTTGCAATTTTTTATTGTTGAAGAAAGAGGAACTTTGGGTATCACCTAGTTTTAAAGAATGTAAGCAACCTTAGAAATCATCTAGTCCAACCCTCTCATTGCACATATGGGAAAAGTGAGGCCTAAAGAAGGGAAAGTATTCACACATAATGAGGGGGTAAACCAATATGAGTGCTCAAATAGTGTTTTATGAATGAGCAAATGGATAGAAGAATTGATTAGTGGATGATGGATAGATGGATGGATGGGTGAGGGGATGGGTACATAAACTGATGGATCAATGGATGAAATTAGTGGCAGAGTCAGGGCTGGAGGCTGCTTGTCCTAGCACTCACTTCACTGCACTTCCACTAAATAATATTGCCTCTCTAAGCCAAAAAAAAATCATATTTATGTATATTTTAAAAAAATTGATTTGGTAATGTGATCTAGTATAAAAACTATAAGCTTTGAAGGCATACAGACCTTTGTTTGAGTCTCAACTCTGCCAGCTAACAGCTATGTGATGTTGGGAAAATGAGTTAACCTTGCCAAGTCTTTTTTTAATCCAAACAATCAAGATAATGAAGTCAAAATGAAATTAAATAAAGTATCTGTGTAAAGCATCTAGCAAGTGCATCACACACAGTAGATGCTCAATTAGTGTTTGTCATTCTCGGTCTCCATGACTTTTAAATTTTTATTTATGTCCTATAAAATGCTATATTATCTCTTCTGAAAATCATGAAACTTCTTTACCATATGTGGTTCTAATTCAATGTTTCTCAAAGTGTGGTCCCTCAGACCAGCAGTATCAGCATCACCTAGGAATTTGTTAGAGATGCAAATTCTCAGGCCTCACCCCAGACCTACAGAGTCAAAAACTCTGGGGGTGGGGCCAAGAAATTTCTGTTTTAATGAATTCTTCACGTGATTCTGACATACTTCAATGTTTGAGAACCACTAATCTATACCATTGGTACCTCTAGATTCATTTTTCAATGCTGTAGAGCCAATTAAAGGCATGAAGACTTTTGATTGTGTTTTTGCCTAAGGTCCCCTCTGAAATAGGACATCACATCTGCATGTCATGTTATGCCAATCCATGATCCAGGAGGTGACATTAAGTGACACTGGAACTCCAGTCATGGCTGGTTAATAAAACATAATAAATTTTACCTGGTCAGCCAGTACATTGTGAGCATATCCTTTGTTTGCAATGACCTCTTTAAACTGCCTCAACAGTTTTGTGAGGAAGCCACTGTACATCTTTGTTAAAAACCAAAACCTTTGTATTTCTTAAAATATTACTTTAAGTTATAAATTGCTCTTTATAATAGTAATTCAAGACTAGTCAATACTCATACTGATAATTCAGTGAAGAGTGGTTTGTTGTTTGCTTTGATTTGGTTTGGTTTAGAAATAGCAGAATTGAGCATGGACACATGTACTCTAGGTCATTTGATTCAGATGGACATGCTTAAAGAAAGCTTAATAAGTTGACCCATACAGCCCTATCCAGGTGACTCCCTGAATTCTGGACATAATGCTTAAGAGGAAACAAATATTTCCTGAAGGTGGTGCTGCCTTTGCAAACATAAACCTCTATAGTGATGACAGTGCCATTCTCCTCTTTGCCAAGTTTTGACCCAGGAGCTGGAGGCCCAGGGTACAATGATAATTGTAAATGTGAAAATTAATAAACAGAAACCTCACTTAAAATGGAAATGGGAGGCCAAAGGGGGAAGTCTCACTCCCTACATCAATAGCAGAGCCCAACATGAAGAAGAACGACTTCCTCTTCTTGACTGGCAAGAAGGTCAGCCAATGAGAGACTGTCACAACTCAGCCAATGAAAGTCCATTACACTTTGAATTCCCAGTCTCCTCCAATGGACTCTTTGCTTATAATGGTCCTCCCAACTTCCTCTTCCCCTGTATAAAAGAGTTTCTCTTCCCCTTGTTGTTCAAGACTTGCATGTGGTTCGCCATGGTTGCAGACCCCAAATTAAAATTCTTACTGGTCCTGAATAAACCCATTTTTTCTGGAGAAATAACTGGCCGTGTATTTGTTTAATGTCAAAATTTTGGTGGCCTATACAGAGATCCAAAGAAAACCCTGGCAACTCTGATGTTGGTGAGTAAACAGGTGCAGTATCCACAAAACAGCCTATTGAGCTCACTGCTTTTCTGGCTGACCATGGGGTTTGAAGGCAAATCTTTCTCCTGGATCTGAGCTTCTGTCTTCCTTGCATTTTGAAGTTCTCCAGGCTCTATTTGGGATCTATTTTAAGGCTTTGTCTTTTGCTGATTAAGGCCTTGTTTTGTCCACAAGTGCTCAGTTGGCACTTTGGCCTGACTCTTTTGAACCAGGTTGTTCCATTGGAACTGGCTGCTCAGCTTTCAGTCTGATTCCTCTGGAATAGAGACTGTTTTATTATAACTGTACCATTCAGTCTTCTGCCAAATTCCTTTGGAACCTGGCTATTCTATTGGAACTGTGTTGTTCAGACTTTAGCCTAATTCCTTTGAGAATGGGCTGTTCTAATGGAACCGCGCTTTCAACTTTCAATCTAACTCATTTGGGATTAAACTGTGCTAATGGAACTGTACTTTCAGCCTTTGGTCTAACACCTTTAGAGTTAGGCTTTTCCATTGGAACTGTGTTGTTTAGCCTTCAGCCTGACACCTTTGGAATTAGGCTGTTCTATTAGAACTGTGCTGTTCAGCCTTCAGCCTTACTCCTTTATGATTAGGCTGTTCCCTTAGAACTGTGCTGCTATTAATCCTGCAGGCTCTTTGAGATATTCAAGCTGTTTGAGATGTAAGCTGTTTAAGCTGTATAAGCTGTTTAAACTGTTTAGGCTGTTTGAAAATTATTATTTTACTCTAGAAAAAAACTTCTGAGAAATATGATCCTAGTTATCTAAATATTTTTAGGGCATCCCTCCTATAGGGACCCTGGCTGATTTTATGTTTAAAAACCACAGTAATTTCTCATGCACATTTCTAACTAAATGGACCAACTTAACTAAAGTAATTTAGAATACCGTATGATTTCCTTCATTAAGTAGTAGATAATAACAACAATAAACAAACACATAGGGACAGAGATTGGATTGGTGGTTACCAGAGGGGAAGGGGGGAGGGAGGAGGGTGAAAGGGATAATTGGGTACATGTGTGTGGTGATGGGTTGTAATTAGTATTTTGGTGGTGAACATGATGTAATCTATGCAGAAATAGAAGTACAATGATGTACACCTGAAATTTTTACAATGTTATAAACCAATGTTACTGCAATAAACAAAAAATTTAAAAAAAAAAATAAAAAAAAAATAAAAAATAAAAAATAAAAAATAAAAAAAAAAAAAAAAGAATACCAATGGCCAATACCATGGGGAACTTTTGAACTTCTCAAACTTAGTTTTCTTAAAACCAAATTGGGGGCCAGCCCAGTGGCATAGTGGTTGAGTTTGCATGTTCCATTTCAGTGGCCTTGGGTTCATGAGTTCAGATCCCAGGCACAGACCTACACATCACACATCTGGCTATGCTGTGGCGGCATCCCATATGCAAAAATAGAGGAAGACTGGAAGAGATGTAAGCTCAGGGCCAATCTTCCTCAAGCAAAAAGAGGAAGATTGGCAACAGACATTAGCTCAGGGTCAATCTTCCTGATCAAAAAAAAAAAAGGTAAAAAAAAAATTGGGCCATGATAGCTCTGTAATTTTCACAACTGAATGGAAGGCCTATTTCAATTGGTATTTTGAGGCTTCCAAAAGTTATCAGGAGTCTAAAATTGCCTCTTTGCAAAATAAAATTTCAAGATTAACTGAGGCAAACAAATGACTAAAGAAACATAAAATGGCTTTTGAAACATGTTCCTCTCCGCTGGCTCCTTGTGCTCAGGCCTCACCTCTGACACCATCTTCCTCCTTCTCTCCTATACTATCTAAAGCTCCTCTATACCCTCAGTTACCTCATACTAACTCTCTCACTGAATTTCCTCTTTTTCCTGAACCTTTCCACACTCTCTCTTTCTCTGAACATAACAGAAACTGTCCCTTTAAAATTAAGCCTTCTAAGGATCCAAAGGCTAAACTCTTAATTTCTTATATTCCCTGGACTAAAGCTGAACTGTGAGTCATTGTCAAAGATTTTCCCAAAGTAACCAAAGATCCTCACAGATTTGCTGAGGAATTTAATATAGTCATCTAAACTTATCAACCTGGTTTCTCTGACTTATATCAGCTAGTTCATATGCTTGTTGGTGAAGGCCAGACCTAGCATTGCATGAAAACCACTAATTGGGAAAATTCTGAAAGATCTCTAGAATTACAACCAGGAAATAAATCTACTGACTTACTGTATGATAAGGCTTGGACAATCACCAGACTTCATCAGGCAATTCCTAGGGCTTTCCCAAAGACTGTCATTTGGAAAAAACTTCAGGCTTGTGCAGAAAAACCTGATGAACCTGTTCATAACTATTATGATAGACTTGATTGCTTTTAAAGAAAATTCTAGTCTTCCTTCAGATGTTGGTTCCACCAGCTGGTACCAGATGTTGGTAGCTTTTAACTGTATGTTTATTAATGGGCTGAGCTGGGACCTCTCCCTTCTAGTAAAAAGGACCAGGATGGGGAAAAACTATGTCCACTCCAGATGTAGGTAATCAGGCAAACCAGCTCTCCTAGACGAGTCACCTAAAACAAAGACCACTAAAATTCTTATTCTTCAACTCCAGCAAATGAAGGCCCCTAAACAAAATCAAAATGCTCCTAGTTTTTGTTATTATTGCAAAGAGCTAGGACATTGGAAAAGAGATTTGTTACAAATTGAAGCACTTCAGGTGCCTTCAGCCCTCTAACCAGCCTTCCTAATGTCCTCCAAATTCCTAATGACTGGGCTCTGAAGAAATGCAGGGGCTCTTCTCAATCCTCCTTCTTAATTGGCTTGGAGAAACATTTCTTCAGATTGGAGATGAATCTCTTTCTGTCCTTATTGACACCTAATTTACACACTTGTTGCTCAGCCCCCCTACTATAAAGCAGCCCCTGCCTTGGATTACTAAAACAATTCAAATAGTGGGGATTTCTAATGAACCTCAACAGGTTCCTATCTCTGAACCTATTCCCTTTTGTTTAGACCCTTTGAGAGACACACACCCTTTTTTCCTTAGTTCCTCCACCTCTATTTGTCTATTAGGCCAAGACTTCTTGGAAAAGTATCATGCCAGAATTTTTTTCTCCCAAAAGGGGAAAATAATTCTAGAATTTAACAGTAGTCATAAAAATGGCCAACCTGGTGAACTAAATGACCCTTTGACATCTTTTATTTGCTCCATCTCTGATGGTACTAGAGCTGATTCTGGAAACACTGATAATTTATACCTATTCAATCAGCTACCATTCTCCTTATAAGCAAAATCTCCAACTGATTTTGGTAAAATTCACAATGAACCACCCATCAAGATTCAAATAGATCCCTCAAAACCTCTCCCCAGAATTAATCAATACCTTATAAGTAAAGAAGTCCTTCAAGGTATAAAGCCCATAATAGAAGATTTCAGGGCTCAAGGCCTCATTATTCATTGTAATAATCTCTGTAATACTCCTATTTTACCTGTGAGAAAACCCAAGGGCTGAGGGTGAAGGTTTGTCCAGGACCTCCAAGCAATAAACAATATTGTTATCCCTCAACACCCTGTTGTTCCTAACCTTCATATGCTACTACCATCTATTCCCACTGGAAACAAATGCTTTATGATAGTTGATTTATGTTGTTCATTCTTTAGTATTCCAATTGATGAAGCTAGCCAGTACTTTTTTGCCTTCACTTGGGAAGGAAAACAATTCACCTGGACAGGAATGCCTCAGGGTTTTACTGAGAATCCTCTTTATTTCTCACAAATCCTGAAGGCTGATCTGGATGATATAAAGTTCTCCTAGGGTTCCACTTTGTTGCAATATGTGGATGATTTGCTTCTTTGCTCTCCCTCCCAAGTCTTCTCACAGGAAGACAGCATCCACTTGCTAAAGCTTTTAGCATTAAAGGGATATAAGGTCACCAAAGAGAAATTGCAGTTTGCCCAAACCCTGGTTTGATATTTAGGGCATCTTATGTCAGAACAAGGGCTACACCTAGCTCCAGACAGGCCTCATGGTGTCCCAAGTTTTCCAAAAGCCAAAACTAAGCACTAACCGTGAGGTTTCCTTGAGTTAGCTAGTTATTGTCAAAATTGGATTCCAACTTTCTCTTTTATGTCCAAACCTCTGTATATTTTACTAAAAAACAACAACTCTTCCCAATTTTATGGGAAGAACCAGATGACATAGCCTTTAAAGACTTAAAGGGAAGTTTAATGAACCACTTGCCCTCAGACATCACAATTATCAGATTGCCTTTTTCCTTTTTGTATATGAAAAGGAAGGGAATGTCCTTGTGGTGCTCATCCAAAAACACGGGGACCACTATTGACCCAGAGGGTATTATAGCCAGCAAGTGGACGCTGTGGCATAGGGATATACCCCTTGCCTTAGAGCCATTACTGTCACTGCCGTTTGGTTAAGGCCACTGAGAAAATTGTTGTGAGATCCCCTTTAACCATTTTTGTACCTCATGCAGTAGAAGCCCTCCTAGATTCTCATCACAATCAACATATTTCAGCCAGCCACCTCACCTCCTACAAAATTCATTTGTCAACTGTTCCTCACATAACTCTTTTATGTTGTAATAACCTTAACCCTGCTACTCTTCTGCCCTTTGTTATTGACGAAGTCCCTCATGACTGCTTAATGCTGACAGATCGCCTCCTGACTCCTCTTGATGATCTACAGGAAACTCCTTTGAGTAATGCTGACTTGGCTCACTGATGATTCTTATTCAAAGGGTGACAATGGCAAATATTGTGCTATGTATGCTATTGCAACTCCTTTTAATATTGTTGAGGCAGCATATTTACCTTTGGCTACTTTTGTCCACCAGCCTGAATTATATACTCTTACATGGGCTTGTACTTTAGCCAAGGGAAATACTGCCAACGTTTATAGTGATAGTAGATATGCTTTTAGAGTAGCTCATGATTTTGGAACATTGTGGAAGCAACATGGCTTCCTTACTTCCAGTGGAAATAAAATTAAAAATGGCCCCTATTTCAGGAATTACTAGATGATATACTTTTAGCTGCAGCTTTAGCTATCATTAAGATTCCAGGGAATTATAAGCTTGACTCTCTGGAAGCTAGAGGAAATCACCTTGCTGACATATCTGCAAAGAATGCTGCCTTAAAGGAACCAACAGTAACCAAGCCTCTGTCATGGTCCAAAGGGATATTTCCCCAAATGATAACTTAGATAAACTGTCTAGAGAAGCCCAACAATTGGTCTCAGAAAAGGAAAAACAAGATTGGAAATTCAACAATTGTTGGTTTAATAAAAAGGGAAAGCTCTGTTTCAGATCAAATAACAACCTAGTCCTACTAGAGACTCTAAAATTCTCACTCCTAACCACTGCACATGCATTAAACCATTGATCTACTGACAAAATTATAGCATTCATGAATCAACATTGGTGGGAAAATATTAATAAAGCCCCAAAAAGTGCCTACTTAATTTGTCCCACTTGTCCAAAATACAATCCAGGGAAGCTTGTTTGTACTGCTTTCAGACATTTTAAACTGATTAATGGACCATTTGAGGTTTGGCAAATGGATTCCATAGAACTTTCCCTGTCTTGCGGATATATGTTTTAGTCATGGTTTTTATGTTTTCTCACAGGACTGAAGCCTTCCCTTGCAGACAAGCTACTGCCTCTTCTGTGGCTAAAGTCCTTTTGGAAAGGACCATCCCTACCTGGGGAACTTTTCTCAAACTTCATAGTGATTGAGGAACCCATTTTACTGGTCAGGTACTTTGACAAGTCTGTGCAGTTTGTCTGGTTTTACAACACTTTCACTGCACTTATCACCCTCAATCCTCTGGTTTAGTCAAATGCCCTAATGGCATTGTTAAGACACAATTGGCAAAATTTGTAGAGACCCTCCAAATACCTTGGCCAAAAGCATTGCAATTGGTCCTTCTAAATCTCGGATCCACCCCCTTTGGAACTCATAAACTCTCACCCATTGAGATAGTCACAAGACGCTCAGTGCACTTGGCTCCTTCTTTTTTTGACCCCCAACTGACAAAAGGAGATATAGTCTAATATTGCAAAAAACTAATTTCTTCTATTAAAAATAACCATGTTTTGGTAGAGCAATCTTTTCACAATGTACTTCAGGGAGACAAAGACCTTAAGCATTACATCTTGCAACCTGGACATTTTGTCTATTGGAAAAGACATCTCTAGGACTCTCTTTAACCTCACTGGAAAGGCCCCTATCAGATACTATTAACTTAACTTTGTCCTGCAAAACTCCAGGGAACAGACTCTTGGATTCATCTGACACACCTAAAGAAAGCACCAAACCCTGACTGGACCTGCACATCATCTGGTGACCTAAAAGTGAAGATTCTCCAGAATTAAAGTAGACAACATCTGATGAGACAGCTTTCTCAAGATATCCAGCCCAGGTCTGTTGGAAGTTTGTCTGCCAAACCTTTGATGATCACATAATGCTTCAGATGATCTCCAATGCCTATAATCTTAATAATATATGGACTTAAGAAAAGAAAAATGCCTGAGAGTTTTCTCTTCTGCCCCTCCTTGTTACTTGAATGTGACCTCAATAGCTTTCAAATCTGTACACTTTCTCTCTGACATGGGACATGATACCCAAGGAAGGTCCTGCCTGGCTTTGAGAGACAAAAGGCCAACAAAACTGGAAAAACCTGGCTCTCAATCAGCGTGCTTTCAAAGAAATATCTAGATCAAAAGAGGGAAATATGGAAATTATTAAATAAAAACCTCATTTAAAATGGAGTTGGGAGGTCAGAAAGGGGAGCTCTCATGCCCTGTGATGATTACAGAGCCCAAGAAGAAGAAGGACTTCCTCTTCTTGCCCAGCAACAGCTTAGCAAATGAAAAACTGTTACAACTGACCCAAGGAAAGCCACTACACTTCAAGTTCCTAGTCTCCTCCAATGGACTCTTTGTTTACAATAGCCCTCCCAACTTACTCTTCCCCTCTATCAAAGAGTTTCTCCTCCCCTTGTTACTCGGGACTTGGACGTGTCTTGCCATGGCTGCAGACTCTTAATTGCAATTCTTTGCTGATACCGAATAAACCCATTTTTGCTGGAGAAATAACTGGCTATTTGTCTAAGGTCAACATAAGAAAGAAGAGTGGCTACCAAAAGGCTTTGAAGGGTCAGCATAAAGTTCTTAGGCCAATTAAAATTTAATCACCTGGATGATAGATATGAGAGACTCTCAACTACAGGTATACCTCATTTTATTGAACTTCATTTTATGGCACTTTGCAGATATCGTGTTTTTTACAAATTGAAGGTTTGTGGCAATGCTGCATCAAGCACGCCTATTGGTACTGTAGGCTCAGATGATGGCTAGCATTTATTAGCCACAAAGTATTTTTAATTAAGGTGTGTACATTATTTTTTTAGACATAATGCTATTGCACACTTAATAGAATACAGTATAGTGTAAACATAACTTTTATATTCACTGGGAAACCAAAAATTTCTTGTGACTCATTTTATTGCAATATTTACTTTATTGCAGTGGTCTGGAACTGAACCCACAATATCTCTGAGGTACGCCTGTACACTGAAGTTTAGGACAATTCCAATTGTACTCTGAATATTATTATTTCAGCTGGGATAGTAAGCAAAAAAATGGCTCTCGTAGACCAAGTCTACAGGCCCTAAAGCTAAAACAACTGAAGTTTCATATCAGCTATGAGAAGAAAACTCATTTTGATTTTTAATGCTATTTCCACTATATTTCTACCATGCTTAAATCTAAGCTCTTCAAGGGCAAAAGGTAAAATCCAACAAACTTCTTAAGGACTTCTTAACTATGTACATAGTAGATGGCTGCAGACTGAAGAAAATTATAAAACTGGAACAGCAGGAGAATGGCAGGGAGAAAGATAATGAGGAGACACAACTTCTTTACCTGGTCTCATCACCAGTTCTCTCACCCCTCTGTCCCACAAATAGGTATGATACTGGGTAGTGTTGATCCAATTCCTGGCACTTATATTATAATGAACTTTGAGATTTCTGAGTAAATATAATTAAAAGCTATAGTCTCTTGAGTAAAAACTATAGAAGTCATATCAGAAGGTAGACTATTTAGTTAGATATGTATACAATTGGCGATTTGTAGATAATATTAGATGGTACATAGACAAACTTTGTTTTTAACACTATCTAGCATATCAAGCTCACAATGCCAAAAAACCTAAGGTTTAGAATAATGATAAAATGGATGTTTAAATTTAAAATAGAGTCAATTTAAAGAGAAATAGTAAGCAATTAATAATAAAAGTGATGAGAATATAGTAGACATTAGGAAAGTGGTATGAAAATGACCAAAATTTAAGCTTAAGGAAAACTGATTTTCAGTAAAATTCAAGCCTTAGGAGAACAGGATATACATTTATAACCTGGACTCATTGAATCGTTATGGTCAATTAATGAAATATTCATTATGTCTAGTCTGTACTTAATGAATCAGAGTTTTTGAGCTGGCAGGGACTCTACTAATCAAATTGGCAAATGACTTAGAAGGAAAAGATTTTAATTTGGAGTGAACACTGGGACTTGATTTGAAAGCGAGAGGGAAGGAGAGAGGGGGAGAGGGGAGAAAGAGAGAGAAAGAGAATGCACTTGAATTTTCATCAGTTTCTAAATGTTCTTGCTTTTGGTAAATTCAAACATTTAATTTGGTGAGAGTCTCTTTTTAGTGACCTAGATTTTAGTTCAGGACTAGATGTCTAATTAATCTGTGCCTCAGATACAAAAATATTTTATCTTTGACTGTCTCAGAAAGATAGACATATCCAAAGGTTATACAACGTGGTTTTATTCACTCACGCAAACAAGAGAATGTAGTGTTACCTGGAATAATAGAAGTTTTGGGGGTCAAAGACCTTGAGTACAGATGGTCTTCCTCCAGATTTCCTGAAGACTACATTCTCTTGGATATATGTTTTACTGGACAGAGAAAAAAGAAGAAAGAAAAAAATGGCTCTTATCATTGTTTTTTTTAAAAAAGAAGTTCCAAATAGGACTAGATGTACTATTACATCTTTGAGTCTGTGTCTTGACTTAATGAAAAAATAGACCAAGGGGAGTTTGCATTGCTCCTACTTATCTTGCTAAAGCACTCATTTAGAAGTCTAATTATAATGATTATAATGATTTATGGTCAGTACTGACAGTATTAACTATTTCCCCACTGATTCAGAAATATAGAGAACATATACAAACCACATACACACACACATACACCACTTTCTTTCTATCATCTATCAATCAATGAATATATGTATATAGATATGGATATATAAATATATCTGAACATTTCATAACAATTATAATAATATTTTAAAGTTCTTGAGTTTTTAAATTTTCCAAATATTTTTGCATCAGTCATTTCTAACAGATAGTCTCAAAAGGGGGCAGGAAGCATGAAGAGCTTGTATTGCTAAGTAGATTAACCTCATTTCATTTTTAGATATGGTTGCTATTCTAGAAGATTAGTGGAATAGTATAGACCTAGTATATCTGGATTTTAGCAAGTCATTTTACAAAGTCTCTCATGATGTCCTTGTGAACAAAATGAAGAAATGTGGGATGAATCATAGGATAGTTAGATGTGGAACATGTTGAACAGATATATCCACAAGCTGCTGATTAATGGATTTCTATTGAGCAAGGATAGGCTAGTTGTACCACATTGAGCACTGATCAGACCATAGTACTGGGGCAGAAATAAGGGGTCACAGAAGAGTGCCAGGATGAAGAAGGGCGGTCAAAAGCATATCATACAAAAAACAGTTAAAGGAATTGAGGCTGTTTCCTCTGGAGAAGATTTATGGATAACATTAGCGCAGTCTTCACAAACTTGAAGGGCCATTATATTGAAAAATTAGAACTTATTATGTGTGTTTACAAAAGGAAGGATAAAAACTAATGGGTGAAAATTCTAGTGAGACAGATTTGAACTCAACATAAGGAAGAATTCTCTGGTAATAGTAAAATGGGCTGTCTGGGGAGATGGTGAGTTCCCTGTTCTAGAAGACCGAGGAGGGACTGGATGAGTGTTTGTCAGAGATGTTGAAGAGAATATTATGGAGTGAGAGACTGGGTTATATGTCTTTAAAGCTTCCTTAACTCTGAGAGTGTATGAGTCATTAACTTATTCATTCACTCATTCCACAAATATTTATTTAGCTCCTACAAAGTGCCAGGCACCATTGTAGGCACTAGAGAAACAGTGGAGAATAAGACAAATTTCTTGTCTTAATGAGGTTACATTCTATTGGAAGAAATAGGTAATGAATAAGAAAACAAATAAATATTTAAGATAAGGTCAGATAGTGAAAATGTTAGAAATAAAGTAACATCTTTGAATCATTTGATCCTTATAACCACCAGAACTGAGATCTTTTAATTTAAAGACCAGTACTGTACCCATTAAACTTATTTTTTCAAACAGTTCAGGCCTGAGATTTGTCAGACCAGATTGAGAGAGAGAAACTAACATTAGTGATTCCCTCTAAAGTATATTACAGGATTCTCATAAAAGGAATTAACAGTGTGAGATTCATAGTCAGTGAAAAACCATGTTTCTTGACTCCTAACCCAATAACTTCAGAAGAACATGGCTTTAGGAATCATAATGTAAATAAAGAAAGCGACATATGCTAGTTCACAATCTTCAATCACTGTTATAAATGACTGTTTCACAGACATTGTGTGAAACAGAGAACAAAACAGGGGGGGCCTACCTGAGCAGGCAAATGGGTGCTACTATCAGGTCAATCATAGATAAATCATTAAGTAGTTTTTTTTTTTCCTTTGATGCAGAGATAGGAAATGTTATCTTTGAGAAACCCTTCAAGTCATGCCACCAACTCTCCTATGTGGCAAGTCTCCACATTTTTTATTTTTTTTTATTTTTTTTTTTTATTGCAGTAACATTGGTTTATAACATTGCCAAAATTTCAGGTGTACATCATTGTACTTCTATTTCTGCATGGACTACATCCTGTTCACCACCAAAATACTAATTACAACCCATCACCACACACATGTACCGAATTATCCCTTTCACCCTCCCCCTCCCCCTTCCCCTCTGGTAACCACCAATCCAATCTCTGTCCCTATGTGTTTGTTTATTGTTGTTATTATCTACTACTTAATGAAGGAAATCATCACGGTATTTGGCCTTCTCCCTCTGACTTATTTCACTTTGCATTATACCCTCAATGTCCATCCATGTTGTCACAAATGGCTGGATTTAAGTCGTTTCTTATGGCTGAGTAGTATTCCACTGTGTATATATACCACAGCTTCTTTATCCATTCGTCCCTTGATGGGCACTTAGGTTGCTTCCAAGTCTTGGCTATTGTGAATAAGGCTGCAATGAACACAGGGGTGCATGTACCTTTGCAAATTGGTGTTTTCAAGTTCTTTGGATAAATACCCAACAGTGGAATAACTGGATCATATGGTAGTTCTATCCTTGATTTTTTGAGGAATCTCCATACTGTTTTCCATAGTGGCTGCACCAGTTTGCACTCCCACCAGCAGTGTATGAGAGTTCCCTTCTCTCCACATCCTCTCCAACACATGTTGTTTCCTGTCTTGTTAATTATAGCCATTCTGACGGGCGTGAGGTGATATCTCATTGTAGTTTTGATTTGCATTTCCCTGATAGTTAGTGATTTTGAACATCTTTTCATGTGTCTGTTGGCCATCTGTATATCTTCTTTGGAGAAATGTCTGTTCAGGTCTTTTGCCCATTTTTAATTGGGTTGGTAGTTTTTGTTGTTGAGATGCATGAGTTCTTTATATATTTTGGAGATTAAGCCCTTATCAGATGTATGGTTTGCAAATATCTTCTCCCAATTGTTAGGTTGTCTTTTCGTTTTGTTGATGGTTTCCTTTGCTGTGCAGAAGCTTTTTAGTTTGATGTAGTCCCATTTGTTTATTTTTCTATTGTTTCTCTTGCCCGGTCAGATGTGGTGTTTGAAAAGATGTTGCTAAGACCGATGTCGAAGAGCGTACTGCCTATGTTTTCTTCTAGAACTTTCACAGTTTCAGGTCTTACATTCAAGTCTTTAATCCATTTGGAGTTAATTTTTGTGTATGGTGTAAGGTAAGGATCTACTTTCATTTTTGCATATGGCTATCCAGTTTTCCCAACACCATTTGTTGAAGAGACTTTCTTTTCCCCATTGTATGTTCTTGGCTCCTTTGTCAAAGATTAGCTGTCCATAGATGTGTGGGTTTATTTCTGGGCTTTCGATTCTATTCCATTGATCTGTGTGTCTGTTTTTGTGCCAGTACCATGCAGTTTTGGTTACTATAGCTTTGTAGTATATTTTGATATCAGGGAGTGTGATACCTCCAGCTTTGTTCTTTTTTCTCAGGATTCCTTTAGCTATTCGGGGTCTTTTGTTGTTCCATATGAATTTTAGGATTCTTTGTTCTATTTCTGTGAAAAATGTTGTTGGAACTTTGATAGGGATTGCATTGAATCTATAGATGGCTTTAGGAAGTATGGACATCTTAACTATGTTAATTCTTCCAATCCAAGAGCACGGAATATCTTTCCATTTCTTTGTGTCTTCTTCAATTTCTTTCAGAAATGTTTTATAGTTTTCGGTGTACAGATATTTTACCTCTTTGGTTAAATTTATTCCTAGGTATTTTATTCTTTTTGTTGCAATTGTAAATGGGATGGTATTCTTAATTTCTCTTTCTGCTACTTCATTGTTAGTGTACAGAAATGCAACTGATTTTTGTATGTTGATTTTGTATCCTGCAACTTTACCATATTCGTTTATTACTTCTAAAAGTTTTCTGGTGGATTCTTTACGGGTTTCTATATATAAAATCATGTCATCTGCAAATAGTGACAGTTTCACTTCTTCCTTTCCAATTTGGATCCCTTTTATTTCTTTCTCTTGCCTGATTGCTCTGGCTAGGACTTCCAATACTATGTTAAATAGGAGTGGTGACAGTGGGCATCCTTGTCTGGTTCCTGTTCTTAGAGGGATAGCTTTCAGTTTTCACCATTGAGGATGATATTAGCTGTGGGTTTCTCATATATGGTCTTTATTATGTTGAGGTACTTTCCTTCTATACCCATTTTATTCAGAGTTTTTATCATAAATGGATGCTGGATCTTGTCAAATGCTTTCTCTGCATCTATTGAGATGATCATGTGATTTTGTTCTTCATTTTATTAATGTGGTGTATTACGTTGATTGATTTGCGAATGTTAAACCATCCCTGCATACCTGGAATAAATCCCACTTGATCATGGTGTATAATCTTTTAACGTATTGTTGTATGCGATTTGCTAGTATTTTTGTTGAGGATTTTCGCATCGATGTTCATCAGTGATATTGGCCTGTAATTTTCTTCTTTTGTGTTGTCCTTGTCTGGTTTTGGTATCAGGGTAATGTCGGCCGTAGAATGAGTTAGGAGCTTCCCCCTCCCAAATTTTTGGAAGAGTTTGAGAAGGATAGGTATTAAGTCTTCTTTGAATGTTTGGTAGAATTCACCAGGAAGCCGTCTTGTCCTGGACTTTTATTTTTGGGGAGGTTTTTGATTACTGTTTGATCTCCTTACTGGTGATTGGTCTATTCAAATTCTCCACTTCTTCTTGATCCAGTTTTGGAAGGTTGTATGATTCTAAGAATTTATCCATTTCTTCCAGATTGTCGAATTGGTTGGCATATAGTTTTTCATAGTATTCTCTTATAATCTTTTGTATTTCTGAGGTGTCTGTTGTAACCTCTCCTCTTTCATTTCTCATTTTACTTATTTGTGCCTTCTCTCTTTTTTTTTCTTGGTGAGTCTAGCTAAAGGTTTGTCTATTTTGTTGATCTTTTCAAAGAACCAGCTCTTGGTTTTATTAATTTTTCTATTGTTTTTGGTCTCTATTTCATTTATTTCTGCTCTGATTTTTATTATTTCCCTCCTTCTACTGATTTTGGGCTTTGTTTGTTCTTCTTTTTCCAGTTGCTTTAGGTGCATTGTTAGATTGTTTATTTGAGATTTTTCTTGTTTGTTGAGATAGGCCTGTATCGCTATAAACTTCCCTCTTAGAACTGCTTTTGCTGTATCCCATAAATTCTGGCATGTCGTATTTTCATTTTCATTTGTCTCCAGGTATTTTTTTATTTCTTCTTTGATTTCTTCGTTAACCCAGTCGTTGTTCAGTAGCATTTTGTTTAATCTCCATGTATTTGTGGCTTTTCTGATTTTCTTCCTATAGTTGATTTCTAGTTTCATACCGTTGTGGTCAGAAACGATGCTTCGTATTATTTCAATCTTCTTAAATTTATGGAGACTTGTTTTGTGGCCTAATATGTGATCAATCTTGGAGAATGTTCCATGTGCATTTGAAAAGAATGTGTATTCTTCGGTATTTGGATGGAATGCTCTGTATATATCTACTAGGTCCATCTGTTCTAAGGTGTCGTTTAAGGACAATGTTTCCTTATTGATCTTCTGTTTGGATGATCTATCCGTTGGTGTAAGTGGAGTGTTAAAGTCCCCTACTATTATTGTGTTACTGTCTATTTCTGTTTTTATGTCTGTTAATAATTGCTTTATATATTTAGGTGCACCTACATTGGGTGCGTAGATATTTACAAGTGTTATATCCTCTTGTTGGATTGTTCCCTTGATCATTATGTAATGCCCTTCTTTGTCTCTTTTTACAGTTTTTGTTTTAAAGTCTATTTTGTCTGATATGAGTACTGCTACCCCAGCTTTCTTTTCATTGCCATTTGCGTGGAGTATCTTTTTCCATCCCTTCACTTTCAGTTTGTGAGTGTCTTTAGGTCTGAAGTGTGTCTCTTGTATGCAGCATATATATGGGTCTTGTTTTCTTATCCATTCAGCCACCCTATGCCTTTTAATTGGGGCATTTAGTCCATTGACGTTTAAAGTAGCTATTGATAAGTATGTACTTACTGCCATTTTTTAACTTTTTTATTTTTTTTTCCTCAGTGTTTAAGTAGTCCTTCTCTGTTCCTTACTTCTTCTATACAGAATTGATGGTCACTTTAGTTTGACCTCTGTCTGAAAGCTGTACTCTTTAACTACCCTACTCCCTCCTTTTATGTTTTTGATATCATATCTAACCTCTTTTTTGTGCATTTGTATCCATTACGTTCTAATCATTGAAATAGATAAAATTTTTCCTATTTGTGGTCTTCTCTTTTCCCCTTAAATCAGTCCCTTTAACATTTCTTGTAACACTGGTTTCTTGGTGACAAACTCCTTTAATTTTTCCTTATCTGGGAAAATTTTGATCTCTCCTTCCATTTTGAACGATAACCTTGCCGGGTAGAGTATTCTTGGCTGTAAGTTTTTTCCTTTTAGCACTTTAAATATATCGTGCCATTCTCTTCTAGCCTGTAAGGTTTCTGCTGAGAAGTCAGCTGATAGCCTTATGGGGTTTCCTTTGTATGTAACTTGACATTCTCTTGCGGCTTTTAGGATTCTCTCTTTATCTTTAATTCTGGACATTTTGATTATGACGTGTCTTGGTGTGGGCCTCTTTGGGTTTATCTTGTTTGGGGCTCTCTGTGCCTCCTGTACCTGGATGTCTGTTTCCTTCTTTAGGTTAGGGAAGTTTTCATCTATTATTTCTTGAAATAGATTCTCTGCCCCCTTGTCTCGCTCTTCTCCTTCCGGGACACCTATAACACGGATGTTAGTGCGCTTGATGTTGTCCCAGAGGTCCCTTAGACTGTCCTCACTCTTTTTAATTCTTTTCTCTTTTACCTGTTCACCTTGGGTAATTTCTTCTAGTCTTTCTTCCAGCTCACTGATCCGTTCTTCTGTATCCTCTACTCTGCTTTTGAGTCCCTCTAATGAGTTTTTCATTTCCAGTATTGTATTCTTCATTTTTGATTGGTTCTTTTTTATATCTTCCATTTCTTTGTTGACATTCTCACTGAGTTCATCTATTCTTCTCCCCAGATCAGTGAGCATCCTTAACACTCTTAGTTTGAACTCTCTGTCAGGTAGGTTGCTCATTTCTGTTTCACTTAGTTCCTTTTCTGGGGTTTTGTCCTGTTCCCTTACTTGGAATGTATTCTTTTGCCTCCTCATTTTGCCTCTTTCCCTGTGCTTGTGTCTACGTATTAGGTAGGTCAGCTACGTCTCCTACTCTTGGATAGGTGACCTTATGTAAGTGATGGCTTAGGAGGCTTCCAGTGTGCTTCCCTCAGTTCTCAATGTTCCAGGGGTGGCCCCTATGTGGGCTACATGTGTCCTTCTATTGTGGCCTGTTAGCTCTCCCTATAGGCGCCCAGGGAGGCTGAGTTATGCTCCTGGCCAGCTGTTGTAATGCTCAGCTGCTTGTAGTTGTTGTGGGCCCTTCAGTCTCTTTATCAGGTGTGGGGAGCCCCAGCACAGTTGGCTGTAAGTTCTAATACCACATTTGTGTTGCAGTATTTCTTTTAAGTGATTAGGCCCCCAGTGTGGCAGGTTGTTAGGCTCAGGGCCTTACAATTGCTGTAAACCTCAAGCCTATTAGGTCTCTTGTCAGCTCTCTGAGGATTGCAACTGGGTGGGGCTGTCCTCAGGCACAGGAGCACCCAATTGTTTCAGGCTTTGGAAGGTGGGGCAAACCTCCTATGTGGGTCTTTGAGAAGCACAAGTCTTCTGCAGCTGACAAGCCCTGCCGCCCAGAGGTCCACACACACAGTCAACACAGTCCTGCCCCGTGTGAGCGCCCCGACCTCCCCAAGCGGACCCAGTCTCTCCACGGCGGGAGCCCCACACACTCCGCCACCACCCCACACTCTCCACCCGCTCCTTGTGCACACCCTGCCCCGCTCAAGTCAGCTCAGTTGCCAGGCTGCAGAAAATCCAGTCACCAATCTATGCAGGCCCACACGTTGCCTGAGGGCTTGTTGTTAGGTGGGGCCAGTCTCTAGGGTGGGCTGCCTGCCTTGGCTGAGCTGGATTAAATCGGTGCTCTAGCGGGTGGAGCAGACCCTGGGCTAGCAGGTCTCAGGGAAAACTCCAATGGCGTCTGTGTCAGCACGCTCACACCAGGCCACAACAATGGCCGCCGCCAATGTCCCAGTCCCTGGAGAGGTCTCACCCCTCACCGAGATGCACTCAGGGCCTATTAGGTGAGTCTCTTGTCACCAAAGCAGTGTGCACCTTTCTTTTTGGTGATTTTAGGATGCTTTGTGGAACGGGTGAGTTTGTGCGCGGGCCCTTTAAGAGCCAGTTTTAGTTTCTTTGTGAACCGGGTTTTCTGGGGGTGCTCCCCAATGCTTTAGTAGCAGGCAAGGTCAGATATTATGCCACTGGTGTCGATTGTGCTGGGTCCACAAAATGCCCACAGCGGGGGTGCTCCCCGGCTCAGGGCCCCGCGCCTCCAGGGAGGCTGCGTACCTGTGAGCTGCTCCCCGCGGCCGTGACGCTGGCGGCTTGTGAAGGCGGCGTTTTCCTCTCCAGAAGGGAGTCTCTGCCTCTTCCACCCCAGTTAGGATTGTCCGTTGTTGCAGGAGTTCCTCTCATCCAGTTTTCAGTTCTGTCTCAGGGGTAATTTTTCCACGAGTAGTTGTAAATTGGCTGTGTCCACGGGAGGAGGTGAGTTCAGAGTCTGCCTACGCCGCCATCTTGACTCCGCCTCTCCACATTTTTTATATATCTGCCTCAGAAATCATGCTCTAGGTAAGCAAATGTCCACACTGAAGATAGGGATAGCAAAATTGCAACCTACAAAATTGTATGTAACACAGTCAGATATAAATCTCTACTTGTGACAGCCACCCACTCACTCCGATGCTCAGACAAGATAGGGCTATTTGAAACATGAAAAGGCAAACAAATGGAAGGACTTTCTCAGGGAGGCGAACTAGACCAAAAGTAAATTCTAAAATGAATTGGAGAGGGGCGGAGTCTAGATGGCGGCGTAGGCAGACTCTGAACTCACCTCCTCCCGTGGACACAGCCAATTTACAACTACTCGTGGAAAAATTACCCCTGAGACAGAACTGAAAACTGGATGAGAGGAACTCCTGCAACAACGGACAATCCTCACTGAGGTGGAAGAGGCAGAGACTCCCTTCTGGAGAGGAAAAACGCCGCCTTCACAAGCCGCCAGCTTCACGGCCGCCGGGAGCAGCTCACAGGTACGCAGCCTCCCTGGAGGCGCGGGGCCCTGAGCTGGGGAGCGCCCCCGCTGTTGGCATATTGTGGACCCAGCACAATCGACACCAGCGGCATAATATCTGACTTTGCCTGCTACTAAAACATTGGGGAGCACCCCCAGAAAACCCGGTTCACAAAGAAACTAAAACTGGCTCAAAAAGGGCCCGCACACAAACTCACCCGTTCCAGAAAGCTCCCTAAAATCACCAGAAAGAAAGGTGCACAGTGCTTTGGTGACAAGAGACTCACCTAATAGGCCCTGAGTGCATCTCAGTGAGGGGTGAGACCTCTCCAGGGACTGGGACATTGGCGGCAGCCATTGTTGTGGCCCGGTGTGGGCATGCTGACACAGACGCCATTGGAGTTCTCCCTGAGGCCTGCTAGCCCAGGGTCTGCTCCACCCGCTAGAGTACAGATCTAATCCAGCTCAGCCAGGGCAGGCAGCCCACCCTAGAGACTGGCCCCACCCAACAACAAGCCCTCAGGCAACGTGTGGGCTTGCATAGATTGGTGACTGGATTCTCTGCAGCCTGGCAACTGAGCCCACTTGAGTGGGGCAGGGTGTGCACAAGGAGCAGGTGAAGAGTGTGGGGCGGTGGCGGAGTGTGTGGGGCTCCCGCCGTGGAGAGACTGGGTCCGCTTCAGGAGGTCAGGGCGCTCACACGGGGCAGGACTGTGTTGACTGTGTGTGTGGACCTGTGGGCGGCAGGGCTTGTCAGCTGCAGGGCTTGTCAGCTGCAGAAGACTTGTGCTTCTCAAAGACCCACATAGGAGGTTTGCCCCACCTTCCAAAGCCTGAAACAATTGGGTGCTCCTGTGTCTGAGGCCAGCCCCACCCAGCTGCAATCCTCAGAGAGCTGACAAGAGACATAATAGGCTAGAGGCTTACGGCAATTGTAAGGCCCTGAGCCTAACAACCTGCCACGCTGGGGGCCTACTCACTTAAAAGAAATACTGCAACACAAATGTGGTATTAGAACTTACAGCCAACTGTGCTGGGGTGCCCCACACCTGATAAAGAGACTGAAGGGCCCACAACAACTACAAGCAGCTGAGCATTACAACAGCTGGCCAGGAGCATAACTCAGCCTCCCTGGGCGCCTATAGGGAGAGCTAATAGGCCACAATAGAAGGACACACGTAGCCCACATAGGGGCCACCCCTGGAACATTGAGAACTGAGGGAAGCACACTGGAAGCCTCCCAAGGCATCACTAACGTAAGGTCACCTATCCAAGAGCAGGAGACGTAGCTGACCTACCTAATACATAGACACAAGCACAGGGAAAGAGGCAAAATGAGGAGGCAAAAGAATACATTCCAAGTAAGGGAACAGGACAAAACCCCAGAAAAGGAACTAAGTGAAACAGAAATGAGCAACCTACCTGACAGAGAGTTCAAACTAAGAGTGTTAAGGATGCTCACTGATCTGGGGAGAAGAATAGATGAACTCAGTGAGAATGTCAACAAAGTAATGCAAGATATAAAAAAGAACCAATCAGAAATGAAGAATACAATACTGGAAATGAAAAATTCATTAGAGGGACTCAAAAGCAGAGTAGAGGACACAGAAGAATGGATCTGTGAGCTGGAAGAAAGACTAGAAGAAATTACCCAAGGTGAACAGGAAAAAGAGAAAAGAATTAAAAAGAGTGAGGACAGTCTAAGGGACCTCTGGGACAACATCAAGCGCACTAACATCTGTGTTATAGGTGTCCCGGAAGGAGAAGAGCGAGACAAGGGGGCAGAGAATCTATTCCAAGAAATAATAGATGAAAACTTCCCTAACCTAAGGAAGGAAACAGACATCCAGGTACAGGAGGCACAGAGAGCCCCAAACAAGATAAACCCAAAGAGGCCCACACCAAGACACATCATAATCAAAATGTCCAGAATTAAAGATAAAGAGAGAATCCTAAAAGCCGCAAGAGAATGTCAAGTTACATACAAAGGAAACCCCATAAGGCTATCAGCTGACTTCTCAGCAGAAACCTTACAGGCTAGAAGAGAATGGCACAATATATTTAAAGAGCTAAAAGGAAAAAACTTACAGCCAAGAATACTCTACCCAGCAAGGTTATCATTCAAAATGGAAGGAGAGATCAAAATTTTCCCAGATAAGGAAAAATTAAAGGAGTTTGTCACCAAGAAACCAGTGCTACAAGAAATGTTAAAGGGACTGATTTAAGGGGAAAAGAGAAGACCACAAATAGGAAAAATTATCTATTTCCATGATTAGAACGTAATGGATACAAATGCACAAAAAAGAGGTTAGATATGATATTAAAAACATAAAAGGAGGGAGGAGGGGAGTTAAAGAGTACAGATTTCAGACAGAGGTCAAACTAAAGTGACCATCAATTCTGTATAGAAGAAGTAAGGAACAGAGAAGGACTACTAAAACACTGAGAAAAAAAAAAGTTAAAAAATGGCAGTAAGTACATACTTATCAATAGCTACTTTAAACGTCAATGGACTAAATGCTCCCATTAAAAGGCATAGGGTGGCTGACTGGATAAAAAAACAAGACCCATATATATGCTGCAAACAAGAGACACACTTCAGACCTAAGGACACTCACAAACTGAAAGTGAAGGGATGGAAAAAGATACTCCACGCAAATGGCAATGAAAAGAAAGCTGGGGTAGCAGTACTCATATCAGACAAAATAGACTTTAAAACAAAAACTGTAAAAAGAGACAAAGAAGGGCATTACATAATGATCAAGGGAACAATCCAACAAGAGGATGTAACACTTGTAAATATCTACGCACCCAATGTAGGTGCACCTAAATATATAAAGAAATTATTAACAGACATAAAAACGGAAATAGACAGTAACACAATAATAGTAGGGGACTTTAACACTCCACTTACACCAACGGATAGATCATCCAAACAGAAGATCAATAAGGAAACATTGGCCTTAAACAACACACTAGAACAGATGGACTTAGTAGATATATACAGAGCATTCCATCCAAAAACCGAAGAATACACGTTCTTTTCAAATGCACATGGAACATTCTCCAGGATTGATCACATATTAGGCCACAAAACAAGTCTCCATAAATTTAAGAAGATAGAAATAATACCAAGCATCTTTTCTGACCACAACGGTATGAAACTAGAAATCAACTATAGGAAGAAAATCAGAAAGGCCACAAATACGTGGAGATTAAACAAAATGCTACTGAACAACAACTGGGTTAACGAAGAAATCAAAGAAGAAATCAAAAAATACCTGGAGCCAAATGAAAATGAAAATACGACATGCCAGAATTTATGGGATACAGCAAAAGCAGTTCTAAGAGGGAAGTTTATAGCGATACAGGCCTATCTCAACAAACAAGAAAAATCTCAAATAAACAATCTAACAATGCACCTAAAGGAACTGGAAAAAGAAGAACAAACAAAGCCCCAAATCAGTAGAAGAAGGGAAATAATAAAAATCAGAGCAGAAATAAATGAAATAGAGACCAAAAAAAAATAGAAAAAATTAATAAAACCAAGAGCTGGTTCTTTGAAAAGATCAACAAAATAGACAAACCTTTAGCTAGACTCACCAAGAAAAAAAGAGAGAAGGCACAAATAAGTAAAATCAGAAATGAAAGAGGAGAGGTTACAACAGACACCTCAGAAATGCAAAAGATTATAAGAGAATACTATGAAAAGCTATATGCCAACCAATTTGACAATCTGGAAGAAATGGATAAATTCTTGGAATCATACAACCTTCCAAAACTGGATCAAGAAGAAGTAGAAAATTTGAATAGACCAATCACCAGTGAGGAGATCGAAACAGTAATCAAAAACCTCCCCAAAAATAAAAGTCCAGGACCAGATGGCTTCCCTGGTGAATTCTACCAAACATTCAAAGAAGACTTAATACCTATCCTTCTCAAACTCTTCCAAAAAATTGAGGAGGGGGGGAAGCTCCCTAACTCATTCTACGAAGCCAACATTACCCTGATACCAAAACCAGACAAGGACAACACCAAAGAAGAAAATTACAGGCCAATATCACTGATGAACATCGATGCGAAATTCCTCAACAAAATACTAGCAAATCGCATACAACAATACGTTAAAAAGATTAGACACCATGATCAAGTGGGATTTATTCCAGGTATGCAGGGATGGTTTAACATTCGCAAATCAATCAACGTAATACACCACATTAATAAAATGAAGAACAAAAATCACATGATCATCTCAATAGATGCAGAGAAAGCATTTGACAAGATACAGCATTCATTTATGATAAAAACTCTGAATAAAATGGGTATAGAAGGAAAGTACCTCAACATAATAAAGACCATATATGAGAAACCAACAGCTAATATCATCTTCAATGGTGAAAAACTGAAAGCTATCCCTCTAAGAACAGGAACCAGACAAGGATGCCCACTGTCACCACTCCTATTTAACATAGTACTGGAAGTCCTAGCCAGAGCAATCAGGCAAGAGAAAGAAATAAAAGGGATCCAAATTGGAAAGGAAGAAGTGAAACTGTCACTATTTGCAGATGACATGATTTTATATGTAGAAAACCCTAAAGAATCCACCAGAAAACTTGTAGAAGTAATAAACGAATATGGTAAAGTTGCAGGATACAAAATCAACATACACAAATCAGTTGCATTTCTGTACACTAACAATGAAGTAGCAGAAAGAGAAATTAAGAATACCATCCCATTTACAATTGCAACAAAAAGAATAAAATACCTAGGAATAAACTTAACCAAAGAGGTGAAAGATCTGTACACCTAAAACTATAAAACATTGCTGAAAGAAATTAAAGAAGACACAAAGAAATGGAAAGATATTCCGTGCTCTTGGATTGGAAGAATTAACATAGTTAAGATGTCCATACTTCCTAAAGCCATCTATAGATTCAATGCAATCCCTATCAAAGTTCCAACAACATTTTTCACAGAAATAGAACAAAGAATCCTAAAATTTATATGGAACAACAAAAGACCCCGAATAGCTAAAGGAATCCTGAGAAAAAAGAACAAAGCTGGAGGTATCACACTCCCTGATTTCAAAATATACTACAAAGCTATAGTAACCAAAACAGCATGGTACTGGCACAAAAACAGACACACAGATCAATGGAATAGCAACGAAAGCCCAGAAATAAACCCACACATCTATGGACAGCTAATCTTTGACAAAATAGCCAAGAACCTACAATGGGGAAAAGAAAGTCTCTTCAACAAATGGTGTTGGGAAAACTGGATAGCCACATGCAAAAAAATGAAAGTAGACCCTGACCTTACACCATACACAAAAATTAACTCCAAATGGATTAAAGACTTGAATGTAAGACCTGAAACTATGAAACTTCTAGAAGAAAACATAGGCAGTACGCTCTTCGACATCAGTCTTAGCAACATCTTTTCAAACACCACATCTGACCGGGCAAGAGAAACAATAGAAACCATAACCAAATGGGACTCCCTCCAACTAAAACGCTTCTGCACACCAAACGACACCATCAACAAAACGAAAAGACAACCTAACAATTGGGAGAAGATATTTGCAAACCATACATCTGATAATGGTTTAATCTCCAAAATATATAAAGAACTCATGCATCTCAACAACAACAAAACTAACAACCCAATTAAAAAATGGGCAAAAGACCTGAACAGACATTTCTCCAAAGAAGATATACAGATGGCCAAAAGACACATGAAAAGATGTTCAAAATCACTAACTATCAGGGAAATGCAAATCAAAACTACAATGAGATATCACCTCACGCCCGTCAGAATGGCTATAATTAACAAGACAGGAAACAACATGTGTTGGAGAGGATGTGGAGAGAAGGGAACTCTCATACACTGCTGGTGGGAGTGCAAACTGGGGCAGCCACTATGGAAAACAGTATGGAGATTCCTCAAAAAATCAAGGATAGAACTACCATATGATCCAGCTATTCCACTGCTGGGTATTTATCCAAAGAACTTGAAAACACCAATTTGCAAAGGTACATGCACCCCTGTGTTCATTGCAGCGTTATTCACAATAGCCAAGACTTGGAAGCAACCTAAGTGCCCATCAAGGGACGAATGGATAAAGAAGTTGTGGTATATATACACAATGGAATACTACTCAGCCCTAAGAAACGATGAAATCCAGCCATTGTGACAACATGGATGGACATTGAGGGTATAATGCAAAGTGAAATAAGTCAGAGGGAGAAGGTCAAATACCGTATGATTTCCTTCATTAAGTAGTAGATAATAACAACAATAAACAAACACATAGGGACAGAGATTGGATTGGTGGTTAGCAGAGGGGAAGGGGAGGGAGGAGGGTGAAAGGGATAATTTGGTACTTGTGTGTGGTGAAGGGTTGTAATTAGTATTTTGGTGGTGAACATGATGTAATCTATGCAGAAATAGAAGTACAATGATGTACACCTGAAATTTTTACAATGTTATAAAACAATGTTACTGCAATAAAAAAAAAATAAAATAAAAAAATAAAAAAATAAAATGAATTGGAAACAGCCACCCTGCTCTGGCACAGTCAGTGAAATACAAAGCAGAGTCTACGCCCCCCTGGTCACCCCCACTCCCCTGGGTGGTGAGTCAAAATTAAACATCACCTGATGCAGAAAACAAAGCCAAGTTTAGTCAAGCCTAGAGAGGTGTTGCCAAAAAAGAAGGAGGTAAAACAAATAGTCAGATGAATTTTCAAAAAGGCAAAAACAACCAAAACAAACAAACACAAAAGATCGTTTAAAAGGATAATAGCAAATTTCCCAATTCTGATTGAGACAGAGGAATGGGGACTACATATAGTGCATTGTCCTGTCTGCCAAAACCTATAGTACTCATGTAAATCACCCTGAGATGAGGCCACATACAAGTGATGATATCTGGGGAGGGAAAAGACTGGGCAGGACTCATGTCTCCAGAGTGTAGAAGTTGTTTTCAACTCCTAGTTCCTGAGCACTTAGTTAAGGAGACTCCATATTGTTATAGGACAGAAAGCTGGACTCAGTAGGGGCATTTGAATGAGGTTTTGGAGATTACTTTCCACAGGGCTGGTCTTTTATTGTGTAATCTGCAAAATGTGGACATCTTTCCTCTCCTCTCCCTGCTCCCAAGGCCTTTTACCCCTTCTAGTGGCCCCTATCCCTCAACCCAGTGCTATCGCACTGAAGTGTCAGTGACTACATAGAATGCCCCACCCAGGAGCCTCTCTTACAGGACTTAGTATAAGAAGATGTATTCGTTTCCTAGGGCTGCCATAACATAAATAAAATAAATTGAGAAATTTATCTTCTCCAAGTTCTAGAGGCCGGAAGTTCAAAATCAAGGTGTCAGCAGGGCTGTGCTCCCTCTGAAAGCTCTAGTGAGGAATCCTTCCTTGTCTCTTTTAGCTTCTGGTGGCTCCTGGCATTCCTTAGTTTATTGATGCATCACTCCAATCTCTGCCTCTGTCTTCACATGAGCTTCTTCCCTGTGTGTGTCTCTGTATCTTCACATGGTCTTCTTATGTGGACACCAGTCATTGGATTTAGGGTCCACTGTAATCCAGTATAACCTCGTCTTAACTAATTATATCTGCAAAGATCTTATTTCCCAATAAGGTCATGTTCTGAGATTCTGGGTACATGGAGAAAATTCATGAACATGAATTTGGGGAGGACACTATACAACCTCATACAGAGGCAATATTAAATGCAAAAGAATATATTTTTCTTAGCAGAAGAAGGATGATAAATGTAAAACAGCAAATTTTCAGACAGTGGAACTAGAGTAAAAGGGACAATTTTGGAGACAGGATAGACATTCAAGACCCACAGATCCCTTATCAAGTAGACAAATACACCACCTGAGTTGATTTATTTTGGGGGAAAAAACCACAGAAAACTGAAGGTTTTAGTTACTCTGTAAATGTTAGGCTTTTAGAGATATCAAAATTACATTATACATCTTCATTTCTTTTTTTTTTGCTTGTTTATTGCAGTAACATTGGATAACAATATTGTATAAATTTCAGGTATGCATCATTATACTTCTATTTCTGCATAGATTACATCATGTTCACCACCCAAATACTAATTACAACCCATCACCACACACATGTGCCTAATTATCCCTTTCACCCTCCTCCCTCCCCACTCCCCCTCTGGTAACCACCAATCCAATCTCTGTCTCTATGTGTTTGTTTGTTGTTGTTATTATCTACATCTTCATTTCTACCTTAGTGGATACCTAAGGGTTCTGGGACTGCAAATGGCAGGCTCCTCTCTCAAGCATGTTGGTACTATATATACACAGTTATATCAAGGCTTGGGCATTTAGTTCCAATCTTTGGCAATCACTAGTTATGTGCCCTTGTGCAACCTCACAGGACACAACAACTTATTCTACAGATGAAGAAACTGAGGTCCATTCTCAGTACAAGTGAGCTCATAGTGTAAAGTCTGGGCTGTTTCAGCAACCAAAATTAGTTTTACTAAAATCTCTCTCCTGCTGTCCTACAGCTGCTGTCCTGAAGCATCATCATCCAGGATTCACCTTAGGGTTAAACATTGAATATTGCTTTCTGAGCATCCCTTTAAAATGTAAATTCTCCCTTGAAGAGAAGCAGAGAAAGTCACTGACTTACACTAGAGAGGATGAGTTTATGCTGGGGCAGAATACCAGGGGTTAAGGCTATGACCTAGGGGGAAGTTATCCAAAAGCAGGCAGGCAGAGTAGAAGACAACTTAAACATTGTGCTGAGGGCAGACCCTGCCATTAATTTTCTGAACCTAAAGTGAGTTAAGTTTTTTTTTTTTTTGTAAGGAAGATCAGCCCTGAGCTAACATCCATGCTAATCCTCCTCTTTTTGCTGAGGAAGATCGGCTCTGAGCTAACATCTATTGCCAATCCTCCTCCTTTTTTTTTTCCCCCAAAGCCCCAGTAGATAGTTGTATGTCATAGTTGCACATCCTTCTAGTTGCTGTATGTGGGATGCGGCCTCAGCATGGCCGGAGAAGCAGTGCGTTGGTGCGCGTCTAGGATCCGAACCCGGGCGCTAGTAGCAGAGCGCGCGCACTTAACCACTAGCCACCGGGCCGGCCCTGAGTTAAGTATTTTGACCATCAGTTTATTCCCTTCTAGTCTTCAAATAATCTAGCTAACTTGATTACATTTGTCCTAAACTTCTTGAGCACCTTTGGAAAAGCATTAGAATTAATATTCCTTTAAAACCAGCATTCTCTCACCAGCCAATCCCCTACTACTACTCTCCATGCACACACATCTCCCCAGCAACCACAAGCATACTTCTACACAAGCCAGAAAATAAGTCTTTGCTCAGAATGTTTTTTTTTGGGGGGGGGGTTGAGTTCCTTCTCCTCTTCTCATCCCAACTGCACACCAACAAATTAACTCCTTCAGAACTGGATTTAAAAGTGCCAGACAGAGAAAAGGAACAGGAGTCCCCAAGTCTGGCTCCTTCCTAAACTTCTCAGTACTTGTTAAAATATAGATTGCAAGGCTCCACCTCTAGACATTCTGGAAAAGTAAGTCTCTGCTGAGTCCTGGGAATCTGCTTTTAAGGAAAAATCTCAGATTATTCTGACGCCACTTTTTGAGGACTAGCATTTAAGAACCACTGAACACCATTGTTTTATAAGTATCTTGCTTAAAATGCAACATACAATTCACATACCATACTATGCACAAATCTTCGGTGACTTTTAACATATACATACACCCATGTGACCACCACTCAGACATATAGAATATTTCTTTTGTGTGTGTGTGTGTGTGTGTGTGTGTGTGTGTGTGAGGAAGATCAGCACTGAGCTAACATCCATGCCAATCCTCCTCTTTTTGCTGAGGAAGACCGGCCCTGAGCTAATATCTATTGCCAATCCTCCTCCTTTTTTTTCCCCTTTTTCTCCCCAAAGCCCCAGTACCTAGTTGTATGTTGTAGTTGAACATCCTGCTAGTTGCTATTATGTGGGACGCCACCTCAGCATGGCCTGAGAAGCGGTGCGTCGGTGCGGGCCCGTGATCCCAACCCGGGCCGCCAGTAGTGGAGTGAGCACTTAACTGCGAAGCCACGGAGCCGGCATATAGAATATTTCTATCACTCATACTCAGAAAGTTCCCTTGTGCTTCTTCCTAGTCAATACCCCCTCATCCCCAGAGGTAACTACTATTCAGACTTGTAACACTATTGATTGAATTTTCCTTCTCTTGAATTTCAAAAATGCTATCATTTACTCTTTTGTTTCTGGCTTCTTTCACTCAACATATCTTTGAGATTTATTCATGTTCTTGTGTGTATCAGTAGCAACTATGGTATTTTTTTTTTTTCTTTTTTACTTCACATAGAATCATTGAATGCTGAAGCTTGAAGGGACTTTAAAGATTGTATATCAGGAATTAGAGCTCTACATCAAATGTCTATAAGGAACGAGGCAAAGAAAGTTTAACAGTAATGCACGTAGGTGTAATGCAATAGGGAATGGTAGGAACTGTAGGAAACTAGAGTGTGTTCTCCAGCTAAGGGAAGCAGCCGATGTTTACTCAGCTCCTGTTGGTTTTTGCTATGTGGGAATGTGAACCTAGTATAGATCTCTTGATTTTTCAAGAGAGGTTGGAAATCTGTATTTTTTGTAGATTCTCTTGATTTTTAATCAACTTTAAAATAAGTATAGATCGGAGCCGGCCAGGTGGCATAGTGGTTAAGTTCATGTATACCGCTTCAGCAGCCCGGGATTCGCCAGTTTGGATCCTGGGCGCAGACCTTCTCACCACTCGTCAAGCCATGCTGAAGCAGCATCCCACATAGAACAGCTACAACTCTACAACTATGATACACAACTATGTACTGGGGCTTTGGGGAGAAAAAAAGAAAAAAAGAGGAAGATTGGCAACAGTTGTGAGTGCAGGGCCAACCTTTTTGAGGCCAACCTCAAAAAAATAAATAAATAAGTATAGACCAATCAAAATATATCTGTAGGCCACCTCTAGCCGAGAGATGGTAAATTTGCACTCTTTTACTAGTCTAGCTTCCCCACTTTCAGATAAGGAAATAAGCTCAGAAAGGAAGGGACTTATTCATGGACACACAGAAAGTTGGGGGCAGAGCTGAAGCAGTCTAATATAATAGTTTAAACAGTTTACAGCACAGAGTATGAAGACAGACTACTTGAGATGCAGTCTCATCTCTGCCATTTACCAGCTATGTGGCCTCTTGGTACATTATTTAGCCTTTCTGAACCTCAGTTTTGAAATCTTATGAAATGGAGGGGAAAATGTCTTCCTTATAGGGTTGTTGTGGGAGTTGAATGACTTAATATAAAGTTAATATAAGCAAAGAGCTAGTATAGTGCTTAGTGCATAGTAAGTGCTACAGAAGTGTTAGTTTGTATTATGTTGTTGTTGTTGTTCCCATGGATAATATATGGGAACTGTAATGTTATCATTTCTGAGAAGTTAGTTTTTCCAGGACAAATGATTAAAATATGATACCAGGACATTTATAAATTGTTAAGCTTGATGAAACAGAGCATTTAAATAGGTTATTAATTGAAAATCCAAATTTAGTAAAAATATGCTCAAGTGATTTTTAGCTGAAGAATGAAAGGCATAGCTGCCAATAGAAGAAAAATGTTCAGATCAGTGTTCCTAATATATGAAAAATAGGCTTTCCAACTTTTTGGCAAGTTGGACTTTAACTCATGCCTTTGTTAACCAAACAAGTAGAGTTTTTATCCATCTTTAAGATGAATCCTATAAGCAGTTTTTCAGAAATGCAGCTATTTTACCTGGTAATGTAAAAGCTGTGGGGAATAAAGAAAAGTGTAATTCTAATATTAGTTTCTATTGTATAGTGCTTTGGAGTTTTTGAAATCTTCTCTCACAAATATTAGAATCCTAGATTATTAGAATTAGAAGACACTTAGGAAATCATCCAACAGCACTCATTTTCTAGACAAAGAAACTCACCCAGAGAGATTGCTACCCACCCAAGATCATACAGCTAGGCTGTGGCAGAACAAGAATCTGGCTCCTGTAACTAATCAGAGAAAACTAAAACAGGATATAATTAGATCCCAACTGAGAACTGCAATCAGTGTTGGCTGCATTTGCAACACTAGCATAAAGCAGAGAGAGAAGGAGGTGTGGGCTAGGGTCATCAGGTAAGGATCTTTGGAGAAGGCGGTTTCTGAGCTGGGCCTGGAAAGAAAGATCAGATTTCTAAAAGTAAAAAGTCAGTCAGAAGGCATGGATATGTAAACAAAGGCAGGATAAGTATGCTATGTAAGTGGTACCATGTAGAGACTAACAAAGCTAGTAGGGTGTCAGTAATGGAAAAGGGAAGCACTGCAGGAGAGGTAGGATAAAACTACATCCTAGAGGGTTTTGAATGCCAAATTGAGAAACTTGGACATGAGGCCACAGGCAGGTGGTAAGACTCCTTTTTTTTTTTTTTTTTTTGTCATAAAAGAAATGTATGCTTTCATGGTAAGTGTTCTTACCAGACAAAAAAGGAAAGGGACACAAGGGAACTCTGGGAGGTGTTGGATATATCTATTACCTTGATTGTGGTAATGATATCATGGGTGTTTGTGTATGTACAAACTCATCAAAAAGTGCACAAAAAATGTGCAGTTTTTGTATATGAATTATACTTCAATAAAGCTGTTTTAAAAAAAGAAAAAAAGAAATGTATGCTCATATTTCAAAAATAACCCAAATGCTGCAGAAAAATATGAAATGAAAACTAAAAGTCTCCCCAATCTCCATTACCCAGAACCACTTATGATTAACAGTTTCTTGTGAAACTTGGAGAAATGTCCCCCATGGAGTTCTTTTTAAATAACAATCTTTATATTTTTCAAACTGTGCTATCTACTGCAGTCTCCCTGATGTAGCACAGTGACTAGATTGCACCTTACCCGGGTTACACAAATGCTGAAAGCAAAAAGCGTCCCCATCAGTACCACCTGGCCTGCTTGAAGGCAGCTGAAAAAAGAAATCACAGGGGCCGGCCTCGTGGCGTAGCAGTTAAGTGCGTGCACTCCGCTGCTGGCAGCCCGGGTTCGGGTTCGGATTCCTGCTGCGCACCGACGCACCGCTCGTCAGGCCATGCTGTGGCGGTGTCCCATATAAAGTGGAGGAAGATCAGCACAGATGTTAGCTCAGGGCCGGTCTTCCTCAGCAAAAAGAGGAGGATTGGCATGGATGTTAGCTCAGGGCTGATCTTCCTCACACACACACAAAATAAATTAATTAAAAAAAAAAAGGAATCACAAAGCTCTCTTTAAAAATTAAGAAATCCAAAATGTCTTTTCAGCCCTTGACAAATAATTCATCAGTGTAATCTTTCCCATTTGCAAATGCTGGTGGACCCTGCTTTGCTGGCATGCATGAAGAAAATACAAATGTCCCAGGAATCTGATGTGACTCCTTGTTAATGATATTTTCTGCTTCAGTCTTTCAGCCAAGAAATAATCAGAGAATAAGGAAGGACCTATTTTTTCTGTCAGGGATATACACAAAGAACTTAGTTTTAGATAATCCAGCTGTGCTAGAAAAATCAAATATGGTAGTGACAAGAACAAAATCATAGCAGAAAAGGAATGGAAGGAAATGGAGAAATGGAATTTGGTTAAAAGTAAATATGTTCCAAGAGGAAATAATTGAGATGAAATAGCTAAACCAAGAGCTCCATGCTGGGGTTAACATGAGACAGTTCTGCTTGTTTAATATCTGGCTTGGAGGAGGAGGGGAATTTAACCATTCTGAACATGGAGGAAATCACAGGCAGGATTAGTGAGTGTTAAGAAAACACACATTAAAAAGTTCTTGAAAATGTTGAGATAAAATCAGCCGATAGAGTATATTCAAGGTCTATCAGTGATTCTTGGGAGGGGGGCTAATGGGTGCCAGTAGTTTAGTAAATTAAGAAAATATATAGGGGAGTTAAAAATCACCAGGATCACATAATTCTTGATGATGTATATATATAATATTTGCTTTTTACTGTCATCTCTCTGCTAAATTTCAACTTTCTCTTTGAGTAGCTATGTATCACATTAAATATCTATGAAATTATACACTTCCTTCACATACTGTAGGCTTCATCCAAACTGAATTGCTGCTTGTCCATTCGTAGGCTGCAATTCCTAACCTCTGTGCCTTTGTTTTTCCTGTTTTCTCCATTGCGAATGTCCTTTTCTTCATCCATTCTAATTTCACCCTCATAGTGGGATGATCAAATCTTACCCTCCTTTCAAAGCCCAACTCAAACGCCCAGCTCAAAAGTCACCTCTTCTGCTAAGCCTTCCCAGATACTACCCCTCACTCCTCTCTACACACTCCACCCCATATTCACAAGCTCTCTCTCTTTTCCGCCTTCATAGGACTTTATCTGCATGTCTTATATGACATATAGCACTAGGAGATTTCTGCATTATTAATACTAAAATACATATTTTGCTTGCTTTACTGGCTTGTAAACTCTTTGAGAAAAAGCTCCAAGTGGATTCATCTTTGTATTCCTCACCCAGTGTACATACCCCAAATACATACACACACACACACAACAATATCACAATGCCTTTAACCTCCTGGGTGCTCAATAAATATTTGCAGAGCAGTTGTATTTATTATGGTGGGTTTATATACAAAAAGTTGAGAGGAATTTTGTTTGGATGCATTAGATAAGCTGATATGTGAAAAGCAGTGGCAATCTCTTTACTATCAATATGATTTTTATCATCACCTACAACTCAGCAAATGACTATTGTTAGGTATTAACATTATTTTTAATCCTCATAGAAACTCAGTAGTGATCTATTATTATCCTCTACTTTCCAGATGAGGAAAGTGAGTCTCAGAGAATTTAAGTAACTTGGCCAGATCACACAGCTAGTCAAGAGCAGAGCTGGGAATTAAAGCTAGGCCTGCCTTACTTCAAAGCCTGTGCTCTTTCCAATAGCACATTTTTTTCAAAGCACTTTCACAACTATTATCTCATATGTACAGCAGAGCAAAAATGTGAAGTTGGCAGGGTTGGGTACTCTCCCTATTCAGCTCTCCATTCACTGCTGCATCTCCCATCAGTACACTCCAACCTTTCTCTCCAGTCCTACTGAGGGTCTACCACCATCTCTTCAGCAGTCTGCAATCCTATAAAGACCATACCACCGCTATTGCCTGATTAAAACCTTTAGAGGTAAGCATAAGCATTAAAAGATAGTCTCCTATCATGTGGTTTTTAAAATGCTAAACCATAAAATTAAATTTTATTTTTAACTGACCAAAATGTACATATGCTGAGTTTTTTAATCTTCTTTCTAGATTTTCTGATATTATTTTTCCTTCTCCCCTCCCCTGCCTCTGTTTTCCTTCCACCCTCCCTCCCCCTTTCCTTCTCCTTCTCCCTCTTTTGCCTTGCTGATGCCATCAGCTCAGACTTAGTCTGCTTTCTGGGTGAACCAGCATTGGCAAACACCAGAGAGTAGGGATCCAGGAAGTAGAGTAGAGGGCTAGATCCCTACAAGAGGGACATCTCCAGGAGCTGGGTTATAGCAAAGGTCCCCTATTCCCCTGTTAGGCTGTGATGGTGGCTGCATCAACCCTTAGCTCAGGCAGCCTGGTCAGCACATAACCAAGGTTAAATGAAGCCAGAGTATTGAAATCATTAAGCAAATCTGCTAACGTTAGAAGCCACACTGGGCCAGCCTTATAAGGAAACAAATTATAGGGTCACCCGAATGGTGTAATCTGAAGGATCTCAAAATAGTATCTCTGTCCCAGAATATCTCTCCCAACAGAAGGGTTTTGAAGGGGTTGCAGCCTTTTAGAACATCTTATGAAAATGCAAACACCCCAAGCAGGTTCCTTTTAGAACTCTCTGAGGTAGTATCTCAGTAGGGATTCATTTTCCCAAAGTGACAGCTGATCGAGGGGAAAGGCCATCTAAGTACCATAGGACAAAAAATAAAATGAGAGGATGGTAAATGTCATAAAGGGAGATTAAAGGGTGAAAAATATTGACTCCTTCTGAGTTTTACTTGGGTAGACCCTGTTCCTATTTCATTACCAGGTGCTCCGGATCCCAGTCATATGAGTAAGGAGAATTCTTGGAAAGCTTTCCAACTGCTGAAGGAATTGGGAACTCCCATTTTCCCAGTGCTGTATAGTGCTGATGACAATGAAAAGTTTCAGTCGTGTACAAAGCACATTATGGGTTAAACGTAAGAAAGTGCTACAAGCTCTAATGCAACCACAGAAATAACATATTGAACAAAACAGACGCCAGGGTGGGACTGTCCCCAAGGGGTAGCTGGGCATTATGCCAGAGACCTGTGGGGTAAGGTAACCTGTCCTGTTGACTCTTTTCCAGGGCGGGAAGAGGGAGGGGCAGGAGCTTGAGTTGCTTGAAGATGCAGCCCAGCCAGCTTTGGGGAGGAAGACCCCAGCAGAGACCTAAAATGCTTCGGATTGTACATTTGCTGACAAATTAAAATTGTGATTCCTAGTGCAATGTACAAAGTAGAATTTCATCTTATTCAACCTTTCCCTTCCCTTTCTCCCTAAGCCAACAATCATCATGTGTATCTTATTAACATAACTGAGCATAACTGTGCAGTATTTTTATATCTGTTAAATGAACATATTTGTCATCTTTTTTTCCCTAAAAATTTATTTGCCCAGTTAACAAAACCTCATTTACTTAAAATGTTTTCATAACCATTCCAAAGGGTCCATAAATTCCATCATGGTGTGAGTGTAAGAAGAAGGATTAAAGTGTACGGGAAACATGATGCGAGTTTGGATGTGATTACTTTCCTATTCTTACTTGACTAATTCAGGATATTAAAACTACTTTAGGAATTTTGACAAAAGTCAGTGTAGCTCTTGTTTCTACTCAAAAGAGAATAATTCTCTATGTTTAGGCAGTTTGGAACTTGTACTAAAGGACATTGAATTTGGCCTTTGCTCTTTAGCAGAGGCGAGGAGTTAGGGGAAGAGAAAGGTCCCTGTGTTTACCCACTAGATAAATATGCCTGTAGGCAAAGCACTGTTCAGTGCTTTAGTCAACGGACTTGAATATCTATCTCCACAGTCCCCTTGTTAACCATCTCATCATCCTGCTCAGGTGCCTCCAGTTCTAATTTTAGAGAATGATTTGGTAAACTAAATCATCCATAACCCAGCCTGGAGAAAAACAAAAGCTCCTGAGTGGTGAAAAATCAATGCCATCAAATCCATGCACTGTAGATTTCTTTGTAGAAATAAATGAGAGGCCATGTTCAGCCTCTACACAATTCTAGCTAATTTATCTATCCAGTTTCCCAATTCACAGATGATTAAAAAGAATAAAATGTGGTTACCGCTGCTACAGCTGCTGCTGCTTTTCTTTTCTTCTTCTTCTTCTTCTTCTTCTTCTTCTTCTTCTTCTTATTATTATTATTATTATTATTATTATTATTATTATTATAAACTTTTATTGGGTGTTACTAGCTGCTAGACACTGTGCTAAGCCATGTACATGCATTATTTCACTAAATCTTTGCAACAACTCTGTGAAGTTAAGTACAGTTAATGGCTCCATTTTACAGTCTCACAAACTGAGTTTCAGATTAAATTTTAGAAGGACTAAGTAATTTACCAAATTTGTCTATACTTAGTATAGACAGGCATATAGGTAGCAGTGTGAAGAGCTATGTGACAGCCTGATAGCAAAGGAGTAGAAAAAATACAAAGGAAAAATAAATTACAAGTTGGAAAGCATAGTAATTTGGAAGTATTTAATTTGGAAACAGGACACTTTATACCTCTCAGTAACTTTCAGAAGGCAACACGGTGTTACAACACAATAAAAGAGCTGGTTTGTGTAAGCTCTTTAACCCATTAAACCATTAAAAATAAATTATGTTCAAAATCATCTACTTAAGAATGGAGAAAGAAGAGTAATGCATGCTATAAATAAGTCTCTGATTTTTTTAATTGGTAAGGTAGACATAACTGTGTGTTTTGGATTCTCAAAGGGAAGGCTTCAGTTATCTGAAAAATTCGCATAAGAAGAACACATTATGATCTCCCTCATTAAGTAGTAGATAATAACAACAACAAGCAAACACATAGAGACAGAGATTGGATTGGTGGTTACCAGAGGGGAAGGGGGGAGGGAGGAGGGCGAAAGGGATAATTCGGCACATGTGTGTGGTGATGGGTTGTAATTAGTATTTGGGTGGTGAACATGATGTAATCTATGCAGAAATAGAAGTATAATGATGTACACCTGAAATTTATACAATGTTATAAACCAATGTTACTGCAATAAACAAACAAAAAAATTAAATTAAAAAAAAAAAGAACACATTATTCCCTGATGATGGTGGTATTTTTGTGCGTAGTGTGTTTCCAAAGAATAAAATACTAAAAGGGAGGGAGGGAATATAACTCGATTTGCAAAAGATTTTACTTTTCTTTTCAAAGCCTCTGCATTCGGGTTCAGCTAGTCCGGTCTGTCAATTTGCTGTGGTTTGGGCATATTCCATCACCAGAGTTTGTCCCATCATGCTGACTAATGTGGAACTGACCATTTTTAAAGGACACTTGGGACCATGACTGACTTGATGTGTGATTTGAAGTGGCCAAAGACAATTCTTAACCCGATTCCTTACTAGGATGAAAATAGCTGCCCCTGAGCCTTACCTAAAATGGCCACATGGCCCATGCCCAGGGTGTGACTGTGATTTGTCAGGAGAAGAGAAGGTCAGATCTTGAGCAAGGTCACTCCTCAAGAGGCCAGCCCTCAGTGGGCTACTTGGGTGCTGCCTAGAGCACCTGAGTGGTTCAGGGAAGGATGAGAACACTGGGCCAAGATATTCAGAAGGAGCCAGGGGCCCTGCAAAACTGCTTCAAGTACCCTTCAACAAAGTTGGCCTCCTCCACAATCTTACCTTAATATACCTCGCCTAGATCTGTCCATGGTAAAGTTTCCAAGAAAACATTGTAAGGAGGGACCCTAGGGACTGAGTAGGTGGGCAGTGGAAGGGGCTGAGGGGCTGCAGGCTGCTCTCTAAGTGAGAATTAAACAAACAGTCTAGTGTGGATAGAGTGAGAGAAGGTTTCATGAGACAGACATAAAAAATAAAGTCCCAAACCACTGTGGTCATTCAGAAATGTTTGCAACTTTTCACAAGAGCAGTGGTATTACTCCCAATTTCCTGGCCAAATATTTATTAAAGTAACCAAGGGCTGAGTACATGAGGCTGCCTCACATCAGTGCAGCATCCTACTTTCCTTGCGGCTCTTAAACTGTGAGGTACTGTCAAAAAAAACTCTTCCAGACTCGAAATAGCTACGTTACGGAGGAGAGTTGGAACGTGTTCTGGGAGTGGGTGTGTTTGTTTGAGTTCAGTGTGTGCAGAAAAGGCAAGCCTCCACAGCCATTCACACACTTCCCTCCTCAGCGATGGGTACGCAGACAGCCAAGCTTCTGGACTAAATCTCTGAATGGTAATGTACATTTATAAAGATTATTTTCTTAACTATTTTGAGGCATTTTATAAATAATATGCATGTGTCTGCTGAGTGTATATATATATTTAGTCAACTTTTGCTTGTTTTCTCCTGGCTGGTCTTGTGCGGTTACTTATGTGGTATGATTTCTGAGGTGCCAGAAAGAGTACCCCCCCAGCTCTTACCCTAGCCACCCAAAAATATCTCTTGGGCTGGCCCACCACAGAGTCTAAAATCCCCACATTGCTCAAACATTTGATTTAGCCATTGAAAGCAGCTGTTAAAAATCCAAGTGTTACATTGGGATATTAGACATTAGAAATTAAAGATTACGTAAAACAGAAAAGACTATGGAGAAATTACTTCTAATATAATGTTAAGTTTCAAAAGAAGAATGCAAAATGACATACATGGTTTCGGTCAGATGCTGTTCTTAAAATGTCGTGGGGTCAGAGTCAGCATGTATGACCTAGCTCTTGACTATGAGCTTATAGTAAAAGAAACTCAGCACTGTTGGGCAGATTTTGTTCTGATTTATTTTGGATGAGTGCTTTCCATAGTTTCTGATCCTCAGATCCCACTCTCTTCACAGTGTATCTGACACCTCTCTTTGCTGAGCTCCAGAGGCCCAGTGACCTCCTGGTAATCAACCTCGGCAGGGCCCAAATACCTACCTCCTGGAAAACTCACATAGCCTAACATCTGCTGGTGAGGAACTTTCAGAAAGACCTCACAGTTGTCCACCCAATCTCGTTTGGCAGCAAACTGCCAAACCAAGCCCATTTCCTCAAAAGATGGTAGAGGACTTAGCAGCCTCCTATATTGCTCTGAAATTGGAGAATGAAATTCTGCAGGCCCAAGTGCAGCAGCTTATGGAAGAAAATGCTGCCCTGCAGGCCCAGATCCCACAGCTCCAGAAGCCCCAAGCAGCCAAGGAGGATGAACCACTCCAGAAGCCCTCAGAGGCCCAGGAGCCCCAGAAACCCCCAGAGCCCCTGGATCCCCCAGCAGCCTTGGAGCCCCAAGAACTCCCAGAGATCAAGGAGCCCCAGAAGCCCAGAAAGCCCCAGGAGCTCCTAGCCTGGGAGACCCCAGCAGCCCAGAAGCCCCAAGAGACCCCAGTGGCCCAGGATAACCAAAAGCCCTCAGAGCTCCCAGCAGTCCCAGAATCTCTGGGGCCCCCAGCAACCCAGGTACCCCAGGCATCTCCAATGGTCCATGAGCTCTCAGCAGCCTGGGAGTCCCCAAAGCTCCCAGAGGCCAAGGAGCCTCAGAAGCCCCTAGAGGCCAAAAAGCCTCAGAAGCCCCTAATGGCCCAGGAGGCCCATGAGCCCCCAGAAATCAAGGAGGCCCAGGTGCCCCCAGATACCCAGGACCCCCAGAATTCAGAGCCCCAGGATCCCTCAAATGCCCTGGAGCCCCATGAGGCACCAGAATGCCAGGAGAGCTCAATATACCTGGAGCCCCTTGAGCTTCTGGCTCCCCAGGAGCCTCTGGAGTTTCGAGCGCCCCAGGAACCCCTGGAGGGCCTACTAGCTACTGAGACATCAGCAACTCCAGAGTTCCCACAGTCCCCCAGGGGGTTAGAGGCCGAAGCTTTCCCTCTAGAATACCCTTTAGCCTTCAGTGGGGATGCCCAGAAGCTTCCTGAGTTCCTGGTTCAATTGAATAGTTATATGAGAGTCAGAGGGCACCTGTATCCCACCGAAGCAGCCCTTGTGAGCTTTGTTGGCAACCGCTTCTCAGGTGAGGCAGGAAGGTGGTTCCAGCCATTAGTAGATATCCAAAGCCCCCTGCTGGAGCAATTTGAAAGTTTCATACAAGTGCTCCAGGATACTTTTGATAATCCAGAAAACATGCAAGATGCCAACCACTGCATCCGTCAGCTCTGCCAAGGGGAGGACCCTGTCCATCAGTATGCGACCCACTTCCACCTCATTGCTCAAGAGCTAAACTGGGATGAAAGCACTCTCTGCATCCAATTTCAGGAAGGGCTTGCCAGTGCTATCCGAGAGGAACTGTCTCGCACAAGCCCAGCCACCAATCTATCTGGTCTGATCACCCAGTGCATCAGCCTAAAAGAGAAGCTAACAGGTAAGCCTGATCCAAATCCACAAGGGGCAAGTTCCTCTGAGGAGAGAGCTGGGCCTGAGAGTCCACCAGCTGAAAATCAACCTGTGCAGGCTGCAAGCAATCGCCCACACCTCAGTGAAGCTGAACGGGCCCGCCGCCGTGAAGGCCACTTGTGCCTCTACTGCGGTCATCCTGGTCATTTTGCCAGAGATTGCCCTGTCAAACCTCATCGTGCCCAGCAGGCGGGAAACATCGAGGCCCGGCGGTAAGGGGGAACCCGAGCGGGCCAATCTACAAATATGCATCCCCCTCACTTCCAATATCCATGTCCCGTACACTATGGCTTACTGTTGAAATCCGACTGGGAAGACGACAGTTCTTTGAGCAAGCAATGGTGGATTCAGGCTCCTACAGAAACAGCATTGACCATTCTGTGGTTCTTCGAGAGAAGCTGCCCATCCGCAATAACATCTTCCCTCTGATGCTTGAAACTGTAGATGGCCGTCCACTGATTAATGGACCCATAACCAAGGAAACACCACCTGTTGAAGTTAAAATTGGAAACCACGTTGAAGAGCTCCAGTTTGATATTATTCACGCCCCACGGTACCCTCTGATTCTTGGTATCCACTGGCTTGAAACACATGACCCAAACATCGAGTGGAGTACCCGCACTGTGTCCTTTCCATCCTGTTATTGTCACTACAATTGCTTCAGGCATAGGTGGAATAGAAGACATCGTGATGAAATAATTGCTGGGTAGATCTGGTGTCCTAGTGACTGCTCCTGGCAACCTGTCTTCTGTTACCTCAGCTATTATTAGCATTTGCTGCTCCCAGAATCTTCAAATGAATCTCTGACAATGAACTAAGGCTACCTGTACAACAACACTGCCTCCTGGATCATGGACTGAACCTGACAACTTTGAGCTGCTTTTTTCCACCAACCCTGCATGCCCCCCTCTTTGAACCCTGCATTAATGTGGGACTGCTTTAATTACAATTTATACTAACAATATGCATGAGAATAGATATTAGAAACTAACATTGAAAAAGTGTAGTTGTTAGACTGATTTGATTTTTCTCTCATCAAGATTTTCTTTATCACACAATTGCAACATCTTTTCAATAAAGAAAATAAATTTGCAAGTGATATTTTTAAAAAATCAATAAACATTGGTAATTTTCACTGTTTGAATTATTTCTTGGCTTAGCTGAGGGAAGAGGATAAGGACAAGTAAGTTGGGAGGGAGAGAAGAGACTGGAAAAGGCTCAAAGTTTGAGTGGGGTCCTGAATATTCCAGGGGTAGTAACATGTCAGTGGGTGATGGGGTAGGGAGAGATGGAGAGTAGGGAAATGGTTGGGGTGAAGGGAGATTGGGTGAGGTATGGAGGGATTTGGGAGATGGTAGAGGAAAGGTTGAGGTGAGGTTTTGGGGGAGATTGAGAGGCAGGTTGGGAAAGGTTCAGGGGAGGGCTAGGGGGTACTGAGGTCAGGGGTGAGGGGAGAGGGAAATACCTACAAAAATTAAGGGAGCGCTGACAGAGATATTGAACAGCTTTGAAAGCAAACTTCTTGGACTTCATAAGTTAACCAAACAAAGGCAATGGAGAAGGTAATGAGACCCCTCAATGGCCTAGCTTTCCTGGTAAAGTGACAAGGTCTTTCCCTGCACCAGGGAAATTTGCCCTAGAGCTCATGCCTGTTAATCTGCTCTTGCTGGTGCACAGGAGTGGGGTGGCATGCAGATCATTAGTAACCAACTGTACCTCTCCTACTTATACAGCTTGCCCTGCCCTGCTTGCCATGCTGCTTGCATGACACACAAGGAGAGCCAAGCCAAGGAAAGGAACTTATGTCCTTATGGATCTGAGAGCTGTTAGTGTCCTAACTTAAATCTCACACACACACACACACACACACACACACAAACTACGGGGTGGGATGTGTGGAGGGGGTGGGATCTCCAGGTAAGATACGAGGAGTGGTCAAAGTAAATTCTAATATGGTTCCTCTGTGTTTTCAACTCTCTTTTGGGAGTCTCTTTTGGAGGCCACTTGAAGGAGATTCTGCCTCTTACTTAGACAAATAATCAAATACATGATCATAACCCTAGAAGGAGATAGGTGAGGAACTGACTATTCATTGAGCCCCTAATATGTTCCAGCTATAATATCAGACATGTTATACACATTAACTATCTCATTATTCTTCAGAACAACCCAGTGAAGTAGGTATGTTTGCTCTTATTTTATCAATGAGCAAACAGAATCCCAGTGAGGCTAGTGCACTTGCCCAAAGTCACAAAGTGAGTAAGTAGTAGAGGCCTGTTTGGCCACCAAAGCCTGTGTCCTTTCCCCCACAGCATGCCAATCTCCCTAATGCAGTGGCGAGGGCTAAACAAGATTGTGACAGCAGAGAGCTAAGAGAGATAACCCTAAAAAGGATGGAAAAACTCAGAAGAAAACTTGCAGGGACCATTTCGATACTAGTCCTGTTTCTCCAGTTCCCTTGATCACACATCCAACCTCCTCACCAACCTATTCACTCCCAAACTTCTCTTTCCATTTCTTGGAGGATTTACTTTTGTTTAACTAATGGCACAGCCCTCTTTCAGATTCCATGGTATTTTTTTATGGTATTTGGCAGTCTATAAACAGTCAGTTACTTATAAGACTTGTACATTATCTAGCAGCATGTGCACCCCCCTTCAGATTGTCTGCTTAGCCACATCCATAACCAATCCAAATCATGTGCAGCCTTAAACTCTACCTCTTCTAGTCCTCACTGGACTTCCCTTCCTTCCCTGAACAGTCTAATGTATTTCCTCATTATACACCAGCTTGTGGTATGTGGGGACCTTCCCCTAGATATACGTCCTACATTCTCCCCACCCACCCCCACACAAATACTTAGCCTGGGAGCAGAGAGAGAATCTTCTACATCCCTACCCTTGGCAGCATAGCCTGACATAGTGGCTGGTACGTGAAAGTTCTCCACAGCAACTGATTCAATGACATTGAATTATCATTACCGAGAGAAGGTGCTTATTTGTATGTTATGGGCTCATCTGGGTTTTTTTCTACTCAATTGCTCATCTCTACCACCAAGACCAAATACTATTTTTCAATGTGGAATTCAAGAGAAAAAAAAATTTAAGCAGCTACAAAGAAAAAATATCTTTTATTTGTCAAACTACCTGGAGCTAGGAAGACCAACTGTATTGGTTCCATCAGGACTGAGGATTCACGGGACACAGGACTGTCTGTGTTAAAACTGGGACAGTTCTGGAAAAACTGGGCTGGTTGGTCAACATACCTGGGCCCTACATTTGTCTATCTGGCTCTAGAAGCTTATTTAACTACAGTGCAATTCTTTATTTCACAAAAAGGATCAATTATCTAATCATAGAATCACAGAATTTGTGAGTTATAAAAGATTCAAGTCTATTATCCTAATTTTATAAATGAAGGAGCTGAGGAGGTCCAGAGAAAGGAAAGTTACTTTACATAACTCAGATCTCCTGACTTCAAATGCAGTGCTCTTTTCACCATAACCCACAGTTCTAACCCAGTAGTTAAAAATCTAGTATGTGGCCTACTGTGGACAGTATCTAGAGTATAGCATGAGAGGTTTACAATGTGATAAAGGAGAAAAAATTAGCAGGCATTAGACAGGAAGCATAGATAAATGTGTAGTGGTAACAAACATACGAAACTGAAACATTGTATGAACTGATAAAACTAACAATAATAGCTAGCATTTAATTTAATGAGCGCCTGGGTTTTGCCAGACATTGGGCTAGGTGATTCAGGTCTTTTCTACTGTCTGCAAGGTAGATATTATTAGCCACATCATATAAATCAAAGAAATGAAGCCCACTGAGGTGAGGTCACTTGCCAAAGGTCACACAGCTAGGAACTGGTGGATGCTAAAAAAAACCTTGCTCTGTCTCACTCCAAAGCTAGAGTTCTATCCAATACAGTGCGCTGTTTCTCAGGCTGAATGACCTTTACTCTTTATTAGCCACTTTAACAATATTTATTCACTAGACCGGAGCTCTGTTATCTTAGAAAAAGATATTAATTTGTTAATGCATTCATTTATTTATTCATTCAACAAGCATTTACCGAATGCCTTCTATGTGTCAGGCACAAGCATAGGGGTAAGAGGAGGAAAAAGAGAGAGGAAGAGAGGTATGAAGATGTCTAAAGTGTGACTCATGGTTTTTGCTCTGACCACAATTTAATAGGGGAAGCTGTAGTATAATAAAGCCCTGTGGTATACAGAGAAGAGAGCACAATTCTGCCATAGACTAAAAACGTTTATTTTCAGCTGAGTCTTGAAGGAATCTCATTGGAAACAAGAGGGAGCGCAGGGCTTTTTAGATTGAGTGAAGTACACACGAGAAAGCAAGTTGGAGGGAAAAATCACGATGTCTTTAGAAAAGATAGTTATATGTCACTGGAGAGTAGGGGTATGTGCGTGTGTGGGCAGAGTGGAAGGGTGTAGGTGAGGAGGTGAAGCTTAACAAGGAAATTGGAAATCTCAGGTTAAAGACCCTATCTACCTGGCTAAGGCATTCAAACTTTATCCTGTGGGAAATTTGGACTGCAATCTTTGTTTTTCTTTTTTTTTCCTATGTTAAATTTCGGTGTGTTTTTTCTCTCTTGCTGCAAAGTAATGCATTCATAGTAACAAATTCATATCTATCAGAAGTTTATAACATAAAAGTAAAAGGTTACCCTTCCTCTATGCCCATTATCTCACAAATTAAGAGGTTTTTAAGTAGGAAAGAAACATGATTAGTTTATATTTTAAAAATTTGATAGTCATGTGGAAAATGATAAGAGAGAAAGTGACAAAGTACCCCTATTCTTTTTTACCTTCTTAGATTTTGTGAAGATGGGTTTAAACCATCAAAGGCAAAGAAAAAAAGTAAATTAAACCCAATTTTTCTCAAATGTTGATTTTGAGTTCTTACTATGAGCAATACATAAAGTATACATAAACATATACCATCAAAAATTTTACAATCTAATAACAGATAAAGGCTCATGAATTATAGAAAACTACATTTCCATTTGGGCCTCTTCAGTTTCAAGTTTTAAAGACTCTAAATGGAGAGGTTTTTCTGAAAATATATATTCTGCAATATTTGGCACAGGTAAAAAGAAAACGGTTCTCTCTTTAGCTAATTTTTCCAAGTTTAAACTTTAACAGGAAAAATGATCTCTATATATTGTGGTAGCCTCTCTTTCTGGTTTGTTTTCTTAACAAATATGTCATATTTCATGCTATTAAAGCATGCCTGGAGTAGTCATGGTCATTCCATAGAAGGCATTATATGTGCTCCAGTTCTTAAAGTACCTGTATATTTCTAAAAGTATGTTTTAAAAGGTTTTGTAGGGATAGATTATTTTAAAAATTCTTAATGCAATAAGCTTTGATATCTAGCATATTACTAGATACCAAATATTAACTGACAAGAGCAATATAGGGGTCAGAGCATTAGGGGTCTGGAGATTAGGATTAAACTCCTGAGTTTGTCACTTACTAGCTGTATGACCTATGTCATTTACGAAATGAGGATAATAATACTTGCTTTACCTACCCAGTGAAGTTAGAGAAAACATCAAGCGAAAAAACCCATGTTAAAAAAGCATTATGAAAATTGAAAGATATTATAATAACCTACCTTTGTAAAAATGACTCCAAGGACCTTCATAATACTAAAATTGCTGTTTAAATTAATTTCAATTTCACAGCCCTCTAGGAAGTATTGGCTATATGCCAGGTACTCTATATTGTCAATCAAAGCAAGATTAAATTAGGTTTGATAAAATTATTATATTAAGTAGGGTTTTTTGGTATTATTATAGGCAAATCATTTGAAAATAGGAAGAACAATTTTTGGCATATATACTAACACTCCATTTACCAGAATATTATATTATTTAAAATACCAGTTCCTTCCTGGGGAATGTCAACTAAATGATAACTTACTATAATTGGCTTGAACTTATTTCTTCATCTATTTAGCCCAACCTAGAGAAAACAAGTAAGAACAGATTAATCTTCATGTCACCACCAAAAGAAAATTAAATTAAAAATTAAAATTCATAAGACTGTTATCTTTTCCATTTCCAATTTATATGATTTCTAGGTAAAAGCAACTGAAGTTAAAAGGTCACACTGTTACAGGCCTCTGAGTAAGTCATAATGTCTGTAGGAAACAACTGCCATCATCATTTAATATGACTAACAGGGCTCTCACTTCAGTTATTACTCTGCTTCACAGCGATTCAACTATGTGAGAAAGTTTGGTGAAGGGTTATAGTTTGGAGACTGTGGGACATATTCCAACCAGGTTGGTAGGGGAAGGGAGAAGGAACAAATGCCAACAGTAGTCAACTAAGTGTGTCTGACTTGGCTCAAATGGAAGGACCATTATGTATTCTGATACAGATGAAAACGGAATATGGCACAGAAACCCAGAACAGTCATATGTGCACAGGACATCTGGAAATCTAAAATTCACATGAGAAAAAGAAAGCATGAAATTTTATAACCACACAGAACAAAATGTCTGAAACTCTATAGCTGAGCTCACTGTTTTTCTTAGTCTTTCACATTGCTTTCTTCCTGTCAGTTATACCACAGATACCACATAACAGGCAATAAGTGAACCAGCTGCATTGCCAGTAAAGCTCTTCTGATTATTAGAAGAAAAGGCAGCTGAACTCCAATATTATTAAAGGCATTCCCCAAAAAGTGAATACCAAAGGGAATTTCCGTATTTCAACTTCTATTTTTTTAACACTGCCTTCTGTTGTAAAATTGGACACGTGTTTGAAGGAATGGGGGAGAGATCAATCAGGGGCAAGGCAAAATAAAGTCACACTTATGAATTAACAATATTTAATGCAAAATGTTAATGTTACAATAATTTTTAAATAATTATGCCAAAATAAAATGCAGAAAATAAAATTCTTGGCATGGAAAATATGAGAAATTGGTGGGCCCAATGGCCTTTCAATACTTTCCATCTCCTCTCCAGGTCTGCTCTCTTTCTGGGCCCTTTTTCTTCTGCTTGCCTGTCAGAAACCTAAATAACAAAACACAGATAATTAACCATCAATAACTTACAATAAGAAGCCTTTCTCCTCACTGCCTTTCCATAGGGAAAGAAATGTAGATGGAAAGCTTCTTTACACTAACTTAATAACTTTGTTAAAGCCTTGTAAACAATAAAGACATTGTTTTACAGATAAAGAATGGACAGACAGGCAAGGGCTATGAAGCTTTAATCAGGCCACATGGTGAGGTCAAGTAAGGAGCAAAGGAGCAGTCAGGATACCTAGATTTCAGATGTAGTTTCGAATTTGTCCTGTGACCTTCAGTAAGTTAACTGACCTCTCTTCTGAGACTCAGTTTTTTCAGAGGAAAAATTATGATGGTGATGTCCATGCTGCTTACCTTTGTAAAATATTGTAAAGAGTAATTTAGTTATTCATAAACTTTTGTTAAATTCCTATTATTTTATGTCAGAAACTGAGTTAGGATCGAATGAGATAATAAATATCAAAACACCAAGCCCAGATATAGGTTAGAGTATTATTATTGCTCTGAAAGCTGCCTACCTCTCCAAATGGATGTAGCTTTTGCACATAGAACAGATAAAAAGGGACATAAATTTGATATTTTCTTTTGTATTTTATATTCTGGGAAATTTCCATTCTTACCTCATAACTGTCTAGCCTGTACAAATTAGCAGAATTACGTAAGAATTAATGCTCTTCCTCCCTACTAGGTGTGAAAGCTATCAGGTTATCATTTAAAAGAGTGCAGACATGGACACTTCATAGCAACTATCATTATTACTACTACTTCTATTCAGTCTTTTTATTGATTATTCATAAAGAAGACAAAAGGAAACTAAAATTTAATAAACATCTATTGTTGGCCACACTCTATGCTAGCTACTTTACCTATGAAATCTCATTTAATCTTAACAAATATTTGGCAAGGTATGTATTATTCTCCCCTTTTTATAGATCCAGTAACCAAGTCCTAATGAGGTGAAGGTCACTTAGGAGAGACTGGTGAAGTTCTAAGACAAACTCAAGTCTGTCCCTCAATCCCATGCTTTTTCTGACCCATAGATAGAATACTACAGTTAGAATAGTCCGTATTTACTGGTAGAGACTCTACAGCCCGGAGAACTCAGATTCTCCATGGAGGCCATACAAGTTAGTGACAGAGCCATATCTAGGATGCATGTCTTCTTTCCAATTTAACATATTTTCCTTTAAATTTCGCTAAATGTATATGGTGCCAATTTAGCTATATTCACCAAATATGATTAATTAATTAATTGAATAAGAAGTTAAGCAGTATTATTCTTAAAGCTTATAATTTATTAAAATTTGTTTTCCACAGAGCTAAATTTAAAAGAAAAAAGTATTTTGATATATGCACACAAGTTGGGGATTTTTTTAAATTTTTATTTTGTATGGTGGTTTGGCTAGTAATTTCCTGCCTTTCTTAAAGTTTTATCGACTTGTTTCTTGTTTATTGGTTTTTCAAGTAAAAGAGAAAACATTGTTAAAAACTGCAATTCGAAAACATACCACACAACACTATCAACCAACTAGACATAACAGACATCTAGAACACTGCATCCAACAATAGCAGAATACATATTCTTCTAGTGAACATGGAAAATTCTTCAGAATAGACCATATGTTAGGCCATAAAATAACCATCAATAAATTTAAAAGGATTGAAATCCTACAAAGTATGTCCTTCAACCATAATGGAATGAAATTAGAAATCAATAATAGAAGGAAATTACAGAAATTCACAAATATGTGGAAAGAAAACAACATGCTTCTAAATAACCAATGGGTCAAAGAAGAAATCACAAAGGAAATTAGAAAATGCTTTGAGATGAGTGAAAAGTATGACATAACATAACAAAACTTATGAGATGCGGCAAAACCAGTCCTTAGAGGGAAATTTATGGTTCTGAAGGCCTACATTAAAAAAAAAGAAAGATCTCAAATCAATAACACAACTATCTACATTAAGAAACTAAAAAAAGAAACACAAAGTAAACTCCAAGTAGGCAAAAGGAAGGAAATAATAACAATTAGAGCAGAAATTAATGAAACAGAGAACAGAAAAACAATAGAGAAAATCAACAAATCCAAAAGTTGGTTCTTTAAAAAGATCAACAAAATTGGTAATCCTTTAGATAGACTGAATAAGAAAAAAGAGAGAGAGAAGACTCAAATTACTAAAATCTGTAATTAAAGATGGGGCGTTACTATCAATCTTACAGAAATAAAAAGGATTACAAGAGAATACTATGAAAAAATTGGATGCCAATAATTATATAATCTAGATAAAATGGACAAATTCCTAGAAAGACACAAACTACAGAAACAGACTCAAGAAGAAATAAAAAGTCTAAATAGATCTATAACAAGTAAAGAGATTGGATTGGTAATCAAAAAACTTTTCACAAAGTAAAGCCAAGTACCAGATGGCTTCACTGGTGAATTCTACCAAACATTTAAAAAACAACACCAATACTTCACAAAGTCTTTCAAAAATTATAGAAGAGGCAACACTTTCCAACTCATTTTATGAGGCCAGTATTACACTCACACCCACACTACACAAAGATATCACAAATAAAAAAACCTACAGTATAGATGCAAAAATCTTCAACAAAATACTAGCAAACCTAATCCAGCAATATATGAAAAGGATTATACAACATGACCAATTAGGATTTATCCCAAGAAGGCAGGAGTGTTTCAGCATCTGAAAATCAATCAATATAACATATCATATTAATAGAATAAAGGACAAAAACTACATAATCATCTCCATAAATAAAGAAAAAGCATTTGATAAAATCCAACACCTCTTCATGATTAAACACTTAAACTCAAAAATACAAGGGAAGTTCCTCAACTTGATAAAAGGCCCCTATGAAAAATCCACAGCTAACATCATACTTAATGATGGAAGAGTAAATGTTTTCTCTGTAAGATCAGGCAGAAGACAAGGATGTCTCCTCTCATCGCTTCTATTCAACGTCATACTGTAGATTCTAAATAAGAAAATTAGGCAAGAAAAAGAAATTAAGGCGTCAATATTGGGAAGGAAGAAGTAAAACTAGCTCTATTTTCAGACAACATGATCTTGTATTTAGAAATTCTTAAGGAATCCAATAAAAATAGTAGAACTAATAAATGAGTTCGGCAAAGTTGGAGGACACAAGATCAATATACGATAATTAGCTGTATTTTTACAGACTAGCAGTGAAAATTTCTAAAATGAAATTAAGGAAGCAATCCCACTTGTTATACCAGAAAAAAAATACCTAGGAATAAATTTAACAAAATAAATGGAAGACTTGTACGTTGAACACCACAAAACATTATTGAAAGAAATTAAGGAAGACCTAAGTAAATGGAAAGACATCCCACATACATGGGTCACACAACTTAATATTGTTAAGATGAAAAAACTCCCCAAATTGATCTATAGTTTCAACAGCCCCTATTAAAAAAAAAAATCTCAGATTGTTTATTTCACAGAAATTGACAAGGTAATCCTGAAATTTATATAGAAATGCCAGAGGCTCAGAGTAGCCAAAATAATCTTGAAGAAGGAGAACAAAGTTGGAGGATTCACAACTCCTGATTTCAAAACTTACTACAAGGGATACTGTGTAAAGCATAGTGGATTGGTGCATTTTGTTACCATCCTAAAATGGTTGGACAGTCTTCCTAAGATTCAGAACAAAATGAGATTAAATTCCAAACATAGATGATCTCTTGATTTTACTATCACACCATAGTATATTGTGACCTGAGAGCAGTAACCAACTGAACAGGCCTTCATCATACAGTTCTTTACTGAAACAAAACCTCTTTGCTCCAATTCTTCTCCAGAATGACTAAAGCATAGAACTACAGCAACTCTGAAACAATTTAATTGAATTAGAGAATTGCCGTGGACTTCCAGTTTCCCTTTGCATCATATAAAACCATACTTGTAAAACAAAGGGCAGTGGAGTCCCTGAGTTAAGTTTCTGATCCTTCCCTATATAAGATACAGGAAAAGGGACTTTTTTCATGTTTAATCTTCATGGTAATATGTATTAAAGTTATAAAGATTTAGTATTATGACAGAATCGAGTAAATCCTCTGCGCAAGTAGAAACGCCTTGAATGTTTCTCCCTAGCCTACATTCACCTGGGAATTTGATAGATATTTTCAAGACAGATGAATATGACTGCCCAGACATCTGAACAGAGATTTTCCTTTCATGTCTCCCTTTGGAAATGTGCGCAAGAAATAGTGTATAGATTATATACTCAAACAGGTATGTTAAATTTTATAGTCAATTTGCGGGATTTTCAAGATTAATTTTTACTTCATATTAACTTTGAAGCCTAACTCTGCATGAGAAACCTTCTCCCCAAAGTCTGACTTGCTTCTAATCAAATAATAATTCTGTTTTTTAGGTGAACAATTATTCAAAATTAATCCATTGCCTTTCTTTCATATTACTTTCCTAATATATACCAGTTTATTTGAAAACTGTATAAATCACCAATAAGTTTATATTTTATCAGCAGACATTTAACAGGTACCTACTATACACAGGGTAATATCCTGAATGCAGAAGATGCAAGAACATGATACATGGGCTCTATTCTCAAAGGGTTTTAATTCTAGTTTGGAGAAGATAGGCAATATACATTAAATGTAGTTTGCATAAGAAAACAATTTTAATGTCGTACCAGACAAAAATAAAATCATTTAATTTGTTGTTTAGTAAAATTCTTCAGACAGATTGAAAATGTAAAATTTATCTTATCTTTATTGCCACTAATATTTATTCTTGCTGTAAATCTGCCACTGAAAATTCATTCATAATGCTTAATAATTTTATTAATCTTTCACCATAAATAAATCATGGGATAAGAAAAAAATTCACTACAAAGCTACAGTAATAAAGACAGTGTGGTACTGGCATAAGAATAGATGTATACCTCAATGGAATTGAATTGAGAGTCCAGAAACAAACATTCATATCCATGGTCAATTGATTTTCAACAGAGCAGCAAGACAATTAAACAGGGAAAAGAATAGTCTTTTTTTTTTTTTAAACTTTATTTCTTTATTTTTCCCCCCAAAGCCCCAGTAGATAGTTGTATGTCATAGCTGCACATCCTTCTAGTTGCTGTATGTGGGACTCAGCCTCAGCATGGCCAGAGGAGCAGTGCGTCGGTGCGCGCCCAGGATCCAAACCCGGGCCGCTAGCAGCGGAGTGCGTGCACCCAACCACTAAGCCATGGGGCCGGCCCAAGAATAGTCTCTTCAACAAATGATATTGGGACAACTGACTATCCACATGAGAAAGAAATGAAGTTAGACCCCTACCTCACACCTCGCACCATCCACAAAATTAACTCAAAATGAATTGAAGATCTAAATGTATGAGTTAACCTATAAAATTGTTAGAAGAAAATATACCAGTAAATCTTTGTGATCATGGGTTACATGGGTTACAACCCGTGTGATCATGGGTTATCTTTGTGATAATTTCTTTGATATGATACCAAAAATATAAGGAAAGAAAAGAGAAGAAACTGGACTGCATCAACATTAAAAACTTTTGTGTTTCAAGGACACCATCAAGAAATTGAAAAGACAACACACAAAGTGGGAACGTAAAATGGCGCAGCCACTTTCGAAAACAGTTTGGCAGGTCCTCGAAAAGTTAAACATAGAGTTACCATGTGACCCAACAATTCCACACTTAGGAATATTCCCAGAAAATCAGAAACATGTGTTTACACAACAACTTGTACACAAATGTTCATGGCAGCATTATTTATAATAGCCAAAAAGTGGAGACAACCCAAATGTCCATCAACTAATGAATGGATAAACAAAATCCATACAATGGAAAATTATTTAGCTACAAAAAGGAATAAAGTACTGATACACTCTACAACATGGATAAACTTTGAAAACATTACAATATGTGAAAGAAGTCAGTAATGAAAGACCACAAACTATATTATTCCATTTGGTGATAAATGTCTAAAACAGGCAAATCCATAGAGACAAAAAATAGACTGTAGTTTGGGGGACAGGTTAAGCAGGGAGGTAGTGGAAATGAATGACGGTAAATAGGTATGAGATTTCTTTTTGGGGTGTCGAAAATATTTTAAAATAAGATAATGGCTATGGTTGCAAAATTCTGTGAATATACTAAAAATCACTGAACTGCATACTTTAAATGAGTGAATTTTATGGTATGTGAAATATATCTCAATAATGTTGGAGGAAAAAAGCTGGAAAAAAACATACATAATAATAGTAACGTATTTGATAGCATTAATCTCAGTTGCCCTCTTAAAAAGTTGTATATTTTGAGCAACCTACTCAATTTTCCCATGTCTCAGGTTCATTATCTGTAAAACGGAAATAAGTCCCCAGAGTTGTTGTGACAAATGAGGTGATGCATGTACAGAACTAAGTACAGTGACTGGCACATAGTAAGTGCTCTGTAAATGATAGTTATTATTATTATGTTTTTATAACTCAATACCAGTCCTAGTAAAGGGACACTCCAATGTGTTCCCAGTTTTCCCACAGTAACCTCAAGCAAGCATCTTAATTTCTCTGATCCTAGCTCAATGTTGGTTGCTAGACAGGCAGAAGAATAGATATTCCATCCGTTTTGTTTGTTTGCTTGTTTGTTTGCTAGCCTGTTTGCCTGCTTTTTGGGTGATGGGAGTGCGAGTTGGCATATTAGAGAGAAGGTTTGCAAAGCTGAATAAACAACAGGATACCATACCTTCAAGTCTTATGGGTATTTACTTACTCATTCATTCATTCAGCAAACATTTATTAAGTGCCTGCTCTGTGTCAGGCTGTTTGAGGCTCTTTCTAGTAGGAGAGATGGACACTAACTAGCAAGACAAATACATGAATAATTACGAATGATAATAAGTGAATAGAAGGGTAAGAAGCGATGAGCTCATAGGCAGAAGAGGTTGGGAGCATCTAGTTAGATTGGGTGATCATAGAAGGCTTCTGAAAAGAGGTGACATATAAGCTGGGACCCAAGGATGAAAAGGAAGTGTACATGGAAATAGTGTGCAACCTAGTCTCCTATATTGCATCCCCTATATTACATGGGTCCACTTGAGATTCTAGCTAGATCTGCAGCTCAGATTCAGCTCATGCAGTCAGTGCCCCAACTCAATCATGCAGAGTCTTCTCGTTTTCTGTTTCAGGGCTTTTGCTAAAGCCTCAGAGCCCGCTAAGCCAGGGTGCAAAGAAGTTAATGGGAGTTAATACCACTGGCGGCAATCATCAGTGAATGGGAGAGCTGGTGGGTGAATGGTCTAGCCTCCCTTCATTTCAGGTGTCAATTCTGGGAGGCCTTCTCTATACTTGTGTGATATTCTGGCAGAATCGAGTCCCCATTGTCTCCGTAAATGACTTCAATAATGCCCCCTAATACTGGTATTTCTTTCTTCCCTGTCTCATGATCCCTGCTCCCTTACTCCTGCTTCTTAGCCTCATCTCTCAGATAAACTACTAACACTCAAATCCTTATCTCAGGTTTTATTTGGGGGGGACTTAAAGTAAGACAAGTGAGGGTAATAGCACTCCACACAGAGACCACGGCATATGCCAAGGACCTCAGGTGTGAGGCAGGGATTTACAGATCATAAAAAGAAATTGCAATTGTATTAAAAAATGTAATGCAGATTCACTAAAGAGTTTCAGGAGGAGAAACAGTGTGTGTGTGTGTGTGTGTGTGTTACACGCAAATGTTATGGGAAGTAATTACGGGGAAGTAGAAAGAGAGTGTTCTAGGTTTGAAACTTTGAGTGTCCAAGTTCTGTCATTTACTTATTGTGTGACCTGACTATTTCAGTTTCAGAGTTTCTTTGCCATTGATTGAAAAGAAGTGCAATACCTGCAAGAACACTAGAGTTGGAGTCAATAAACTTGGGGTATAATTAAGTCCAGCTTTGTCTTTTCACAGCTGTGAAATCTCAAGTTCCTTAAACTCTGAAAACCTATTTCCTTATTTGTAAAATGAGGACAGTTAGACCTCCCTCATGAGGTTGTTGAGAACATCAAATAAGACTAAAAAAGTGAGAATACTTTGAAATCTATAAAGCACCATCCAAATATTGGAATTCTTTTGATAATTAGAAGGCAGGAAAAGATATCACACTTAATTAACAGATGGCAGTGAAGAAATTGCTTTAATGCATCTTAATTCAGGTATAATGATGCCAAGTTTGTTGTATTAGGTCATTTTATACTTACTGAGAAATATGTTCCCACACTTCACCAGGGCTAATATTCTAAGCCTTCCAAAAAAATCCAAATTTCTACCTCCTGAAACAGCTGGAGAGCACAGAATAGCTCCCATTCCTCCCTGCCACCAGCTGGATGGTGTGAGACAGCCTCCATTTGAGCTTGAGTGCCTACAAGCGTCCAAGCCTGGAAGTGACAAGCCCAATACTAGCTGGTCATTATTTTCCTTTAAGAATGGATGGCTAAAAGGCAAATCAAGCAGGGAAATATCAAATGACGGGACTTATTCTCTAATCTACTACAAGTTGACCACATCTGGGTAAGCCATTTATCAGTGCAATAGCAGGCATACCAGCAAGAGACTTGATAAATGAATTTGGGAATGTCACACAGCTATGTCAAATCATAATTTAATTATCAACATAAGCCATCTTGCCATTTTATGGGAAGAGTATGTAAGACATCCCACTAATACAGAATATTGGTTGATAACTTCTTTTAAAAATGGTTTAATAAACTCTTAATTACAAAAGTGGATGGCTCATATGAAGTCTTAAATAAACAAAGAACTCAGAGTACCACTAAAGAGGGAGTTGAGTAGCGGGAAGGACTCAAGAATTGCTCTTCTTGAGTTTGGAATAAAGCCTCAGTAGTACTATCGGGGGCCATAAAGTACTCCCTTGACAATCCACTCCTTTCATTCCAGCCAAACAAAGGGTTACTCGGTGTCCTTCTTCAAATACCTTTTCAACCTACTGTCATACCAAAGTAGATAATTCTGATTTTCTAGACAGCCTTCTCATTTTAGGAATTGTGAAAGGATGGATGCCACCAGTGTCAATAAAGACGGCAGGGAAATAGAGACCTGTGATTATCTGCCTTTCGCATTCTTACTCCCACCTACCATAATCTCAGCCTGGCTGTAAAAACAGAAGTAGGAAACGTTTTTTTTCTATCAAGTTCTATTGATTCAAAGTGGGTAAAATTCAATTGGGAGTCAACACACAAGTCAAAAGTATCTTTACTAACTCAAGTTTTTTTTTTTTTTGGTGAGGAAGATTGGCTCTGTGCTAACATCTGTTGGAAGATTGGCTCTGAGCTAACATCTGTGCCCATCTTCCTCTATTTTGTATGTGGGTTGCCGCCACAGCATGGCTTGATGAGTGGTGTGTTGGTCTGCACCAGGGATTCGAACTTGCAAACCCCAGGCTGCCGAAGCGGAGTGCACGGAATTAACCACTATGCCACCGGGCCGGCCCCTCCAGTTTTTTTGAAGAGTAGTGAGCAGAGGTTCAAGTCCTCTGTTTTTTAAGTTCAGAAAATAAAATAAAGTTTCCTTAAAATAAGTGTAAAAATAATAATACACTTTGTGATTGAAAGAGAAAGAGATAATCAGAGGGGAGAACACCAGGAGTGGGGAGTCGTGAAACAAAAATTGAAATGATAAAACAAAGGACAGAGACAAGCATCCATCTTTCCCACCTTGGAACAGATTCTCATACCTCTAAATTGTGTGCCTCATCTGAAAGTCTCCCAGCTCCCGCCCCTACCCCATCCTGGGTTCCTAGAAATTCCTACCTCACAACCCTTATAAGTTGTGTGCTTCCCTGTTCTCCAAATTTGGACTGTCTTTCCAATCTTTAAAAGATGCCTTCTCTCCTTGCAATAGTCTCTTTGATTTGGCCAGGTAATTATGCTGTGGTTGTTTGGTTTTTTCCAAGTTCCTGGTATTTTTGATCTCTAGCCACACATATCCTGAGTTTTTAGATAGTTTCCAAGCTTTCTCTGAGTTATTGATTTTTTAAATTCTACCTCCCAGTTTTTTTCCTACCCAATGTCTGTATTTTGTCAATCTTCCATTTTCAAAATTAGAAAAACAATCTAATGGATTTCTTTGGTTTTTCATCTCCCTAAATGATGTTGAATTTACTGGAATTTCAGAGTTCAAAGGAACTATGAAGGTCATCAAATCCAGCTCACTTGTTGGAATTTTAATCTCCCTCAACTCCCCCAATATCCCTACTCTAAGTGTGGATCCCTCTGACTATTAGAAAGTCCTTTCTTAGAGTTAGCTGATACCTTTTTTTCTGTAGCTTCCTTCTTGGGACCACACAGAACAAAACTGTTGCCATTGCCCTGTGACATTTCAGCTATCTGAATAAACTTACCTTATTCCCCATTCCACTGAAACCTCAAGCCTTCTCTTGATTAAACAAACCTGGTGCCTTTGACAGTTACATTACACCCTATATTTTCAAAGCCCTATAACAGACATTCTTATCATTTTCCCGAGAAAAAAATTATTATCATTAACATTATATAGTTTCTGTCCATAAAGAGAAAAGTCCTCTGTCTTGGAGTACCATGTTAACTTTATGGGCATTTAGAATATAACCACTAAATATGCTTAAATTTATGCTGACATTTAGGTTTTAGCATAAGTGAGTTTAACAATGGGAGAAAAAGTTAGTGACTGATATGCTTTGCTTAAATGTCAAGGAATCTTTTCCTGATCTCCTCCCCCTGCCCATTAGGTTAGATAACGTTAGATTTTTCCTCTGTAGCATTTTCATCACTGTAACTTATTTTTATAATTATTTTTTTTAATTCTATCTCCCTCAATAGAATATAAGCCCCAAAAGAACAAAAAGTAAAGAATAAAGTTTGTCTATATGCAGGTGCTAGCACAGTGCTTGGCACATAATAGAGCCTTCACATACATTTATTGATAGAATGCATGAATCAAAGAGCTTTGTTATAGTCGTGGAATTGGAAGACACCTTAGAGCCCTTATTTTACAGATGGGTAAACTGAGGTCCAAGGAAGTCAAGGAATTTATCCAAGATTTCACAACTATTTGGTGAGATATCTGTAGTTTTAAATTTTGACATCTGTCCCACTCCACTGACACCCTATGATTTTAGGTCATGCTCATATAGTTAATCCAGGACTCTAGCTATGCTAGTGACTAAATTTGATAAAAGATAGCCACCAAGAATAATTCCTCTACCCATCTATTTCCTGAATATCAAACTAAAACAATCTACATGTGAAACTACATTCTTAAAAAAGAGCATAAAATTGTTATACTGTACTGCTTGTTTGCATTGAGAACTCACAATGTTCAGATTGACTGTGCCATCCTGTTCACCACGGAATCTTCATCAAGGTTAAAGAGAGAAAAACAAAATAGATCAACTCAATTTCCTTGGTTAAAAAGATGCTCAACTGCTTCCTCCCTGAGATTTCACCACTTTAGACCTACATTGCCCAATATAGTAGCTACAAGCCATATGTGGCTAGTCCAAATTGAGATGTGTTGTGAATGCAAAATATAAACCAGATTTCTAAGATTTAGTACAAAAATTATGTAAAATATATCATTAATAATTTTATACTTATTACATAATGAAACAATAATACTTTGGATATGCTGGATTAAATAAAGTATATTAAAATTAATATCACTTTTTAAAAAATTTTATGGGGCTTTTAGAGAATTTTAAATGACATATGTGACATCATTCATGATAAAAGCTCTCAGAAAATTAGGAATAGAGTGGGGCCTCTTCAACTTAAACAACACCTTTTTCCCACCCACTCTACAGAAAACCTTCCAGGTAACATCACACTTAATGGTGAAAGGCTGAATACTTTTCCTCTAAGATCAGGAAGAAGGCAAGGATATCCACTCTCATCACTCTTATTTGACATTATACTGGAAGTTCTAGCCACTGCAATAAGGCAAGGGACATAAATAAAAGGCACACAAATTGGAAGAGAATAAATAAAACTGTCTCTGTTTGCCAACATTTTTGTCTACATAGAAAATCCCAAGTAATCTATAAAACACTTCTAGCACTAATAAGTGAACTCAGCATGGTCACAGGATATGAGATCAACACACAAAAATCAATTACATTCATATATACTAACAATGAATATGTAGAAACTGAAATTAAAAACACAGTATCATTTATAATCACTCCAAAGAAAATAAAATACTTAGGTATACCCTTAATGAAACATGAACAGGAATCTGTATGCTGAAAATTACAAAATGCTGATGAAATTAATCAAAGAAGACCTAAATAAACAGAGATATATACCTTGTTCATGGATTGGAAAGCTCAACATAGTCATGACCAATTCTCTCCTAACTGATCTACAGGTTTAACGCAATTCCCATAAAAATCCCAGCAAGGACATTTGGAGACATAGGAAAGCCTATTCTAAAATTTATATTAAAAGTCACAGGACCTATAATAGTTAAAATAATATCGACAAAAAAGAAAAATGTAGAAGAAATTATCTGATATTGTCTTACCATATAGCTCTGGCAAAGAACTAGGATCTAAAATACATAAAGAATCTCAAAACTTAATAGTTAAAAAAGACAAACAATACAATTAGAAAACAGGCAAAAGACATAGACATTTCACTAAAGAGGATATTCAAATGGCAAGCAAACACATGGAAATTTGCTCAACATTATTAGCCATGAGGGGAATGAAATTAAAACCACACCTGTCAGAATGGCTAAAACAAGAAATAGTGACATCATCAAATGCTGGCAAGGATACAGATAAACTGGATCATTCATACATTGATGGTGGAAATGTAAAATGATACAGCCATCTTGGTAAACAGTTTGTCAATTAATTACAAAACTAAACAAGTGCCTATCATACAAACGAGCAAATATATTCTTGGGCATTTATTCCAGAGAAATGAAAACTTATGTTCATAATAGCTTTATTTGTAACAGTTAAAAGATGGAAACAGACCACATGCCCTTCAATGAGTGAACGGTTAAACACACTGTGGTGCACCCATACCATGGAGTACCACTCAGCAATAAAAAGAAGTAAACTATTGAAACATGCAACAACTTGGATAAATCTATAAGGAATTATGCTAAGTTAGAAAAATGGCTGTCCTAAAAAGTCAAAAATTGTATGATTCCATTCAAATAACACTCTTGAAATAAAATTATAGAGATGGAGATGTGATTAGTGGTTGCCAGGGGGCAGAGGTGGGTGGGTGGGAGGTAAGTGTGTGTGTCTATAAAAAGGCAACACAAGGAATCCTTGTAGTGATGGAACTGTTCAGTATCTTGACTGTGGTGGTAGATATGCAAACCTACACATGTAATAAAATTGTACAGAACTAAATACACATGCACGTGCACATGAGTACAAGTTAAACCAGAAATCTCTGAAAAAGATGATTGGTGAATTAGATCTAGGTCAATATGCTTGTAGTGCTATTGTGCTATAATTTTGCAAAATATTACCATTTAGAGTAACTGGGTAAAGAGTACACAACATCTCTCTATATTCACTCTTACATCTGTATGTGAATCTATAGTTATCTCAAAAATTTCAATTAAAAATTGCTTATATGCTCACATTACAAGTCTATTTGATAGCACTTCTCTAGAACATTCTCTTTCAATGTTCTAAAAAGTGAGTAGCTCCCGAAATGGAAATAAATGCAAGTGATAAAACTTTGGCATTAACTAAAACTCACTGTGATAATGTTTCACTTAAAGGTCATTTGCCTTAATGCATTTCAATTTGAAAATATTCACATGACCCATATTCCTTATTTACATTATCAGCTTAGCACCTATAGGCAGGATTGACATTCAGAATATTTCACAACCAGTATGTCATAGAATGGACAATTGCTTAACATAACTGATACAACCATATTGGTGTAATCAGCTAAACAACAGACCTGCTTATAGACATGTATGTTTTTAACTCTTGCCCAATACTATACGACTTCCTACATGATATGCTTTTGGCATACCAGAAAGACCTGTCTATCTCATGACCACCAACGAATTCTGAAATAATCAATAAATGCATATTGAACATGATTGTAACAGTAGAGATCCCATTGGATTGAAATTTGGGGGCCTGGATGTTCAGTGTATGACCTTGAGCAAATCCTATCTTCCCCCTCATTTTCCTGTCATCAGCAAGAAGGGATTACATAACAGGATGTGTAAGATCCTTACCACCTCAAACATTCTGTGAATATCTTTGGTCAATGATTCCTGTAAATTTTTTTTTTCCGGGTTGTGAACAGACATCTACGCCAAATGAGCAAAAAGCTATGACTGAACTTGCATGGACAAAGCTCAGAGTTGCAATAAAAGAACACTCAGTAGAAAGTCAATCTGATAAATGGTTAATAGTTTCTGTAAGAATTATTTTGCTGTAAGGTGATTAGATGTTAACAAAAAGGAGTTAGGAAGACCAAAAGACAGACTTTATATTTCTCCCAAGAGTGCTATACTGACAGCTGTACTACTTTGATCATACAGGTGAGGGCTAAAGTAGAAGTATCTTTTTGGAGTCTAAAAGTTCTCTTGTACAATTGCCCAGGGAAGCAGAGAACTGGGTACCAGATCTATCTCAATGAGTCACAGCCCAACCTCCAAGAGAATAAAAATATAGGTAGATAGCAGAGAGGCAGAGAACATGAATCTGTAGTCGCCCAAGCAAAGAATCACTTAGGAAAAGGGAGAAGCTGCTCTTAGGCCACCTAGATTTGTAACCCAAGGGATTCTAAATGGCCAAGCTAGGGAGATGGAGTCTGACAGACTTAGGTTCCATCCTAGGTCCACCACTTACTAGCTGAGTGACCTTAATAAAGGCATTTTATCTCAATCTAAAAAATGAAATAATAATACCATACCTCACTGGAAGGATTAAAGGAGATAATATATATTGAAGGACCTAGAACAGAGTTTGGCCAATAGAAGATATATAATAAATGATAATGCCCAAAGTTAAAGTTTTCTTTAAATCCCTGTCTCCACTAACCCACAGGCCACTTTCCAGGTGTTGGCGCTTGTAACAGGGTGGACAATGGAATCCAGAGAGGCATTTGGTTATAAGCCATGCTGATCTCACCCTTTGGCTATGGAAGTTGATACTTGAAGATGAGCCAAAGAAACCAACATAGTTTAGTCCTCTGGCTTTAGACAGAAAGGACAATGTAAGAGGAAAGCAAATAAGTGCTCTGTTTCTACATTCTCCTGCAGCCTCCAAAGGCCAGCTTATCAAAAGCAGTCTAAGGACTGAGCATTCAGGTATGAAATCAATTTGGGAGGAGAAAGGGGAAAATACATTCAGAAAGCTATTAGTAATACACATATTAGTGTATAGTCTAAATCCGTTTTTCTATCACCTAACCCAGCAATGTTCTAGAAATAGGAGTTAGGATAAAGAGGGGACGAGGGACCTTCAGCAGTAGGAAAGTGAGACCTAAGTGGGGTGCTTTAATTTTGCTTAGATTAGAGCAATCCTGACAGGATTTCTGGACTCCTCCACTGACACCATTAGTGATGTTTCTCACTGTATTCAAGCTTAACCCTAACTTTAGCCCTATCCTGAAGGGACTAGAATGAAGCTTTATATGGTAGACTGCCACTGTGACCAAGGCAACAGTGTTTTTGTTGGTCTATCCTAATCTCCCCTATCTACACCTCTTAAGCAAGCAGCTTCCTTGTGTCCCATCCCCAGAAAGTTGTGTTTTCTGTTGTAATGTATTCCAGCCTCCTATCTCAGGTTTTGCTTGATCAGAGTTCCAAGTACTTCCTTTTCCAAAGATAACTACATGTTGCCAGGAAATTCTGGGAGACCCAAAGAAATGACCCTAATGGTAGAAGAGTAAGCTTCCAGCTCTTTTTCCCAAGTGCTGCTTCAAACACTAAAATCAATAGTAGTTAACTTGAGTAATTGCTGGCCATACTCCAGGTGAACTTCAGTAACAAATATTTATTGAGCCCCTATCTTGTTCCAGACACTTTCACGTACATTGTCTCATGCCTTTTCTGGAAAATAGCCAAGGCAAGTGTTATTAACCCTATTTTACAAATGAGGACATTGAGACACAGAGAGGTTAAGTGCCATTCTCAGGAGCACACAGCTAACAAATGACAGAGTTGAGAACTTAAATTAAGATTACTGTACTTCAAGGCTAATGTACTTTCTACTACATACAGTACATGGTCTTTCTAACATCATAATGTCTTAAAAATCATATTCTAATCTCAATTAACTGGCCCTGAGACAATTAGGTAGATCTTGCTCCTCACAGAGCCCCTGACACACTGGCAGTTGGTTAGGGAATGAAAGGATATCATAATCTTCCAACTCTTTCCCTTTTGCCACTAAAAATCTGACCAAGAAGTCAATCTGCTCAGGAACCACATTATTTATTTTGTCAAACTTATCCCCATGCTTCCTACCATAGTCTGAAGTGGAATCTAGGGCTCCACGATAGGCCTTTACCCAATAAAAATATCTTTCTCAGCTGCAGGTGAAGGCCTCAATGACTTTCCCAGCCTTCAAAGTCTTTAATCACATATGAAAGATCAAGCTTAGAACACACATGCCTCAGGCAAAGAAGAGAGTAACTTCATTTTAATTAAAGGCAAATGAAAAATATTAAGGCCTTTCCAAGTGTACATGTGGAGATCTGCTAATGAAGGTGTCAAAGATGAGTCCAGTCCTCTCATTTTACATATAAAGAACTTAACGCCCAGAGAAAGGAAGGGAATTACCCAAAGCCACACAGTGAGAGATGACACTTGAATCCAAGTATTTGACTCTCAATCACATGCAAATATTAGGAGCCTGGAAATAGTGTTAGGTCAGCAATCGAGTGGATGGGCCAGGTGGAGCAAGATTGCAGGAAAAAAATCTGGGATAACTTATTTCACTGTTTAGAGACTCATTATTTCGCCTTAAGTGCCAAACTTAAGTAAATGGAATAATAACACACTTCACTGGGAGGATTAAATGAGATAATATACATTAAAGTACCTAGAACAGAGTTTGGCCCACAGCAGATTTATAATAAACAACAATTTATAAATAATGAAAATTCTTAAATTTGAGCGTGTATCAGAATCATCTGAAAGGCTTGTTAAATTACATGTTTCTGGGCCCCAACTCCAGCATTTCTGATTCAGAATTTGCATTTCTAATAAGCTCCCAGGTGATGCTGATGCTCCAGGAACCAGACTTTGAGATCCTCTGAGTAAATGAGTCCATGAAAACCCAGGTCAACCTTCTTCTTAATTGCTACTCCAAATCAGGAAAATACAACATATACCTTTCATATGAAATATGAAACAAACAAAAACAATGGAACCTATGTCTTTAGGGAAATTCTTTCCTTTTCTGGACCTCAGTTTCCCTGTATATAAAATAAGGTGTTTGGATTAGGTAATCTCTAATGTTCCTTCTGATTGAAATGTTAAGATCCTATGAAAACCATTGGTATTATAGGGATTGAACAGTTTCACAACACAAATCCCAAGCAGCGAGTCCATTCAGACAGTCACTAGGTCTGTAGGCTATTATTGGATCCCCCATGCTCCCCTACAGCCATTCTATAACACAGAAATCCCTACATAAGACACTAGGCAAAGCCCCAATTGGCCTTAATAGGAGTTGTTACCTAAGGATTAAGCTGGAATCTCAGCCGTTGCTTTTCTGAAAGCTGAAAAGATCACATCATTAAACTATGTCTAGGGAGGAAAAAAGAAGCTATTCATGATCTCTCAACACATGCTTATGTTTCACTTCCAACTGCTTATACATTTGCGTCTGTTTTCATTCTTGGAAATGCGATTGCCTTTTTTAGGATTATGGCAACAGACAAATATTGTACTGTGAGAATCTTTCCATTACTGTTCTGAATCATGTACTCCAGAAACACCCTTGGAACATTTGTAATGACTGATGGTTTTGTGATTATATTTCATCAGAATGGGCAATGTAACTGAACAGGTGTAGGGGAGTGGAAAAAGTACTGTATGAATCTAGAGGATTTACTTCCCCAAACTGCTTCTGCTACAGGCTGTGCCTGAATAAGTTATTTCACTTTCCTGACCCATTTCTTAATCTGTAAAATAAGGGAGTTACACAAACCCAGAATGGCTGACCTTGCCTTATAAACCAAAGTGAGTTGTATGGCACCCCCAAAAGTGAGGGAAAATAAAAATAAATAATTCTCATGACAAAAGAAAGAAAAACAGCTCAGAGGGTTGTAAAATAAATATTCCTCTCTCTACTCCTACCTCTTTTCCAACTCCCCAGAAGTAATCAATGTTAACAGCTCTTGATGTAGTTATTTGGACGTTTTCTATGCATATATATACATACACGTAATCTCTTTTATATTTTAAAATGATAAATATATAAATGCATTTATAAAATGGATCTTAAAATTAAGTGAACAGTCATATATTTGTACAGCATTATATGTTTCTGTACTTGTGTTAATCCTTATAAAGGATAAATCCCAAGAAATGGAATTAAATTTAATATTTTATATTGTAATCTTTTAGTAATCATGCTTTAGAAGTATTTCTGTACATACTAAAAAGTAACTAATGTTCCAATACCAGTAAACATTTTAATAGTTTTCTTTGAAGAACACATTAATGAAATTACATTAGAGAAATTATATAAATTAACAATAAATATTTAAAAATTGACCTTGTATACCTATTTAACTTACATATTGAGCTAAAAAATGAGTAGGCACCGGAAGCCAGTAATGTGATTAGTTTTTGTGGGAAGACATTTTTTAAAAGTTACACTAGATATTATAAAGAACAAAGATTAAAATTGAAATATAATATGTAATTGTTTATATCTTAAACTTAAGTGATCTTCACAAGAACAACTAGGAATTCTAAAATCAATAAATATTTAAATATTTTTATTGAAGGTTACTTCCTATTTATACTACTCTATAACAACATACAAAGCGAGCAACAAACATGAAAACTTTATCTTTGATGGTACAATCATTAGAGGGTCAAATCTATCTAAATCTATCTGTAAAATTATTTATATATTACTTAGGAAATTATTAAAAATTTTTAAATGTAAAATAATGAAACAGTTTTTCTCAAAAAATTCATCATAATGAAACTATAGTATAAAATAATACAAAATAAACATTTAAAACTTTTAGGAAGTTAGATTTCAATGTAATATGTAATTGCTTTAATTTTTCTTGAATTAATATATTATATGTTCATATTTTTCTATTTTTAATTGAGACAGTTTATATACCATAAAATTCACCACTTTAAAGTATGTAATTCAGTGATTTTTTAATATATTCACAATGCTAGGCAATTATCACCACTATCTAAATCCAGCGTGTTTACATCAGCCCAAAAAGAAACCTGGTACCCATTAGCAGTCACTCCCAATTTCCCCACTCCCTATTACTGGCAACCACTAATCTACTTTCTATCTGTGGATTCACCTATTCTGAACATTTCATATAAGTGGAATTATATAATAGGTGGCTTTTTGTGTCTGGCTTCTTTCATTTAGCATAACGCTTTCATAGTTCATCCATGCTGCAGCATAAATAAATATTCAACTATTTTTATTTTTGTTTATTTTTATTTTATTCTTTTTATTTTCATTCTTTATATTCCACTGTATGGATAGATCATGTTTTGTTTATCTATTCATCAGCTGATGGAAATTTGGGTTGTTTCTGCTTTTTGACTATTGTGGTTAATGCTGTTATGAATATTCACATACAGCTCTTTGTGTGAACACATTTTCAAATCTCTTGGGTAGGAGCGAAATTGCTGGGCCATATGGTAACTTTATGTTTAACATCTTGAGGAACTATGCAAGTTTTTTTCAAGGTGACCACACCATTTTACATTCCAACCAGCAGTGTATGAGGTGTGCAATATCTCCACATCCTCACCAACACTTGTAATTGGCTATCTTTTTTATTGTATCCATCCTAGTGGGTGTGAAGTGGTATCTCATTGTGTTTTTTCTTCTTTTTTTAAACAATTTTATTGAGGTATAATTGAAATACAAAAAAAACTACACATATTTAATCTATACAATTTGATGTGTTTGGACATACACATACAAGTGTGAAACCATCAACACAATCTATGTAATAGACATATCCATTACCTCCAAAAGTTTCCTTGTCCCTCTTTGATTTTTTGGGGGTGGGGGGTGGATGTGTGTGGTGAAAGCAGTTAACATGAGATCTACCCTCAACAAATTTGAAGTGCACAATATAGTATTTTTAACCATAGGCACTATGTTGTACAGCAGATCTCTAGAACTTATTCATTTTGGGTAACTGAAACTTTATATCCATTGAACAACTCCCCACTTACCTTCTCCCCAGCCCCTGGAAAGCATCATTCTATTCTCTGTTTTTATGAATTTGACTATTCATATACCTCATGTGATACCTCATGTGAGTGGAATCATGCAGTATTTGTCCTTCTGCAACTGGCATATTTTACTTAACATAGTGTTCATCTATGTTGTCATAAATGGCATTATGGTTTTGACTTGTATTTCTTTATTGACTAATGATATCGAGCATCTAATTATGTTCTTACTGGTCATTTGTATATCTTCTTCAAAGAAACACATATTCAAATGTTTTGCCCATTTTTAAGTTGGGTTATTTGCTTGTTTATTGTTGAGATGTAAGCATTTTTTTAATATATTCTGGATAGTAGACTTTGAGTAGATATATTATTTGCAATTATTTTCTCCCATTCTTTAGCTTGCTTTTTCACTTTTTTTTTTATTGAGGTAAAATTGGTATATAGCATTATATAAGTTTCATGTGTACAACATTATAATTCAACATCAACATTATAGTTCACACTACTAAGTGATCACCACCAGAAGTCTAGTTACCATCCATCACCCTACAGTTGACTCCTTTCACCCATTCTGCTCACTTCTCAATCTCCTTCTCCTCTGGTAACCACCAATCTGTTCTCTGTATCTATGAATTTGTTTTGTTGTTTAGTTTTGTTTGTTTGTTTGTTTTGTTTTTTTAGATTCCACATATAAGTGAAATCATATGGTATTTTTCTTTCTCTGTCTGACTTATTTCACTTAGCATAATACCCTCAGAATCCATCCATGTTTTCACAAATGGAAAGATTTCATGCTTTTTTGTGGCTGAGTAGTATTCCATTGCATATACATTCCACATCTTCTTTATCCATTCATCCATTGATGGATACTTAGGTTGTTTCCATATCTTGGCTATTGTAAATAATGCTGCAATGAACATAGGGGTGCATATATCTTTTCAAATTAGTGTTTTCATGTTCTTTGGCTAGATACTCAGAAGTGGTATAGCTGGATCATATGGGAGTTCTGTTCTTAATTTTTTGAGGAATCTCCATACTGTTTTCCACAATTGCTGCACCAATTTACACTCCCACCAACAGTGCACAAGTGTTCCCTTTTCTTGACATCCTCACCAACACTTGTTATTTTGGTCTTTTTGATAATAGTCATGCTAACAGGTGTGAGGTAATACCTTACTGTGGTTTTGATTTGAATTTCTCTAAAAAATGTTAAATAAATAATAACGTTGAACATCTTTCATGTGCCTCTTGGCCATCTGTATGTCTTCTTTGTAAAAATATCTATTCAGGTCCTCTACTCATTTTTACATCAGATTGTTTGTTTTTTACTTGTTGTTGTTGAGTTGAAAAAGTTCTTTATATATTTTGGATATTAACTCCTTGTCAGGTACATGACTTGCAAATATCTTCTCCCATTCAGCAGGTTGCCTTTTCACTGAAATGATGCTTTCCTTGGTTGTGCAGAAGCTTTTTAGTTTGACGTAGTCCCATTTGTTTATATTTTCTTTTGTTTCCCTTGCCTTTGAAGTCAGATCCACAAAGATATTGCTAAGACTGAGGTCAAGAAGCCTACTGCCTATGTTTTCTTCTAAGAATTTTATGGTTTCAGATCTTACATTCAAGTTTTTAACCTATTTTGAGTTAATTTTTGTGTATGGTGTAAGACAGTGGTCTAGTTTCATTTTTTTGCATGTGGCTGTCCAGTTTTCCCAACACCATTTATTGAAGAGACTGTCCTTTCTTCATTGTGTGTTCTTGGCTCCTTTGTCATAAATTAATTTTCCATATATGTGTGGGTTTAATTCTGGGCTCTCAATTCTGTTCCACTTATTTGTGTTTGTTTTTATTCCAATACCATATTGTTTTGAATACTATAGGTTTGTAGTATAGTTGTAAATCAGGGAGCATCATACCTCTGGCTTTGTTCTTATTTCCCAGGATTGCTTTGGCTATTTGGGATCTTTTATGGTTCCATACAAAATTTAGAATTATTTGTTTTAGTTCTGTGGAAAATGCCATTGGAATTTTGATAGAGATTGCATTGCATCTGTAGATTGCATTGGGTAGTATGGACATTTTAACAATATTAATTCTCCCAATCAATGAGCGTGGAATATCTTTCCATTTAGTTGTTTCTTCTTCAATTTCTTTCATCAGTGTCTTATAGTTTTCAGTGTTATACAGGTCACTCCTTGGTTAAAGTTGTTCCTAGGTTTTTTATGCTTTTGTAAATGGGACTGTTTTCTTAATTTCTCTTTCAGATTTTTTGTTATTAGTGTGTAGAAATGTCATAGATTTCTATGCTGATTTTGATACTATTTATATTTTGTATATACGATACTGATTTTGTATCCTGCGACTGTACTGAATTTATTTATTAGTTCTAATAGATTTTTGGTGAAGTATTTAGGGTTTTTAATATATATATATTGTTATGTCGCCTGCAAATAGTGACAGTCTTACTTCTTCCTTTCTGATTTGGATGCCTTTTATTTCTTTTTCTTGCCTAATTGCCGTGGCTAGGACTTCCAATACTTTGTTGAATAAAAATGGAGAGAACAGGCATCCTTGTCTTGTTCCTAATCTTTTAGGAAAAATTTTTAGCTTTTCCCCATTGAGTATGATGCTAGCTGTTGGTTTGTCATATATGGCCTTTATTATGTTTAGGTATATTCCCTCTATTCTCACTTTGTTGAGAGTTTTTATCATAAATGGATTTTGAATCTTATCAAATGATTTTTCTGCATCTATTGAGATGATCATATGATTTTTATCTTTCATTTTGTTAATGCAGTGTATTTTGTTGATTGATTTGCAGATGTTGCACCACCTTTGCGTCCCTGGAATAAATCCTACTTGATCATGGTTTATAATCTTTTTAATGTATTGTTGAATTCAGTTTGCTAATATTTTGTTGAAGATTTTTGCATCTATGTTCATCAAGAATATTGGCCTGTAATTTTCTTTTTTAGTGGTGTCCCTGTCTGGTTTTGGCATCAGGGTAATGCTGGCTTCATAAAAGGAGTTTGGAAGCATTCTCTTCTTTTCAATTTTTGGAAGAGTTTGAGAAGTATAGCAATTAAATATTTGAATGCTTGGTAGAATTCACCACTGAAGCCATCTGGTCCTGGATTTTGTTTGTTGTGAGATTTTTGATTCCTGATTCAATTTCCTTACTAGTAATCAGTCTATACAGATTTTCTATTTCTTCATGACTCAGTATTGGGAGATTATATGTTTCTATGAATTTAACCATTTCTTCTAGGTTGTCCAATCTGTTGGCATATAATTGTTTCTAGTAGTCTCCTATGATCCTTTGTATTTCTGTGGTATCAGTGGTAACATCTCCTCTTTCATTTCTGATTTTGTTTATTAGAGCCCTGTCTCTTTTTTCGTGGTTAGTCTGGGTAAAAGTTTGTCAATTTTGTTTAACTTTTCAAAGAACTGGCTCTTAGTTTCATTGAGCTTTTCTATTTTTTTTTCAGTGTCTATTTTATTTTCACCCTGATCTCTATTATTTTCTGTTAACTTTGGGCTTTGTATGTTCTTCTTTTTCTTGTTCCTATAGGTGTAAAGTTAGATTGTTTATTCAAAAATTTTTTTGTTTCTTGAGGTAGGCCTATATTGCTATGAATTTCCCTCTTAGTACTGTTTTTGCTGCATCCCATAGATTTTGGAAAGTTGTGTTTCCATTTTGATTTGTCTGGAGGTATTTTTTTTATTTCCTCTTTGATTTCTTCATTGACCCATTGGTTGTTTAGTAGCATGTTATTTAGTCTCCATATGTTTGGGAATTTTCCAATTTTTTTCTTGTAATTGATTTCTAGTTTCATACCATTGTTGTTGGAGAAAATGCTTGATATGATTTCAATCTTCTTAAATTTATGTAGACTTGTTTTGTGGCCTAACATATGATCTATCCTGGACAATGTTTGATAGGCGCTTGAGAAGAATGTGTATTCTGTTGCTTTTGGATAGAATGTTCTGTATGTATCTATTAAGTCCATCTGGTCTAATGTGTCATTTAAGTCCAGTGTTTCCTTATTAATTTTCTATATGGATGATCTTAAATTGATGTAAGTGGGGTGTTAAAGTACCACACTGTTATTGTATTGCTGTCAATTTCTCCCTTCAGGTCTGATAATATTTGCTTTATATATCTTGGTGCTTCTAGGTTGTGTGCATATGTATTTGTAAATGTTAGGTCTTCTTGCTGGATTTACCCGCTTTATCTTTATGTAATGCCCTTCTTCATATTTTATTACAGTCTTTGTTTTAAAGTCTATTTTGCCTCTTACAAGTATAGCTACACCAGCTTTCTTTTTGTTTCTATTTGCATTGACTATCTTTCTCTATCCCTTTACTTTTAGTCTATGATTGTCCTTATTTCTGAAGTGCGTCTCTTGTAGGCAGCATTTAGATGGGTCTTGTTTTTTTAGCCATTTAGACACTCTATGTCTTTTGATTGGAGAATTTAGTCCATTTACATTTAAAGTAATTATTGATGGGTGTGTACTTATTGCCACTTGGTGCATTGTTTTTTGGCCATTGTCATAGTTCTTCTCTGTTCCTTTCTTCTTATCTTTCTCTCTTCCTTTATAGTTTACTGACTTTCTTTAGTGTTTAGATTCCTTTCTCATTTTCTTTTGTGTATTTACTATAAGTTTTTGTTGCTTTGTGGTGACTGTGAGGTTCATATGCAACTTTCTATATATGCAATAGTCTAAGTTGATAACAACTTAAATTTGAATGTATTCCAAAACTTTTCATTTCTTCTCTCCCCCCACACTTTATATTTTTGATGTCACATTTTACATCTTTTTATTTTATGCATCTCTTAACTAATTATTGTAGTTTTAGTTAATTTTACTATTTTTGTCCTTTAACCTTCATACTTGCTTTACAAGTGATTGATCCATTATCTTTGCTATATGTTTACCTTTTCCAGTGAGATATTTTACTTTTGTATGTTTTCTTGTTATTAATTAATGCCATTTCTTTTCAGTTTAGAGACATCCCTTTAACATTTTTTGTAAGGTTGGTTTAGTGGTGATGAACTCCTTTAGCTTTTGCTTTTCTGGAAAACTCTTAATCTCTCCTTCAATTCTGAATGATAACCTTGCCAGGTAGAGAACTATTGGTTGAAACTTTTTTCCTTTCAGCACTTTGAATACATTGTGCCTCTCTCTTCTGGCTTGCAAAGTTTCTGCTGAAAAATCTGCTGATAGCCTTATGGGTGTTCTCTTGTACAAAATAAGATGTTTTTTCTCTTGCTGTTTTTAAGATTCTCTTTTTATCTTTAACTTTTACCATTTTAATTATAATGTATCTTGGTGTGGATCTCTTTGGGTTCATCTTATTTGTACTTCTCTAGGCTTCCTAAGCTGGTATGTCTGTTTCCTTCCCCAGACTGGAAAAGTTTTAACCATTATTTCTTTTATTAAATAAGTTTTCTGGCCCTTTCTCTCTTTCTTCTCCTTCTGGGACCCCAATAATGCAAATGTTATTCCACTTGATGTTTTCCCAAAGGTCCCTTAAATTATCTTCATTTTCTTTCATTATTTTTTCTTTTTGCTGCTCTGTCTGGGTGAGTTCTGTTGCTTTGTATTCCAGCTTGGTGATGCAATCTTCAGGTTCATCCAGTCTGCTATGGAACATTTCTAGTGTATTTTTTTAGGTTAGTTACTGTATTCTTCAGCTCTATGACTTCTGTTTGGAACGTCCTTATATTTTCTATCTCTTTGTTGAAGATCTCACTGTGTTCATCCATTCTTCTCCCAAGTTCAATGAGCATCTTTATGACCATTACTTTGAACTTTTTATGAAGTACATTGGTTATCTTCATTTCATTAACATCTTTTTCTGATGTTTTGTCTTATTCTTTTGTTTGGAACATATTTCTCTGTCTCATCATTTTTCCTGACTCTCTGTGTTCATTTCTATGTATTACACAAATTAACTACCTCTCCCAGTCTTCAAGAAGTGGCCTTGTATAGGAAATGTCATGTGGGGCCCAGAAGCACAATCCCCCTGACCACCAGAACTAGGGGCTCAAGGGGTGCCCTTCTGTGGGCTGCATGTGGGCTGGCTGCTAACCCTCTGCATATGTCAGAGCTGCACACAAGTGGTGCAGGGCTGAGGGGTGGGGCTGCTTGCTCTCTAGGTCTGTCAGTGATGCACACGAGTGACACAAGGCCAGGGAATGAGGCTGCTTGCCCACCACATCAGGCAGTGCCACACATGAGCGGCACAAGGCCAGGAGGCAGAGCTCCTCTCCCATCACTGTTAGCATGTTTGAGTGAGAGTGCACAATGGTGCTTCTCAGTGCTGGCACCACCAAGGTAGAAGGAGCAAATGAAAATGTCATTCACCAGCATTCTGTCACTGCAGAGAGTCCCAGCAGACTTCTGCCCCTTTGGCAGATGTTTTAAGATTGGCAAGTCAATCTCTTTCACATACAGTCTAGGCTCTTTTCAAACTGCTGCTTTTTGGTCTGGGTCCTGGGGCAAGTGGGTCTGCATGCAAGCACTTTTAGTGTGGAATCTTTGTTCCCTACAGCCTTATGTTTCTCCTGAACATAAGCCCCATTGGTTTTCAAGGCCAGATGTTTTGAGGGCTCATCTCTCCAGGGCAGGACCCAAGGGTTGGGGTGCCCGGTGTGGGGTACGAACCCCTTGCTCCTCATGGAGAAGCTCTGTTGTTTGTTTATTTGTTGAGATCTCTCTCAGTTGTGAGTTGCCATGCTGGGGGTGGGGTTTTTGGCAAGAGCATGTCTTTGCCTCTCCTACCTGTCTCATTGTGGCCCTTTTATCTTTTGTGTGGAGCAGATGTTAAGCTAGTTCTCAGGCTCTTTTCAGAGGTATTTATTCCATATGTAGCTGTATATTTGTTGTGTCCATGGGAGGAGGTGAGTTCAAGATCTTCCTACACCATCATCTTGAACCACCTTCCTCTCTATTGTTTGTCTGTTCTCTATTTCATTATTTACACTGTAATCTTCATTATTTTCTGCCGCTGCTTGTTTGGGGTTTAGTTTACTCTTATTTTTCTAGTGTCTTAAGATGGAAAGTTAGGTTATTGATTTGAGATCTTTCTTCTTTTTAAATGTAGACGTTTACAGTTATAAATATTCCTCTAAGAGATGCTTTTGCTGCATCCCATAATTTCTGGTGTGGTTTATTTATTTTTATTCTTCTCAAAATAGTTTGTAATTTCTCATAACTTCTTCTTTGACCTATTGGTTATTTAAGAGTGTGTTGTTTAATTTCCATATATTTGTGAATTTCCCAAATTTTCTCCTGTGATTGATTTCTAATTTCATCCTATGTAGTTGGGAAATATACTTTGTGTGATTTAAATCTTTTTAAATATATTGAGACTTATTTTATGGCCTAACATATGGTCTGTCCTGGAGATTGTTCCATGTGCAACTGAGAAGAATTTATATCCTGCTGTTGTTGGATGGAGTGTTGTATATATGTCTGTTAGGGCTAGTTGATTTATAATATTGTACAAGTCTTCTATTTCCTTGTTGATTTTATGCCTAGTTATTCTATCCATTATCAAAAGTGAGATATTGAAATATCCAACTATTATTGTTGAATTATCTATTGCTCTCTTCAATTTTGTCAGTTTTTGCTTAATGTGTTTTGAGGATTTATTTTTAGGTACATATATGTTTATAATTGTTATATATTGTTGATGGATTGACCCTTTTATCACTGTAAAATGTACCTTCTTTGTTTCTAGTAACAATTTTTGTCTTAGAGTCTATTTTGTCTGATGCCAGTATAGCCACTCCAGCTCACATTTGGTTACTATTTTCATGGTATATTTTTTCCGACCCTTTAACTTTCAATCTATTTGGGTTTTTGAATCTAAAGTTTATCTCTTGTGGAAAGCATAGAGTTGTATTATATTTTGAATCCATTCTGCCTATCTCAGCCTCTTAAGTGCAGTGTTTAACACATTTAAATTTACTTTAATTATTAATAAGTTAGGATTTATATCTTCCATTTTGTTATTCATTTTTTATATGTCTGATGCTTTTTTTTCTCTATTTCCCCATTACTTCCGTCTTTTGTGTTAAATAGATATTTTATTTTGTACCATTTTAATTCCTCTATTGTTTCCTTTACTATATTTTTTCTGTGTTTTCTCAGTGATATTCCTAGCAATTATATCTTACATATTATAACAATCTAGTTTGGGTTAATACCAACTTAATTCAATGGTATAGAAAAACTTTGCTCCTATATAACTCCATTATTTCCCCCATATTTGTGCCATTCCCTTTCCTCAGAGTTTATTGTTATTTTGTTTGCTGTTGTTTTTTGGTCTACTTTTTGAAACTAATTTTGTAAAGTCTGTATTTTATGTTTTGTATGGTCACTGAAGTCTCTGCTCAGTTAGCTTACATGTCAGCTAACGAATGGACAAAGATTTCCTCAAACATCTGGAAACAGTAAGTCTCTCAGTCTTTGCCAATGGACTATATGTGTGTATGTGTTATGGCCTGCTTCACTCCCTGCTTGCACAAAGCCTCAAGGTAAGCCGCAGGTGTTAAATTAGTTTCTTCTCAGGTCTTTTCTGAGCATGCACACCATCCTGGGCATGCACACAGCCCAGTGCATGCACACGGCTTCCAAATTCTCAGGAATATGTCCGAGCTTTTCAAAGCCCCTATGGACATCTCATCATACAGCTTTACCTTTTAAGATTTTTGGTTAGTCTATTGTTTGTACCATCTATTAACCACCACCTTGGGCATCTTTGAAGTTAAAACATTGCCTCTAATTGTTTTTGACAAATGTCCCTGAGGAAAAAGACTTTTCCCACTGCACAAACTGAGTCAAGTTAAATAAAGCAGCCTCGCAAGGAGGGTCTTCCAGCAACCCACCAGAGAGGTCAAACAATGACAATTATCTGGAAATGAAGCTTTGAAAGTGTTCTCTCCCTATTCTTCCACTTCTGTTGGCTGCCAGGCTGCTAGTTTTCACCATAATTCTGAGCTCTTGGTATTCAAGGCTACTGGATAGATGAAAGCAGAGGGTGGAGATAGGGCAAATTATAATGCCACAAAACTCACTATTCATATTGAGATTCAGCCATTTTTCTTGGATCTCTTTACTCTCATCATTGCTGCAAGCTTTTGGTTAATTTCTGAGTTCTGGAAAAGTTGATTCCGACTTTCTCTTTTTAAATTAGTGTTCTCCATTGCTTTTATGGAGAGGAGAATTTTCAGAGGTGTTACTCTGCCATTTTTACCAATGTTACCTTGCCTACATTTTAAACATAGTTAATTGTGCTAGAGGTGATCTGAAATTCTAAAACCAGTAACTGCCTGGTTTCAACAGGCAGTTGAAACAGAATAATTCTTGTTGAAAGACACATTTTGATAAAATTATACTATCAATGACATAAATTAAGTAGCAAATATTAAAAATTGAATGAATATTATCGATATTTTGTAGCCTTGCATCTTTGTATACTGTCTGAATCTATATAAAAGATAAATTTCAGGCAGAGAAACTAAAATTTAATCTCTTCTATTTGAAACTTTGGCAATGTGTTTTATGTTTTCTCCCTGTATTTTCCATAAATAGTGAAAAATATTTTTCACAAATTTAAACCAAATTATTTCACACTGTTATATTAGTATGTCTCCAATTTTATTTTAGTTGTCCCATCTGCAAAAATCCCTGCCTCCAATATAACTAAAAAATGTTAAATTCCCATCCACATACTCAATTCTAAGTAGTTTCCTTTAATTTTTCTTACTCCACAATGCCTTGGGGCCCAGGATACGTAACAGAATTCTGCATTAAGTAGATAATGGTGCCCCATAGTGGCCACTGATACAATTTTCACCTCTTTCTATTTTACGAAATAACTACCAACTGTCCCCAGGGAAAGACTGTTTAACCTGCTCTGAAGTGGAATTTTAGAGATAACATGCTTACCATTTCCCTTGGAATATTGGTGGGAGGAAGGGAACAGCATGAACAAGACCCCAAGAACCCTATCAGCCTGGCAGCTTGAAATAGTCAGGTTTGCTTTGTGGAGGTCCTAGGAACCTGTAGTGGGAAGAAGAAAAGTGGCAATATATAAAAGAGCTGAAAGCATATCATTATGGGTATTGTCCTTATTCTAATCTCAATAGAAATTATTGTAACTCAATAGAATCAGTTACAATTGGTTTCCAAACCTTCTCTTAGCTGCCCCTAGTATATTAAGAGGTTTGTTGGCTTGGATTGGATCAAAATCAGGCTAAATCTGGAAAATAGTAGTAGAACAACTACCCAAATGCACTGCCAGAATGGTTCTCTACAAGTCTTATAGCTCAAAATCCTGTTTAATTACTCAGAAAACAGTATGAGGAAAGATTTGGTTTACAGAAAGCATATTTTTAAAGTATTAAATTTGTTTCAATAAATGTTTACTGAGTCACAGTGTACACAGCAACATACTCTCACAATTGTAGGGATTAGGTAGAAGGAATAGATACAGATATGAATGACATGGAGTCCCTACCGTATGGGAACTTACATCTAAGAAAGGGAAGTCGAAGACCAAAACAGCAATCACGCACAACAAGGCAAAATGTGGGAAGTGCCTATGAAGGGTACAAGCAGAGTACTCCAAGGATGTAGAGGAGAGTAGAGAGTCACAGGGTCATTTGAGGTGGACTATGAAGGGTGGATAGGATTGTCCACTAAAGTGAGTACAGCCATTACATGTTGGAAGAAAAAGGAATCCACTGTGACTTGTGCATTGAGTAGGAGAGATGTGAGTAAGATTTGCAAACCAGTTGAGGATACAGAAGTCAAAATATAATGAAGTATACCTAAAATTTACATTTGTTATAAATCAATGTGAGCTCCAATAAAATTTTTAAAAGTATAATTAACTCATTAAAAAAAAAGAAGGACCTTGAATGCAAGGCTAAAGAGTTTCTATTTTATTCTGTAGGCAATGGGAAGCCACTGGCTGATATTTTTAAAGAAGGAGACTGACGTGAATGAGTTTGCACTTTAGGAAATTCAATCTTGAGTTTATATACGGAAGGAATTACAAAGCTGAATGATGGCTGGGCAGGGCAGACAGCAATAAGACATCTGGTGAGACATTGCAAGGGTCTGGACTGTAGTAACCATAGGGCAGAGCAACACTGCAAAACAAGAAAGGCTTGGTTTTTGTGCCAGTGTGCCCTAGTCCATCATCATTTCCAGGGCTTTACTCCTCTACATCTATTGCAATCTTACCACATAGTACCTGGTGAGATCTATCCAAGTTTTCTCTCCCTTTCTTGGACCTGACCTACTCTCAATGCCAGGGCCTTTCTTTAGCCCCAGTACCCCTGGGCCTTGCTTTTTGTTGTGAACACCTAATCATAGAATGTTAGAGCTCAAGATCACACAGCTTGCAAAAGGGCCAATTTGATGCCAGGCTAACTTGACTCCACGCTAATTTGACCCTAATATTTTTTTTCTGCACACCTTGATGAGGAAACTCAAAGAGAAAAGTGACTTGCCCAAAGTTACATGTGGAATCAGTGACTGAACTAAGGCTGGCAGAAAAAAAGACTTAAGGAATTAAGATCGTTCCAATGGTCCTTCCTCTGGATTACATTGCCAGGTCCTCAAGCTGTTACTCACCTCTGAGCAAACTTTAGGCAGCCGAGTGTTGGGTTGGTCGTATCTGGTTAGATCCAGCCCTGTTGACTGAGTTGTAGCCAGAACTGTGTGGTGTGCCCTCAGCCCCTTCCAGCAAGACCACACTCCCCTTGGTTACTTAGACTTAGTCCCCAGCTGTCAGAACAGGTGGTACATAGAAAGAGCCTGAGAGAGCAGCACTGCTGAGAGAAGAAGGAAAAAAAGCTGATGCCTGGGAAAAATCAGGTTAATGAGAGGACTGAGTGAAGAAGATCATAGAGCCCCTGTCAGACAGGATATAAGGGGGTAAATGGGTGCGTGGTAAAATGTATATTCCAGAAAATGTCTGATGATAGAAATGAAGGAATAATGGTCTGGAAGGGAAAGGATGAGGGGAACAATTAGGTGGAGCGAGGAACGTGTGGGATTAGTGTAACTAAGAGTTTATGGCAATAATTCTCAGAAGATTCCTATTACCAAACAAAATGGTATGTTGAGCCTCTGCCAATAAAGAATACAAAAAGAGAATGGCATTTTAGTAATATAAATCTAATCTACAAATGCGAATTTTTAATTAATTCATATTACAAAGTTAATCAAAATGATCACAAGTTAAAGTCTTGTTATACTCCAATGTGGTAAATTTGACACATACCACCTGTATATTTGACACATACCACCTGTATTTAAGGTTTTTGTTTAATAAAAAAATTTGTACATTAGAAAAACTGCAAATAAAACATTTGAGGACTCCCTAAATCAGTTTTATGAGACCCAAGAATCCTCAAGATATACCTTAAACCACTGGCTTAACATATACATTTGCCAGGTAATTTGTCATTTAATAGGGAAGTCCAAAGAAATGTCTTCAAGAATTGATTGAATAAATATTTAATGGAGAAATTTCAGAGAGCAGAGCCTCTCGAAAAATGTCAAAGGCCCTGAGAGTGATGTAGGTGGCAGATGATTTGAAGGAAAAAAACCATATTAAGAATAATAATTTTATATCTACAAAATGAAAAGGATACTATTGCTTTGTAATATAGAACACAAAAATAAAGCCTGGCAAAATCTTCTTGGCTGGTGGGGGATATGAAAAAGATAGGACATACTTCTTAAAGTGGAGAAGAATGTTCCCCTTGGCAAAAATCCAGATCAAAATTCTGGTGGGAACATGAAATTTTTATGTTTATCAACTAGAGGCATGGGATTTTTAAAGCATGAAAACACTATTTTATAGTATATAGACAAATTTCTTAATAATAGCAAAACAGTAAGATGACACCAAGACTCCAGATCTCTTTGTCTAATAAACTTTTGTTTTACCTAAGCTGAAGGGGATAAATGGGGCTTGGCAATAATTTTTACCACTAAAGCAGAGGTTCTTAACATAAGTCATGGCTTCAGGGCATATCCAAGCCCCTTAAAATTATATGCAAAATTCCATGTACATACATGTACATTTTTCTAGGAAGGAGGTCCACAGCTTTTGTCAAATTCCAAAAGAATTTTTGCTCCTGCCCCCAGAAAATAAAGGTTAAGAACCACAGAACTGAAGGATCCTATCTCCAAGAAAGCTGCACGGGGTTGCAGGGTGTATGGTTTGCAAAAACAAAAGTGGAAGGTTATTTGGAAATGGGTGAAATTTTCTTTTAAAAAAGCATTAAATGATAAAGTTTTGAGAGTGTTTTGGTTTCCATGACTGCAAAATGTTACCATCCAAATTATCGTGAGGTGTTTGTGTGTCCCTAAAGAAAGAGTTATGGAAGGTAATTGTGGGCAAAGCAGTATTCAGGATCAGGTTCTGTGCTGGAAGTGAGGACTCACATAAGAAGAGAGACCTGGTACTCCAAGACCCCACTAGGGAAACTTTCATAAAGGAAAAAAAAAAAAAACACTTTATCCACATTGGTTTCTGAAACCCACCAAATTTTTAATATCAATTTTGACCCATTTAATTACTGATGCACATTATAATAGCACCATCTTGTGGAATATAGTAGAAATTCATGCATGTCTTTAGGTGGCTGTTCAATCAGTGGTTCTCAAAGTATGGTCTGTGAACCCCTACAGGGTACCTGAGACATACTCAGGGGGTCCATAGGGCCAAAGCTATTTTCATAATAATAAGATGTCATTTGCCTTTTTCATTGTGTTGGCATTTGCACTAACGGCGCAACAGTAGTGGCGGGTAAAATTACATACACCTTAGCATGATTCATGGCACTGTCCTAAATTGTACTATTAATGATTGTGTTCTTCACTGCCATGCATTTGAAGGAAACAAAAAGCTAGTTTTACTTAAGAGTATCCATATGAGGTAGAAAAATAAATAATTTGGGAGATAAGACCATAGGACTCACTGCACAAGAATTCCCTTTATTTTCAATTTTGCTTGCAAGAAATCCTTCGGAGAACTAAGGAATCTCTGCAACCAGCAGAGATTTATGAGCATCATAGATAAGAGGGTTGTGTTTTAATCACTTCTCCACCCGTTAGCTTCGAGTTTCATTTTTCTCGTCTCTAAAAAGGGGATATTCCTGAGGGGGCGGAGTCAAGATGGCGGCGTAGGCAGACTCTGAACTCACCTCCTCCCGTGGACACAGCCAATTTACAACTACTCGTGGAAAAATTACCCCTGAGACAGAACTGAAAACTGGATAAGAGGAACTCCTGCAACAACGGACAATCCTAACTGGGGTAGAAGAGGCAGAGACTCCCTTCTGGAGAGGAAAAACGCCGCCTTCACAAGCCACCAGCTTCACGGCCGCCGGGAGCAGCTCACAGGTACGCAGCCTCCCTGGAGGCGCGGGGCCCTGAGCCGGGGAGCGCCCCCGCTGTGGGCATTTTGTGGACCCAGCACAATCGACACCAGGAGCATAATATCTGACTTTGCCTGCTACTAAAGCATTGGGGAGTACCCCCAGAAAACCCGGTTCACAAAGAAACTAAAACTGGATCTTAAAGGGCCCGCGCACAAACTCACCCGTTCCAGAAAGCATCCTAAAATCACCAGAAAGAAAGGTGCACAGTGCTTCGGTGACAAGAGACTCACCTAATAGGCCCTGAGTGCATCTCGGTGAGGGGTGAGACCTCTCCAGGGACTGGGACATTGGCGGCGGCCATTGTTGTGGCCTGGTGTGAGCGTGCTGACACAGACGCCATTGGAGTTCTCCCTGAGACATGCTAGCCCAGGGTCTGCCCCACCCGCTAGAGCACCGATTTAATCCAGCTCAGCCAGGGCAGGCAGCCCACCCTAGAGACTAGCCCCACCCAACAACAAGCCCTCAGGCAACGTGTGGGCCTGCATAGATTGGTGACTGGATTCTCTGCAGCCTGGCAACTGAGCTGACTTGAGCGGGGCAGGGTGTGCACACGGAGCGGGTGGAGAGTGTGGGGCGGTGGCAGAGTGTGTGGGGCTCCCGCCGTGGAGAGACTGGGTCCACTTGGGGAGGTCAGGGCACTCACACGGGGCAGGACTGTGTTGACTGTGTGTGTGGACCTGTGGGCGGCAGGGCTTCTCAGCCACAGAAGACTTGTACTTCTCAAAGACCCACATAGGAGGTTTGCTCCACCTTCCAAAACCTGAAACAATTGGGTGCTCCTGTGCCTGAGGCCAGCCACACCCAGCTGCAATCCTCAGAGAGCTGACAAGAGACCTAATAGGCTAGAGGCTTACAGCAATTGTAAGGCCCTGAGCCTAACAACCTGCCACGGGGGGGGGCCTACTCACTTAAAAGAAATACTGCAACACAAATGTGGTATTAGAACTTGCAGCCAACTGTGCTGGGGCTCCCCACAGCTGATAAAGAGACTGAAGGGCCCACAACAACTACAAGCAGCTGAGCATTACAACAGCTGGCCAGGAGCATAACTCAGCCTCCCTGGGCGCCTACAGGGAGAGCAAACAGGCCACAGCAGAAGGATACACGTAGCCCACATAGGGGTCACCCCTGGAACATTGAGAACTGAGGGAAGCACACTGGAAGCCTCCTAAGCCATCACTTACATAAGGTCACCTATCCAAGAGCAGGAGACGTAGCTGACCTACCTAATAAGTAGACACAAGCACAGGGAAAGAGGCAAAATGAAGAGGCAAAGAATACATTCCAAGTAAGGGAACAGGACAAAACCCCAGAAAAGGAACTTAGTGAAACAAAAATGAGCAACCTACCTGACAGAGAGTTCAAACTAAGAGTGTTAAGGATGCTCACTGATCTGGGGAGAAGAATAGATGGACTCAGTGAGAATGTCAACAAAGAAATGGAAGATATAAAAAGAACCAATCAGAAATGAAGAATACAATACTGGAAATGAAAAACTCATTAGAGGGACTCAGAAGCAGAGTAGAGGATACAGAAGAACGGATCTGTGAGCTGGAAGAAAGACTAGAAGAAATTACCCAAGGTGAACAGGTAAAAGAGAAAAGAATTAAAAAGACTGAGGACAGTCTAAGGGACCTCTGGGACAACATCAAGCGCACTAACATCCGTGTTATAGGTGTCCCGGAAGGAGAAGAGCGAGACAAGGGGGCAGAGAATCTATTTCAAGAAATAATAGATGAAAACTTCCTAACCTAAGGAAGGAAACAGACATCCAGGTACAGGAGGCACAGAGAGCCCCAAACAAGATAAACCCAAAGAGGCCCACACCAAGACACATCATAATCAAAATGTCCAGAATTAAAGATAAAGAGAGAATCCTAAAAGCCACAAGAGAATGTCAAGTTACATACAAAGGAAACCCCATAAGGCTATCAGCTGACTTCTCAGCAGAAACCTTACAGGCTAGAAGAGAATGGCATGATATATTTAAAGTGCTAAAAGGAAAAAACTTACAGCCAAGAATACTCTACCCAGCAAGGTTATCGTTCAAAATGGAAGGAGAGATCAAAATTTTCCCAGATAAGCAAAAATTAAAGGAGTTTGTCACCAAGAAACCAGTGTTACAAGAAATGTTAAAGGGACTGATTTAAGGGGAAAAGAGAAGACCACAAATAGGAAAAAATTATCTATTTCCACGATCAGAACGTAATGGATACAAATGCACAAACAAGAGGTTGGATATGATATCAAAAACATAAAAGGAGGGAGGAGGGTAGATAAAGAGTACAGCTTTCAGACAGAGGTCAAACTAAAGTGACCATCAATTCTGTATAGAAGAAGTAAGGAACAGAGAAGGACTACTAAAACACTGAGGAAAAAAAAAAGTTAAAAATGGCAGTAAGTACATACTTATCAATAGCTACTTTAAACGTCAATGGACTAAATGCTCCCATTAAAAGGCATAGGGTGGCTGACTGGATAAAAAAACAAGACCCATATATATGCTGCATACAAGAGACACACTTCAGACCTAAAGACACTCACAAACTGAAAGTGAAGGGATGGAAAAAGATACTCACGCAAATGGCAATGAAAAGAAAGCTGGGGTAGCAGTACTCATATCAGACAAAATAGACTTTAAAACAAAAACTGTAAAACGAGACAAAGAAGGGCATTACATAATGATCAAGGGAACAATCCAACAAGAGGATATAACACTTGTAAATATCTACGCACTCCAATGTAGGTGCACCTAAATATATAAAGCAATTATTAACAGACATAAAAACAGAAATAGACAGTAACACAATAATAGTAGGGGACTTTAACACTCCACTTACACCAACGGATAGATCATCCAAACAGAAGATCAATAAGGAAACATTGGCCTTAAACGACACACTAGAACAGATGGACCTAGTAGATATATACAGAGCATTCCATCCAAAAACCGAAGAATACACGTTCTTTTCAAATGCACATGGAACGTTCTCCAGGATTGATCACATATTAGGCCACAAAACAAGTCTCCATAAATTTAAGAAGATTGAAATAATACCAAGCATCTTTTCTGACCACAAAGGTATGAAACTAGAAATCAACTATAGGAAGAAAATCAGAAAAGCCACAAATACATGGAGATTAAACAAAATGCTACTGAACAACGACTGGGTTAATGAAGAAATCAAAGAAGAAATCAAAAATACCTGGAGACAAATGAAAATGAAAATACGACATGCCAGAATTTATGGGATACAGCAAAAGCGGTTCTAAGAGGGAAGTTTATAGCAATACAGGCCTATCTCAACAAACAAGAAAAATCTCAAATAAACAATCTAACAATGCACCTAAAGGAACTGGAAAAAGAAGAACAAACAAAGCCCAAAATCAGTAGAAGAAGGGAAATAATAAAAATCAGAGCAGAAATAAATGAAATAGAGACCAAAAAAACAATAGAAAAAATTAATAAAACCAAGAGCTGGTTCTTTGAAAAGATCAACAAAATAGACAAACCTTTAGCTAGACTCACCAAGAAAAAAAGAGAGAAGGCACAAATAAGTAAAATCAGAAATGAAAGAGGAGAGGTTACAACAGACACCTCAGAAATACAAAAGATTATAAGAGAATACTATGAAAAACTATATGCCAACCAATTCGACAATCTGGAATAAATGGATAAATTCTTACAATCATACAACCTTCCAAAACTGGATCAAGAAGAAGTAGAGAATTTGAATAGACCAATCACCAGTAAGGAGATCGAATCAGTAATCAAAAACCTACCCAAAAATAAAAGTCCAGGACCAGACGGCTTCCCTGGTGAATTCTACCAAACATTCAAAGAAGACTTAATACCTATCCTTCTCAAACTCTTCCAAAAAATTGAGGAGGGGGGGAAGCTCCCTAACTCATTCTACGAAGCTGACATTACCCTGACACCAAAACCAGACAAGGACAACACAAAAAAAGAAAACTACAGGCCAATATCACTGATGAACATCGATGCGAAAATCCTCAACAAAATACTAGCAAATCGCATACAACAATACGTTAAAAAGATTATACACCATGATCAAGTGGGATTTATTCCAGGGATGCAGGGATGGTTTAACATTCGCAAATCAATCAACGTAATACACCACATTAATAAAATGAAGAACAAAAATCACATGATCATCTCAATAGATGCAGAGAAAGCATTTGACAAGATCCAGCATCCATTTATGATAAAAACTCTGAATAAAATGGGTATAGAAGGAAAGTACCTCAACATAATAAAGACCATATATGAGAAACCCACAGCTAATATCATCCTCAATGGTGAAAAACTGAAAGCTATCCCTCTAAGAACAGGAACCAGACAAGGATGCCCACTGTCACCACTCCTATTTAACATAGTATTGGAAGTCCTAGCCAGAGCAATCAGGCAAGAGAAAGAAATAAAAGGGATCCAAATTGGAAAGGAAGAAGTGAAACTGTCACTATTTGCAGATGACATGATTTTATATATAGAAAACCCTAAAGAATCCACCAGAAAACTTTTAGAAGTAATAAACGAATATGGTCAAGTTGCAGGATACAAAATCAACATACAAAAATCAGTTGCATTTCTGTACACTAACAACGAAGTAGCAGAAAGAGAAATTAAGAATACCATCCCATTTACAATTGCAACAAAAAGAATAAAATACCTAGGAATAAACTTAACCAAAGAGGTGAACNATCTGTTCCCCGAAATCTATAAAACATTTCTGAAAGAAATTGAAGAAGACACAAAGAAATGGAAAGATATTCCGTGCTCTTGGATTGGAAGAATTAACATAGTTAAGATGTCCATACTTCCTAAAGCCATCTATAGATTCAATGCAATCCCTATCAAAGTTCCAACAACATTTTTCACAGAAATAGAACAAAGAATCCTAAAATTTATATGGAACAACAAAAGACCCCGAATAGCTAAAGGAATCCTGAGAAAAAAGAACAAAGCTGGAGGTATCACACTCCCTGATTTCAAAATATACTACAAAGCTATAGTAACCAAAACAGCATGGTACTGGCACAAAAACAGACACACAGATCAATGGAATAGAATTGAAAGCCCAGAAATAAACCCACACATCTATGGACAGCTAATCTTTGACAAAGGAGCCAAGCACATACAATGGGGAAAAGAAAGTCTCTTCAACAAATGGTGTTGGGAAAACTGGATAGCCATATGCAAAAAAATGAAAGTAGACTCTTACCTTACACCATACACAAAAATTAACTCCAAATGGATTAAAGACTTGAATGTAAGACCTGAAACTGTGAAAGTTCTAGAAGAAAACATAGGCAGTACGCTCTTCCACATCAGTCTTAGCAACATCTTTTCAAACACCACATCTGACCGGGCAAGAGAAACAATAGAAAAAATAAACAAATGGGACTACATCAAACTAAAAAGCTTCTGCACAGCAAAGGAAACCATCAACAAAACGAAAAGACAACCTAACAATTGGGAGAAGATATTTGCAAACCATACATCTGATAAGGGCTTAATCTCCAAAATATATAAAGCACTCATGCATCTCAACAACAAGAAAACTACCAACCCAATTAAAAAATGGGCAAAAGACCTGAACAGACATTTCTCCAAAGAAGATATACAGATGGCCAACAGACACATGAAAAGATGTTCAAAATCACTAACTATCAGGGAAATGCAAATCAAAACTACAATGAGATATCACCTCACGCCCGTCAGAATGGCTATAATTAACAAGACAGGAAACAACATGTGTTGGAGAGGTTGTGGAGAGAAGGGAACTCTCATACACTGCTGGTGGGAGTGCAAACTGGTGCAGCCACTATGGAAAACAGTATGGAGATTCCTCAAAAAATCAAGGACAGAACTACCATATGATCCAGCTATTCCACTGTTGGGTATTTATCCAAAGAACTTGAAAACACCAATTTGCAAAGGTACATGCACCCCTGTGTTCATTGCAGCCTTATTCACGATAGCCAAGACTTGGAAGCAACCTAAGTGCCCATCAAGGGACGAATGGATAAAGAAGCTGTGGTATATATACACAATGGAATACTACTCAGCCATAAGAAACGATGAAATCCAGCCATTTGTGACAACATGGATGGACATTGAGGGCATGATGCAAAGTGAAATAAGTCAGAGGGAGAAGGTCAAATACCGTATGATTTCCTTCATTAAGTAGTAGATAATAACAACAATAAACAAACACATAGGGACAGAGATTGGATTGGTGGTTACCAGAGGGGTAGGAGGGAGGGAGGAGGGTGAAAGGGATAATTGGGTACATGTGTGTGGTGATGGGTTGTAATTAGTATTTTGGTGGTGAACATGATGTAATCTATGCAGAAATAGAAGTGCAATGATGTACACCTGAAATTTTTACAATGTTATAAACCAATGTTACTGCAATAAACAAAAAATTAAAAAAAAAATAAAATAAAAAAATAAAATAAAATAAAAAGGGGATATTCCTAGGAGTTGCTGCATTGAGAAGTTGTGAGGATTAAAAGCTGGATATAATGGCTTGGTAAATGTTGGCTCTTCTAGTGTCCTCTCTCCCTCCCTGTGCAAAGAGTTTATCAAAGCATTTAATCTTCACAGAAACCCTATGAAGTTGCTATCCTTATCCTCCTTTTCAGATGGGAAAACTGAGGCCAAGAAAGATTCAAGTCTCTTTCCTGAAGTCACACAGCAATGTGAGTAGTAAAGGAGGACTTGAACCCAGGCAATTTCACTTCAGAGCAGTAAAAGCCCCTTGCAATTTCTGACTGTTGGAAGAACTTGAAAAAAACCAGAAAGGAGAAGATTTCACGGTTAGCTAGGGTCTAGAAAATGATGAAGACATGACACAAGATGGAGAAGGATAATAACTGGGACTCTAAGAGCAATTTATGAAAACTAGATATACAGACTTAGAACAGAATGTGGACCTAAATACCCAGAAGCACCCCCCTTTGTAAGATTTTTAACAAAATAACATGAATGTAGTTAATAGTTCTAATGGAGTGGTGAACCCAAGAGTTGTATTGATGCTAGCAAAATGGCAGAATTCATATAGCATCAAAGTTGTTTTTCCAAGAGCTTCAGTGCTTAATGATGTCTAACGAAATATGATCTCCCTCAGCCACCTGAAGAACAGTGTTGCAGCAATTAATCAAAAAGAAAAACCAGAGCCTTCCCCCCACTACAATTTAAACAGTCTTTATTTTCCACAATAGTAAATTTTTAAGATCCGTCTTGTAGACATCAAAGTACTGGAAAGGAAGCTCTCATTCAAAGACAATTTATCTTAAGATAATGTAGATAATACTAATTTTTTTGTCCATTTGAAATATATAAGTTGTGCTATAATAAACCATACTGTCAAATGTAACCACTGTCCACATAGTTGAACTTCTGGAATCAAGACAGTGTGTTTAAATTGATTCCCGTCATAATCAGTGGGGCACATCTAACTTAACTGTGAAAAGACATATCACATAATCACCTTGCTGCTGATTGCATGGCCTGGGGTCTCTGCTTTCTCTCCACTTCTACTCCTCCTGATTTTCTCCCTCCAGCTTTAGGTAGTTTGTTAGAATAGATGGTTTCAGACCACAGCCTGTGAGACTACTGTTAGGCATGTGTGGGCTTCATCTGCACCCTTGGTTTCTTTTATAGGTCTTAAATGATGCCCTCCTTGCAAGCCACTGTCTTTTCCCTACTCTTCTCCACTACCACCCTTGGGTGAGGTGTAGATCGTAACCCCCTCTGCTCCCTTCTGAAATTGGCCTTTGGTGAGGAATTCAGAGCTTCCCCCATATCTTCTGTCACTTCACCTTTCTAGGGGTGCTGCTTTTTCCTTGTTCCTCCAGAACTACCTTCCTGTCGTGTCACCACTCAACACTTTCCATGACACTTCCTTGCTTTGGCCAGAAGCAGTCAGGTCGGAAAGAGTCTCTGACTTCCCTCATTCAGCATTGGAACCAAATTTATTTATTCTCCACCAGCCTGAGAATGAATATAGGTTCTCAGCCCTTCCACTTTCTGCTGTCTTCATCAGCTGATGTATTTTTTTTTTTAGCTCAGGTGTTGATATGATGAAAAGAATAGACACCAGGGTTACTCAGATCTGCCAGCTCTCAAAGTCCTTAGTGGGTTAAACTTAGAGAAAGGCCACATTAAGACACTTGTAAGCACACTCAATTACTCTGAATGAATTTTCTTTTCCTGTAATTGTTTTTGCTTTTAAAAACTGAAGAGGTTTTAAAAAAACAGACGTCTCATTTGGTTATTCTCACAGTCTATTAGGATCTAGTTTAGAATCTGACAGTTGGAACAAAAAAACCCTTAAATTTGGTGCGTACTTTGGTTTTGGTGCTGCTTTTTCTCATGATCATCAGCAGGGATTAAGAAAGAACTTAGTTTTCACAGCAGATCCCTAAAAGTGGTGGACTTGACTTCCACTTTTCTATTCAGGACCACTTAATGCTGAAATGTGGATGCATACCAAAATAAAATCAATTTGTTGTGTTCTAAAACTGTTTTTAGTTTACAAAATTTCATCATTTCGGTCTTTTACACATTCTATGTGACAAAATAAGAAATATGCATAGGGCCGGCCCCGTGGCTTGGCGGTTGGGTGCGTGCGCTCCACTGCTGGCGGCCCAGGTTCGGATCCCGGGTGTGCACCGACGCACTGCTTCTCCGGCCATGCTGAGGCCACGTCCCACATACAGCAACTAGAAGGATGTGCAGCTGTGACATACAACTATCTACTGGGGCTTTGGGGAAAAAAAAGGAGGAGGATTGGCAATAGGTGTTGGCTCAGAGCCGGTCTTCCTCAGCAAAAAGAGGAGGATTAGCATGGATGTTAGCTCAGGGCTGATCTTCTTCACAAAAAAAAATTAAAAAAGAAATATGCATAAAGCCTCTCTGCTGCTTACCAAAGTATTATATAGTTGTCTCAAGGAAAAGCATTTGTGTGATTTTCAAACTAAACAATCTGCTTTTGTCATAGAGCATCATTTTTGTTCAAAAGAATGACTAACAGAAATATCATGCTTTTCTGACTTGGATATTTGGCAGATATTTTATCAAAAATGAATAAAATGGGCCCGTTACATCAAAGAAAACAATTGACAGTATTTGTTGCCAAGGATAAAATTCGAGCTTTCAAGTGAAAATTAGAAGTTTGGAAAACATGTATCTCCTACTGTTAGCTCGATGGCTTCCTAATAACTTTTCTGATGAAATCAGTAGTGTCAGTAACGAATGTGAGCTTTTTTAATATTATATAATGAAATGTGTCAACAGTGAACAAATACGTGTAAAATAACCAATCAATGCATGATGTTACAAAATCAGGCATGGAAAAAACATACACTCAAAGTACGAGATAAACCAATGGATTTATGTAATACAGTTGGGAAAGTTCCTTAATACGTTTTCAGAATCCATATTGTAACTGTCCTTTAAAAAGTTACTACTTATTTAGTTTTGATGTTTTATCAAAGAAAAATATACACAGTTATCTGAAAAGGTTATTAAAACACTCATTCTTTTTGCAGCTACATGCCTATTTAAGTCTAGACTTTTTTCCTATATTTACCACCAAAATAACATATCACAAAACAACATATCTGCAAAAATAGATATGAGAATCCAACTATCTTCTATTAAAGTAGACATGAAGAGATTCTCAAAAATGTAAAACAAGGCCACTCTTCTCAATTTTTCTGTAAATTAGGTATTTTTCATAAAATGTGTTATTTATGATAATATGTAATTGATTTCTTATTGTTATTTTTAAATTTATTGAAAATGAATATTTTTAATTTTCAGTTTTTAATTTCTAATATGGTAAATGTCATATAATAAAAAGCTCTTTGGTGTCCTCAATAATTTTTAAGAATATAAAGGCATTCTGAGAGTAAAAAGTTGGAGAACCACTGGTCTAAGTGAAACAACTATTTGGTAAAGGATTAACAAAAGATGCTCCTCTTGCAGGAAAAGTAACTGGCAGACATTTAAGATGAACCCTTTGTCTTGGTAAATATGTAAATAAAGAAATTAGAAAAAAACAAAAACAAAATCCCTCTTACAATTCAATTTTCTGATTCAAATTAGAAGGGTTAGTTGGAATATATTAGGACTGAGGAGTCTTTCATGAGTTTATGTTTGAGTTGGGAACATTTCATTCTCTCTGGGAGTGGTCAAATATAGGTACTCTCCTCTAAATTCCAGATGTTTTATAGCTGAGACAGAACCAAAATGGATGGCCCAATGACTTTAAATGGGTACTAAGTTCAAGCCAAAGGAAATTTATAGTATTACACATGGAGGAGGCCAGGCCTGGCAATCAGCTATAGAAAACACAAGCCTGCTTCTACCAAGGAAACAATTTCCTAAGAAACCGCCTATACGGTAGTTCTTATGGAATAGGGAACATGGTACACTAGACTACTCTTCTGTATAACCCAGGAAAGTCAATTTACCTGTTTGTTTGGCTAAATTATGAGTGAAAAAGGAAAATTCCTACTTCAGAGGGTCAAAGAGTTCAATGTCTACAATTTCACATGATTCAACATAATAGTTGCCCTGCCTCATTTTCCCTCTTTTAAATCATCCTGCCAAATTTGTCTTTCCTTAAAGGGGCAACTTTGATTCCTTCATTCCTCAATTTAACAATTGCCAAAAATTATCATTTTCTAGCATTTATACTACTTACTGTTATCCCAATACACCTCATAATTTTCTGCCTCTGTGTTGTTACATATTGTTGCTATTTCTTTGCTTAGAATGCCTTTCGCTATCAAGATCCTAACCTGTCTTTGAGATCTGCTCTCAAATGCTGCTTCCATCATAAATAGTTTCTTGATTCCCCTCAAGCAGATAACAATAATGCTTTGTGAGTTGTGCTTTACAATTTATTTATAAAATTTTCACTAACATTATTTAACTCTCATCTCTGAACTATTTCTCTTTGTTGGTATCACCCTTATACCACTTTCATATTCTGCTTTACATTTTAGTTACTTCCATCCTTGTCATATCTTACTTTCCTTACTATTAAATAGAGTATAGTATAGAGTTTGTCTTTCTCATCTTTCATTCTCTTAGGGCACTATCCAGAGTACTTTAAAATAGAGATTATGAGCAATATATATTAATTGTATTGAATTGACCTCCTGATAAAAAGTCATTTTGGATTGGAAAGAAAAGATCTTATCTCCCAGACCTATTTCAAATAATCCATGTATCAAATAGGAAGTCTCAAGGGAAATAAGTAATGAAAAAGAAACCACAAACAACACTATCAAGCAATTATATAAAATGGACATTGATTCCACCAAACAATTGGAGAGTTCACATTCTTTTTAGGTTCACATGAAACATTCACCAAACTAGGCAGTTGTATTGGCCAAAAACAAATTTAAGGCTTCCACTTTCTAGTCTTGCATGTAAGGAGCTTATAAGTTGTCCCTCTGTCCTACAACGAGTAAAAAGCTGAACAAACTAAAAAATCAACAACTCTTCATAGATGCATCAGAGAAGTGATCATGGGGAAAACTGCTGACCCCAAAATTGGAGAGAAAGGCAGGCAGATACAGAGAATCACAACTTACCAGAGCAGAAACCCATGAGCAGAAACCTCCACAGGAAGCAGTGCTGGGGTAGGAAAACCTGAACTGTAATTGATGAATTGTTTGACACTCAGTGTGAACAAATCAGAGAGTTGAAAACTCCAGGGGGACCCACACTTTTGTGAGTTTCACCTCCAGGAGTTTACCATGTTCTCCAGTGAATACCAGAGAAAAATCCACTGTGCTTCTGGCAGGGGAAGGGAAAAGTAATAATTTTAAAATATGTGAAAGCATTCTGTTCTTAACAAGGCCTGCCCTCAAGAGAAACTGTGTTAGTCAGAGTTCTCCAAAGAAACAGAACCAGTAGGATTTATAGAGAGATATTTCTATGAGGCAATTTATTATAGGACTTGGCTCATACAATATGGAGGCCAAGAAGTTTCATGATCAGCCATATCCAAGCTGAAGAACCAGGAAAAGCTGGTGGCATGATTCAGTCCAAGTCCAAAGGCCTGGAGCCAATGGTGTAAGTCCTAGTCTGAGTCCAAAGGCATGAGAATCATGCGGCCAATGGTGTAAGTCCCAGTTCAAATCCAAAGGCCCAAGAGCCAGGAGTGCTGATGTCCGAGGGCAGGATAACATGGATGTCCCTGTTCAAGCAATAAGAGAGCAAATTCATCCTTCCTCCACCTTTTTATTCTATTCAGTCCCTCAATAGATTAGATTGTGCCCACACACATTGGTGATGGTGATCTTTTTGACTCAGTCTGCTGATTCAAATGCTAATCTCTTCCAGAAACACCCTCACAGACACACCCAGAAATAATGTTTTACCAGCTATCTGGGCAACCCTTAGCCCAGTCAAGTTGACATATAAAATTAACCATCATAAATCCACCCTTTGTCAAATTGGCACCCATACACTTGTCCTTAAATTATATCTAATCTCCAAATAAAGACAATAGCAAACACATAATTCTGCCTAACATGAAACAACTGTCATATGAACAGCCTAACATGCACTAATCCCTTTCCAGAAGAGGAAATAAAGTCCTTGAGTGATGTTTACTCTTCTCTTGATATCCTGTAACTTCAAAACCATGATGTAAAATTAATAATACTTAAATACTGTGATATAAAGTCAATATATCTCATATTACATAATAAGAGAATAAGAGAAAACAAAGATATTTGCTTAATATATATGTATATATATATACACACACAAATGTATTTATAATAACATAAGGAGGAAATCATCATGACAATTATTGTCTTCCTTTTTATAACTGGTCATGTGATCATAGCTGATATTTTATAACTATCTTCTTCTACTACCCGTTCTGTACTCCCTTTTCCTTCAGCAAATACCTCAGCTGGTCATCGTTCTTTACCTAGTGGAGTGACGCAAACCTTCATTCCTGAAGGCTCTGGGCCATCACTAACCTTTTCTGGATTGGGTTGTTGTAGTTTTCTATTGACCTTAATCACAGAGCATGGTAATACTAAGAGATTCCCAAGGGATCTGCTGTGTTCCAGAAATACTCTTTCTTATCTCCATTGTGGAGTAGTAGTCCAATTGCCCCTTGGTAGTCAGGATCAATCACTTCAGTCAACACCATAACTCCCTTCTTTGCTCATTGATTCAGAGGCATGAGGAGCCCAAAAAGGCTGTATAGCAGTCTTAACTTCTAGTTTAATGGAATCATTGTTGTGTCTCTTGGTAGAAGCATTCATGTCTCTGGAACTATGACCTCTAAGCCAGTAGAGCATAAAGTCATGGGAACAGGAAGCAAAATTTTTGCTAGTGGGTCATTAGGGATAATAGTAAATTGTACTGCTTCCATTCCCACCCTTTGATTCCTAGGACTGTGAATCCTAGCTATCAGAGAAAAAGCACCATACATTTGACATTGATTCAGAGCGTATACAGCCTTCTGGAGAAACTTTCCCCAGCTCTGCAAGTTATTGCCACCTTGCTGGTACTCTAATTGAGTCTTCAAAGGCATTCTAACATTCCATCAATCCAACTGTTCAGAATGGTGGGGAACATGGTAAGACCAGTGAATTCTATTATCATGGGCCCATTGCTGCATTCTTTTGCTGTGAAGTCAGTTCCTTGATCAGAAGCAATACTATGTTGAATCCCATGATGATGGATAAGGCATTTCATACATCCTCAGGTGATAGTTTTGGCAGAAGCATTGTGAGCAGAGAAAGAAAATACATATCTAGAGTAAGTGTCTATTTCAGTAAGGACAAAATGCTGCCCCTTCCTTGATGGAAGCAATCCAATGTAATCAACCTACCACCAGGTAGCTGGCTGATCACCCTGGGGAATGGTGTCATATCGGGGGTTCAGTGTTGGTCTCTGCTGCTAGCAGACTGGGTACTCAGTGGTGGCCATAGTGACGTCAGTCTTGGTGAATGAAATTCCATGTGGCTGAGCCCATGCATAACCCCCATCCCTGCTGCCATGGCCACTTTGTTCATGAGCTCATTGGGCAATGACAGAGGTGGCTGGAGAAAGAGGCTGACTGGAATCCACACAGGTCATCCTATCCACTTATTAAAATCTTCCTCTGCTGAGGTCAACTTTTTGTGAGCATTCACATGAGACACAAATATCTTCTCATCTTTTTCCCATTCAGAGATGTCTATCAGGCCAGCCCTGTGGCTTAGCGGTTAAGTGCACGTGCTCTGCTACTGGCAGCCCAGGTTCAGATCCTGGGTGCGCACTGATGCACTGCTTGTCTGGAGGTGCTAAGGCCGCGTCCCACATACAGCAACTAGCAGGATGTGCAACTACCACATACAACTATCTACTGGGGCTTTGGGGAAAAAAAGGGAAAAAATAAATAAATAAAAGCAGAGAGGTCTATCCACATATCTTTTCCCCAAATTTCTTTGTTACCAATTTTCTAATCATGTTCCTTTCAAGTCCTTGACCATCTAGACAAACCATTGGCTACATTTCATGAATCAGTACATAACCACATGTTTGACCATTTCCCCCTCCAGGCAAAGTGAACAACCAGGTACAATGCCCAGAGTCTAGCATACTGGGGATTTATCAGAGCCTAACCAACCTGAATGAAGGAAAAATACCCAATTATAGCCTGATTTAGCCATCCACAGAGGGGAAGAGAAATCTCTAGCTCCAGCATCCTCTATTCATTCCATCCCACCTGAAGGAGGATGGGACTTAGAAGCACTTATAAAGGGCACAAGCTCACTAAAATACTGAGACCTAATCATAGGACTATAAAACATTTTCCATCTCCCCACACTTTATCACCACATTACCAAAGGCCTATTTGCAGCAGTTTCTTTTACCCACTACATCATGTCCAGCTATCAAGAAAAAATCATAAGGAGCCGGCCCAGTGGTATAGTGGTTAAGTTCACATGCTCCACTTTGGTGGCCTGGGGTAAACAGGTTTGGATCCCAGGTGTGGACCTACACATCGCTCATCAAGCCATGCTGTGGCAGCATCTGATATACAGAATAGAGGAAGATGGGTACAGAAAAAAGCAAAAAGAAGAAGATTCACAATAGGTGTTAGCTCATGGCCAATCTCCCTCACCAAAAAAATAAATAAATAAAACATAAGGCATACTAAAAAACACGAAAAATAGTTTGAAGAAAAAGAAAAAGCATCAGAACCAGACTCAGATATGGCAGCAATATTGGAATTATCGGACAAGGAATTTAAAACAACTATGATTAATATTCTAATGGAAAAAGTAGACAACATGCAAGGACACATAGACAATATAAAGAGAGATATGGAAATTCTAAGAGTCAAAAAGATATGTTAGAGGGGCCAGCCTAGTGGCATAACAGTTAAGTTTGCATGTTCTGCTTTGACAGCCTGGGGTTCGTCAGTTTGGATCCTGGGTGCAGACCTACACACTGCTCATCAAGCCATGCTGAAGCAGCGTCCCACATAGAAGAGCTACAACACTACAACTATGATATACAACTACATACTGGGGCTTTGGGGAGAAAAAAGAAAAAGAGGAAGATTGGCAACAGATGTTAGCACAGGGCCAATCTTCCTCAAAAAAAATATTTTAAAAAAAGATATGCTAGAGATCAAAAACCTAGTAACAGAAATAAAGAATGCCTTTGATGGGTTCATTAGTAGACTAGAAATGGCTGAGGAAAAATCTCCAAGCTTGAGGATATGTCAATAAAATGTTCCAAAACTGGAAATTAAAGAGAAAAAAAACCTGAAAAAAGAACAGAAGATGCAAGAACCACAGGACAAATATGAAAGGTGTAATGTACACATAGTGAGAATACCATAATAATAAAGGAGAAAGGAGCAGAAGAAATATTAAAAGCAATAATAACTGAGAATTTCCCCAAATTATTGTCAGACACCAAATCACAGATCCAGCAAGCTCAGAGAACACCAAGCAGGGTAAAGGCCAAAAAAACTGTACCAAGGCATGCCATACTCAAACTGCAGAAAATCAAAGATAAAGAATGATCTGGAAAGAAGTCAGAAGAAAAATTACCTTACATATAGAGGAGCAAATATAAAAATTACATCTGACTTATCATGCAAACAAGAAGAGAGTGGAGGGAAATATTTAAATTGTTGAGAGGAAAAATAACCTAGAACTCTATCCCCTGAGAACTTATCCTTAAAAAGTAAAAGAGAAAAAAAGCTTTTTCAGACAAAAAAAATTGAGGGAATTTGTTACCAGTAGATCTGCCTTGCAAGAAATGTTAAAAGAAGTTCTTCAGGAAAAGTCCAAGATAGTGGCATAGGAAGACCCTGAACTCACCTCATCCCACAGACACACAAAATCTACACCTAAATACAGAGAAATTCCTCCTAAAGAAGAGCTGAGGGCTGATTGAACATCTTCTACACAACAAGTAATGGAGGGACCACAAAGATATGGGTAAGAGTGATGGAGACATGGTATCAACAGGATCCCTACCCACAATGTGGCAACCTGTGGCAGGAAGGGATATCACTGAGGAGTCCACATGCAGGCTTTCCCTCCCTGGGGCACAGCAAAAACAAACAAACAAACAAACAAACAAACAAACAGTGGTTTAAAGGACACCTAGTCTATACAGGAAGAAAATCCATTTACTAAGCCTAGAGCATCTGCCAAATGGGTGGTGAATTGCTGGAACTCTCTCCAGAGTCAGAGGCACTGGCAAGTGCCATTTTTTGCATTCCCCCTCCACCTTGATAGCAACAGCAGGAGCATGGTTCAGATGCTCCAGAGGGCCTGCTAACGCCACTGTAGCATTTCCTAGGCACCTGGTCCACAGCAGTTCCAGCTGTCCACCAAGGTGGCCCTGGCACAACAAGCTCCAGGTCCCCTCCAGCCCACACTTGCTCCAGGTCAAGCCATCCAGAAAGGGTGGTCCTGGTGCCGCATACCCCAGGGATCCCAGCCAAAACCCACTCCAGCTCCAACTGTCTCAACAAGGTAGGCCTAGTGTGGCATGTTCCAGGACCCCTCCACCTGCAATTGCTCCAGCTCCAGCTGTCCTGCCAGGGTGGCCCCAGCATGGAACACCCCAGGACATACTGGCCCATGCCTGCTCCAGCACATGCAATTTACACAGGAGATGCTCCTGCACAAGACCACACCTTAAAGACCAGGAGAGGTAGCTGTTTTGCATAGTTTGTAGAAACAAACAAAGTCAAACAAAATGAAGAGATAGAGGAATATGTCCCAAACAAAAGAACAAGCTAAAACCCCAGAAAAAAAAAACTAATGAAATGGAGATAAGTAATTTATCTGATGAAGAGTTCAAAGTAATGGTCATAAAGATTCTCACCAAACTTGGAAGAGGAATGAAGGAACACAGTGAGAACTTCAACAAAGAGTTAGAAAATATAAGAATCAATCAGAGCTGAAGAATACAATAACTGAAATGAAAAATACACTAGAGGAAATCAACAGCAGATTAGATAGAAGAACAGATCGGTGATCTGGAAAACAAAATAGTGGAAATCACCCAATCAGAACAGCAAAAAGTAAAAAGCAAATTTAAGGGACCTCTGGGACAACATAAAGCATACTAACATTCACATTATAGGTGTCCCAGAAGGAGAAGAGAGAAAGGGGCAAAAAAATTATTTTAAGAAATAACAGCTGAAAACTTTCCTAACCTGGGGAAGGAAACTATCTAGCTGCAGGAAGCACAGGGAGTCCCAAACAGGATGAATGCAAAGATACCCACACCAAGACATATTATAATTAAAATTGCAAAAGTTAATGATAAAGAGAGAATCTTAAAGGTAGCAAGAGAAAAAAAAACAAGTCACATATAAGGGAAAGCCCATAAGACTATTGAATGATTTTTCAGCAGGAACTTTGCAGGCAAGAAGGGATTGGCATTATATATTTAGAGTGTTGAAAGGAAAAATTTACCGCTAAGAAGACTCTACCCAACAAGGTTAGCATTTAGAATTGAAGGAGAGATGAACAGTTTCCTAAATAAGCAAAAAAGGAGTTCATCACCAACAAACCGGCATTACAAGAAATGTTGAAAGGTCTTCTTTGAGTGGAAAAGAAAAGGCCATAACTAGAAATAAAAAAATATATATATGAAAGAAAATATATCACTGGTAAAGGCAAATATTTAGTAATGGCAATAGAACAGCCACTTAAAAAGCTAGTATGAAGGTTAAAAGACAAAATTACTAAAATTAACTATAACTACAATAAGTAGTTAATGGATACACAAAATAAAAAGATGTCAAATATGGTGTCAATAACATAAAATGTGGAGGGGGTAAAAATGTAGTGCTTTTAGAATACATTCAAACATGACCTTAAAATAGACTGCTATATATATAGGTTGACATATATGAACCTTGTGATAACCACAATCAAAAACCTACAATAGATACACAAAAAATAAAGAGAAAGGAACCCAAACATAACACTAGAGAAAAACATCAAATCACAAGAGAAGAGACTCAGAGAAGAAAGGAACAGAGAAGAACTACAAAAACAACCAGAAAACAACTAATAAAATGGCAATAAATATATACCTCTCACTAATTACTTTAAATATAAATGGACTAAATACTCCAATAAAAAGACACAGGGTGGTTAAAAGGATAAAAGTCAAGACCCATCTATATGTTGCCTACCAGTGTCTCACTTCAGATCTTAAAACACACAGATTGAAAGTGAAAGGATGGAAAAAGAGATTCCATGAAAATGGAAGTGAAAAGAAAGCTGAAGCAGCAATACTATTATCAGAAAAATTAAACTTTAAAACAAAGACTGTAATAAAGGACAAAGAAGGGAATTACATAATTATAAAGAGGCCAATCCAAGAAGAAGATATAACATTTTTAAATATTTATGAATCCAAAATAGGAGTACTTAATATATAAAGAAAATTTTAACAGACACAAAGGGAGAAGTTGACAGCAATACACTAATAGTAGAAGAGTTTAATATCTCATTTACATCAATGGATAGATCATCCAGACAGAAAATCAAAAAGGAAACATTAGCCTTGAATGACACATTATACCAGATGGACATAATAGATATACACAGAATATTCTATCCAAAAATTGCAGAATACACATTCTTCTCAAGTTCACATGGAATATTCTCCAGGACAGATCACATGCTAGGCCATAAAACAAGTCTCAATAAATTTAACAAGATTGAAATCATATCAAGCATCTTTTCCAACCACAGTGGTATGAAACTAGAAATCAATTACAAGAAAAAGACTGGAAAATTCACAAACATATAGAGACTAAATAACATGCTACTAATCAAACAACAGGTCAATGAAGAAATAAAAGAGGAAATCAAAAAGTACCTTGGGAAAAATGAAAATAGAAAAAAGTTTTCACAATCTATGGGATGCTGCAAAAGCAGTACTAACTGGGAAGATCATAGCAATATAGGCCTACCTCAAAAAAACAAAAAAAATCTCAAATAAACAATCTAACTTTACACCTAAAGGAACTAGAAAAAGAAGAAGTACAAAGCCCAAAGTTAACAGAAGGAAGAATATAATAAAGATCAGAGTGAAGATAAACAAAGTAGACATGAAAAAATAATGGAAAAGATCAATGACACTAAAAGCTGGTTTCTTGAAAAGATAAACAAAACTGAAAAAGTTCTAGCCAGACTCATCAAGAAAAAAATATAGAGGTCCCAAATAAATAAAATGAAAAATGAAAGAGAAGTTACAATAAACACCACAGAATAACAAAGGATTATAAGAGAATACTACAAACAATTATAGGCCAAAAATTGAGCAACATAGAAGAAATGGATACATTTGTAGATTCCAAGACTGAATCCTGAAGAAACAGAAAATCTAACAAAGCATTGGAAGTTCTAGCCAGAGCAAGCAGGCAAGAAAAAGAAATAAAAGACATCCAAATTAGAAAGGAAGGAGTAAAACTGTCACGAGTGGCAGATGACATGATTTTATATATAGAAAGCACTAAAAAATCCACAGAAAATTATTAACAATAATAAACAAAACAGTAAAGTTGCAGGGTACAAAATCAACATAAAAATTCAGTTGCATTTCTGTATACAAATAGCAGAAAAAGCAGAAAGAGAATTTAAGAACAATATCATTTAAAATCACAACAAAAAGAATAACATACCTAGGAATAAATTTGACCAAAGAGGTGAAAGACCTGTATACTGAAAACTATAGAACATTGTTGAAAGAAATCAAAGATATAAAGAAATGGAAAGATATTCCATGCCTGGGGATTGGAAGAATTAATATAGTTAAAAACTCCATACTTTCTAAATGAATCTACAGGTTCAATGCAATCCCTGTCAAAGTCTCAACAACATTTTTCACAGAAATAGAACAAAGAATCCTAAAATTTATATGGAACAACAAAAAACCCCAAATAGCCAAAGCAATACTGAGAAAAAATGATCAAAGCTGGAGGTATCAAACTCCCTGATTTCAAAATATACTACAAACCTATAGTAATCAAAACAGATGGTACTGGAACAGAAACAGACACACAGATCAATGGAACAGAATTAAAAGCCCAGAAATAAATCCACATATCTCTGGACAGCTAATGTTCAAAAAGGGAGCCAAGATGATACAATGGATATGGAAAACGGTACGGAGATTCCTCAAAAAATTAAGGATAGAACTACCATATGATCCAGCTATTCCACTGCTGGGTATTTATCCAAAGAACGTGAAAACACCAATGTGTAAAGATACATGCACCCCTGTGTTCATTGCAGCCTTATTCACAATAGCCAAGACTTGGAAGCAACCTAAGTGCCCATCAAGGGACGAATGGATAAGGAAGATGTGGTATATATACACAATGGAATACTACTCAGCCCTAAGAAACGATGAAATCCAGCCATTTGTGACAACATGGATGGACATTGAGGGTATTATGCAAAGTGAAATAAGTCAGAGGGAGAAGGTCAAATACCGTATGATCTCCCTCATTAAGTAGTAGATAATAACAACAACAAACAAACACATAGAGACAGAGATTGGATTGGTGGTTACCAGAGGGGAAGGGGGGACGGGGGAGGGTGAAAGGGATAATTTGGCACATGTGTGTGGTGATGGGTTGTAATTAGTCTTTGGGTGGTGAACATGATGTAATCTATGCCGAAATAGAAGTATAATGATGTACTCCTGAAATTTATACAATGTTATAAACCAATGTTACTCCAATAAACAAAAAATTAAAAAAAATACATACAATGGAGAAGGGAAAATCTCTTCAATAAACGGTGCTCAAAAAACTGAACAGCCAATTGTTAGGTTGTCTTTTCGTTTTGTTGATGGTTTCCTTTGTTGTGCAGAAGCTTTTCAGTTTGATGTAGTCCCATTTGTTTATTTTTTCTATTGTTTCTCTTGCCCGATCAGACGTGGTGTTTGAGAAGATGTTGCTAAGACTGATGTAGAAAAGCATACTGCCTATGTTTTCTTCTAGCAGTTTCATAGTTTCAGGTCTTACATTCAAGTCTTTAATCCATTTGGAGTTAATTTTTGTGTATGGTGTAAGGTAAGGGTCTACTTTCATGTTTTTGCATTTGGCTATCCAGTTTTCCCAACACCATTTGTTGAAGAGACTTTCTTTTCCCCATTGTATGTTCTTGGCTCCTTTGTCAAAGATTAGCTGTCCATAGATGTGTGGGTTTATTTCTGGGCTTTCGATTCTATTCCATTGATCTGTGTGTCTGTTTTTGTGCCAGTACCATGCTGTTTTTGTTACTATAACTTTGTAGTATATTTTGAAATCAGGGAGTGTGATACCTCCAGCTTTGTTCTTTTTTCTCAGGATTCCTTTAGCTATTTGGGGTCTTTTGTTGTTCCATATAAATTTTAGGATTCTTTGTTCTATTTCTGTGAAAAATGTTGTTGGAACTTTGATAGGGATTGCATTGAATCTATAGATGGCTTTAGGAAGTATGGAAATCTTAACTATGTTAATTCTTCCAAGCCAAGAGCACGGAATGTCTTTCCATATCTTTGTGTCTTCTTCAAGTTGTTTCAGCAATGTTTTATACTTTTCGGTGTACAGATCTTTCACCTCTTTGGTTAAGTTTATTCCTAGGTATTTTATTCTTTTTGTTGCAATTGTAAATGGGATGGTATTCTTAATTTCTCTTTCTGCTACTTCGTTGTTAGTGTACAGAAATGCAACTGATTTTTGTATGTTGATTTTGTATCCTGCAACTTTACCATATTCATTTATTACTTCTAAAAGTTTTCTGGTGGATTCTTTGGGGTTTTCTATATATAAAATTATGTCATCTGCAAATAGTGACAGTTTCACTTCTTCCTTTCCAATTTGGATCCCTTTTATTTCTTTCTCTTGCCTGATTGCTCTGGCTAGGACTTCCAGTACTATGTTAAATAGAAGTGGTGACAATGCGCATCCTTGTCTGGTTCCTGTTCTTAGAGGGACAGCTTTCAGTTTTTCACCATTGAGGATGATATTAGCTGTGGGTTTCTCATATATGGTCTTTATTATGTTGAGGTACTTTCCTTCTATACCCATTTTATTCAGAGTTTTTATCATAAATGGATGCTGTATCTTGTCAAATGCTTTCTCTGCATCTAGTGAGATGATCATGTGATTTTTATTCTTCATTTTATTAATGTGGTGTATCACGTTGATTGATTTGCGAATGTTAAACGATCCCTGCATCCCTGGAATAAATCCCACTTGATCATGGTGTATAATCTTTTTAACGTATTGTTGTATGCGATTTGCTAGTATTTTATTGAGGATTTTTGCATCGATGTTCATCAGTGATATTGGCCTGTAATTTTCTTTTTTTGTGTTGTCCTTGTCTGGTTTTGGTATCAGGGTAATGTCAGCTTCGTAGAATGAGTTAGGGAGCTTCCCCCCCTCCTCAATTTTTTGGAAGAGTTTGAGAAGGATAGGTATTAAGTCTTCTTTGAATGTTTGGTAGAATTCACCAGGGAAGCCGTCTGGTCCTGGACTTTTATTTTTGGGGAGGTTTGTGATTACTGTTTCGATCTCCTTACTGGTGATTGGTCTATTCAAATTCTCTACTTCTTCTTGATCCAGTTTTGGAAGGTTGTATGATTCTAAGAATTTATCCATTTCTTCCAGATTGTTGAATTGGTTGGCATATAGCTTTTCATAGTATTCTCTTGTAATCTTTGTATTTCTGAGGTGTCTGTTGTAACCTCTCCTCTTTCATTTCTGATTTTACTTATTTGTGCTTTCTTTCTTAACAATTGGGAGAAGATATTTGCAAACCATACTTCTGATAAGGGCTTAATCTCCAATATATATAAAGAACTCATGCATCTTACCAACAAAAAAAATACCAACCCAATTAAAAAATGGGCAAAGGACCTGAACAGACGTTTCTCCAAAGAAGATATACAGATGGCCAACAGACACATGAAAAGATGTTCAAAATCATTAACTATCAGGGAAATGCAAATCAAAACTACAATGAGATATCACCTCACGCCCGTCAGAATGGCTATAATTAACAAGACAGGAAACAACATGTGTTGGAGAGGATGTGGAGAGAAGGGAACTCTCATACACTGCTGGTGGGTGTGCAAACTGGTGTTGCCACTATGGAAAACAGTATGGAGATTCCTCAAAAAATCAAGGATATAACTACCATATGATCCAGCCATCCCACTGCTGGGTATTTATCCAAAGAACTGGAAAACACCAATTTGTAAAGGTACATGCACCCATTTGTTTATTGCAGCGTTATTCACAATAGCCAAGACTTGGAAGCAACCTAAGTGCCCATCAAGGGACGAATGGATAAAGAAGCTGTGGTATATATACACAATGGAATACTACTCAGCCATAAGAAACGATGAAATCCAGCCATTTGTGACATCATGGATGGACATTGAGGGTATAATGCAAAGCGAAATAAGTCAGAGGGATAAGGTCAAATACCACATGATTTCCTTCATTAAGTAGTAGATAATAACAATAAACAAACACATAGGGACAGAGATTGGATTGGTGGTTACCAGAGGGGAAGGCGGGAGGGAGGAGGGTGAAAGGGATAATTCGGTACATGTGTGTGGTGATGGGTTGTAATTAGTATTTTGGTGGTGAACATGATGTAATCTATGCAGAAATATAAGTACAATGATGTACACCTGAAACTTTTACAATGTTACAAACCAATGTTACTGCAATAAACAAAAAATTAAAAAAAAAAAAGAAAACTGCACAGCCACATGCAAAAAAATGAAACTAGACCATGATCTTACACCATACACCAAAATTAACTCAAAATGGATTAAAGACTTGAATGTGAGACGTGAAATCATAAAATATCGAGAAGAAAATATAGGCAGTATGCTCTTCAACATTGCTCTTTTTGAATGCCATGTCTCACCAAGCAAGAGAAACAAAAGAAAAAATAAACAAATGGAACTACATCAAAATAGAAGTCATGTGCACAGCAAAAGAAACCATCAAAAAAATTAAAAGACTACCTAACAATTGGGAGAAGACATTTGCAAACCATATAGCTGATAAGGGGTTAATATCCAAAATATATAAAGAACTCATACAACTCAACAATGATAGAAAAACAATCCAATTAAAAAATGGGCAGAGGATATGAACAGACATTTTTACCAAAGAAGATATAGAGATGGCCAACAGGCACATGAAAAGATGTTCAACACCACTAATTATTAGGGAAATACAAATCAAATCTCAATAAGATATCACCTCACACTCATCAGAATGGCTACAATTAACAAGATAAGAAATAACAAGTGCTGCAGAGGTTGTATAGAAAAGGAAACTCTCAAACATTGCTGATAGGAATGTAAACCATGTTTCCTCCATGGAAAACAGTATGGAGATTCCTCAAAAAATTAAGAATAGAACTACCATATGATCTAGCTATTCCACTTCTGAGTATTTATCCAAAGAACACGAAAACAGGAATTTGAAAAGATATATGCATCTGTATGTTCACTGCAGCATTATTCACAATAGCCAAGAATTGGAAACAACCTAAGTGCCCATCAATGGATGAATAGGTAAAGAAGATGTGATATACATACACAATGGAATACTACTCAGCCATAAAAAAGATGAAATCTTGCCATTTGTGAAAACATGTATGGACCTTGAGCATCTTATGCTAAGCAAAATAAGTCAGACAAAGTCAAATACCATATTATTTCACTCATAATTGGAAGATAAAAACAACAACAACATCAACAAACACACAGATACAGAAATTAGATTGGTGGTTACCAGAGGGGAAGGGGGAGGGTGGAGGGTAAAAGTGGTAATAGGGCATATGCATACTGGAGTGATTGATGGTAACTAGCCTTTGGATGGGGAACATGATGCAGACTACACAGAAATCAAAATATAATTATGTACATCCGAAATTCATATAATATTATAAACCTATGTTACCTCAATCAACACAATAAGTAAAATTAAATAAAAATAAATTAATTAAATTAAAATTTAAAAAAGAAAATCTAGGAGTAGACCAATTACAAATAATGAAATTGAATCAGTAATTTTAAAACTCCCAGAAAACAAAAGTCTAGGACCGGAAGACTTCACAGGTGAATTCTACCAAACATCTAAAGAAGAGTGAATATCTATCCTTCTCAATTTATTCCAAAAAATTGAAAATCAAGGAATGCTTCCAGACTCATTTTACAAATCCAGCATTACCCTGACATGAAACCAGACAAAGACACCAAGAAAAGAAAATTACAGACCAATATCTGTAAGAAACATAGATGCAAAAATCCTCAACAAAATTTTAGCAAACCAAATTCAACAATACATTAAAAGGATCATACACCGCAATCATGTCAGATTTATTCCAGGGATACAGGATGCTTCAACATCTGCGAATCAATCAACATGATACACCACATTAACAACCAAAGGATAAAAATAATATGATCATCTCAATAGATGCAGAAAAAGCATCTGACAAAATTCAACATCCATTTATGATAAAAATTCTAAAAGTGGGTACAGAGGGAACATGCATTATCATAATAAAGCCCATATATGATTAACCCACAGCTAACATCGTACTCAGTGAAATGCTGAAAGCTTTTCCTCTAAGATCAGGAATAAGACATGGATGCCCACTCTTGCCACTTTTATTCAACGTAACATTAGAAGGCCTGGCCACAGCAATTAGGCAAGAAGTAGAAATAAAAGGCATCCAAATTGGAAAGGAATAAGTAAAACTGTCACTATTTGCAGAAGGCATGATACTACGCATAGAAAACCCTAAAGACTCTGTCAAAAAACTATTAGAACTAATAAATGAATTCAGTAGAGTTGCAGGATATAAAATTAATATATAGGAATTGTTTGTGAAGATTTTGTGTGCAGGATTACTGGGAAGATGGCAGCGTAGGAGGACTCTGAACTCATCCCCTCCCATGGACACAACAAATATACAACTACCCATGGAACAATTACCTCTGATAGAGAACTGGATAAAAAGAACCCCCACAACAAGGGACAACACTGCCAGATGGAAGAGGGAGAAATACCCCTCTGCTGAAGAAAAAACCACGTTCTAGCCATGATGCTTCATGGGAGCAATCTAAAGGTACAAAGTTTTTCCTAGAAGAGGAGGAGATCTGAGCAGGACATCTATGACACAATAAGCAGCCTTTGAATTCAACACAACTGAGACAAGTGCCATAATACCTAGCTTTGCTGGCTATTAAAACCAATGGGGAATACCCCCATAAAATCTATTGAACATAAGAGAAAAAAACTCGGCTCTTAAAGGGCCCAGGCAGATTCACCCATTCTAGAAACCAACAGAAAATCACCAGAAAGAAAGGTACATAGTCCTTTAATAAAAGAAACTCACTTGGTAAGCTCTGAGTGCATCTCATAGAGGCAAGAGGTGGCTGGGCCCAGCTCCCCAGGGACTGAGACACTGGCAACAGACATTATTGTGACCTAATACAGGTGTGCTGACACAGACGCTGGCAGAAGCCATTGGATTTCTTCCTCTGGCCTGTTAGCACAGGGGTTTCTCTGCCCGTTAGAGCATCAATTTAATACAGCTAAGCCAGGGCAGGCAATCCACCCTAGGGACTGGCCCACCCACCAGCAAGCCCATGGGGAACTCATGGGCCCACATAAGTGGGGTATGTGGGACCTCTGTAGTGGGGCAAGTAGGTCTGCCTAGGTGGGGTGGAGCATGCGTACAGGGTGGGATTGTATTGGTGGGGTGTGTTGGCCCATGGGCAATGAGGCATGTCAGCTGCAGCAGACATGTGCTGCTGCCCATGTCAAACAGCCACACAGGGAATCTCCCTCACCTTCCAATGCCTGAAAAGACTGTGTGCTATCACTAATTGGGCTGGTGCCACCCAGCTGTGCTACTAAGAGAGCTGACAACAGCCTTGCAGGCTGGAGGTCTACAGCAACTGTGAGCCCCGGAGCCTAGCAACCAGCCACACTGGGGGCCTGACTCACTTAACACCAAAATAGCAGCAGGTGTGTGCTATTAGACCTTGCAGCCAAGCATTCTGGGGCTTCCCCCACCCAATAAAGTAACTAAAGTGAATGTAACAGCTGCATGCAGATGATCCTTACAACCAGCCAACCTGGGGGCCAGCCTGAGCTACCTGTGTACCCACAGCAAGAGCAACCCTACCACAACAGAAGGGCATATGTAGCCCACACACAGGAAATTCCTGGAACATTTAGAACCTGTGACGAGAGGGAAGCACACTGCTGGGCCCCAAAAGTCGTCTCTTACATAAGGCTACATCTCCAAGATCAAGAGATGCAGCTGATCTATGTAATACATAGGTATAAGCACAGAGAAGTAGGAAAATGAGACAAAGGAATATCTTCCAAATAAGAAAACAGGACAATTCCTCAGAAAAAGAAATGAAACAGAGATAAACAATCTACGTAATAAAGAGGACAAATTAAAAATCATAAACATGCCCACCGATTTTGGAAGAACATATCAACATAGTAAGAACTTCAACAAAGAACTGGAAAATATAAAAAAGAACCAATCAGAACTAAAGACTACAATAATAGAAGTGAAAAATTCACTAGCGGAAATCAATAGCAGAGAAGATGACACAGAAAAACAGATCAGTGAGCTGGCCAAAAGAGTAGAGGAAATCACCCAAGCTGAACAGAAAAAAGAAAAATGAATTAAAAAGAATGAAGACAGTTTAAGGGACCTCTGGGACAATATAAAGTGTACTAACATCCATATTATAGGTGTCACAGAAGGAGAAGAGAGAGACAGAGGGACAGAGAACTTATTCAAAGAAATAATAGCTGAAAACTTTCCTAATCTAAGGAAGGAAATGGACATCCAGGTACAGGAAGAACAGAGAGCACCAAACAAGATGAACCCAAAAAGACCCACACCAAGACACATTATAATTAAAATGTCAGAAATTAAAGACAGAGTATCCTAAAAGCTGCAAGAGAAAGTCAACAAGTTACATATGAAGGAAACCCCATAAGGCTATCAGCTGACTTCTCAGCAGAAAGCTTGTAGGATAGAAGTGAGTGGCATGATATATTCAAAGTGCTGAAAGGAAAAAACCCACAGCCAAGAATACTCTATCCAGCAAGTTTATCATTCAGAATGGAAGGAGAGATAGTTTTCCAGACAAGCAAAAACTAAAGGAGTTTATCACCAGGAAACTAGCTTTACAAGAAATGTTAAAGGGACTTATTTAAGTGGAAAAGAAAAGACCATGAATAGGAATAAGAAAATTATCAAAGAAAAAAATCACTAGTAAAGGCAAATATACAGTAAACTTAGCAGGTCAACCACCTACACAGCTAATATGAAGGTCAAATGACAAAAGTACTAAAATTATCTATCTCCGTCATAAGAGAGTAAAGAATACACACACACACACACACAAAGGTTAAATATGATATCAAAAATATAAAATGTGGGGGGAGGAGAGTAAAAGTATAGGACTTTTAACAAAAGGTCAAACTTAAGCGACCATCAACTAAATATATTTACATAGGTTATTATACATGAACCTCATGGTAATCACAAACCAGAAACATTTAATAAATATACAAAAAATTAAGAGAAAGGAACCCAAACATAATACTAATGAAAGCCATCAAATCACAAGGGAAGAGAGCAAGAGAAGAAGAAAGGAACAGAGAAGAACTACTAAAACACCCCAAAAAAAGGTAAAAAATGATAATAAGTACATACTTATCAATAGCTACTTTAAATGTCAATGGACTAAATGCTCCAAAAAATGACATAGAGTGGCTGAATGGATAAAAAAACAAGACCCATATATATGCTTCATACAAGAGACATACATCGGAACTAAAGACACTCACAAACTGAAAGTGAAGAGATGGAAAAAGAAACCCCATGCAAATGGCAATGAAAAGAAAGCTGGGGTAGCAATACTTATATCAGAAAAAATAGTCTTTAAAACAAAAACTGTAACAAGAGACAAAGAAGGGCACTGCATAGTGATCAAGATAACAATCTAACAAGAGGATATGACACTTGTAAATATCTATGCATTCAACATAGGAGCACCTAAATATATAAAGCAATTATTAAGAGATATAAAAGTAGAAATTGACAGTAACACAATAACAGTAGGAGACTTTAACAATCCACTTACATCAATGGATAGATCATCCAAACATAAGATCAATAAGGAAACACTGGCATTAAATGACACATTAGACTAGATAGACTTAGTAGATATATGTAGAAATTTCCACTCAAAAACCACAGAATACACATTCTTTTCAAATGCACATGGAACGTTCTCCAGGATAGATCACATACTAAGCCATAAAATAAGTCTCAATAAATTTAAGATTGAAATAACACCAAACATCTTTTTTGACCATAACGGTATGAAACTAGAAATCAACTACAAAAAGAAAGCTGGAAAAGCCACAAATATGTGGAGATTAAACAAAATGCTACTGAACAACGATTGGGTGAATGAAGAAATCAAAAGAGAAATCAAAAAATACCTGGAGACAAATGAAAAAGAAAATACAACATGCCAAAATTTATGGAATAGCAAAAGCAGTACTAAGAGGGAAGTTTATAGCAATACAGGCCTATCACAACAAACAAGAAAAGTCTCCCATAAACAATCTTACAGTGCACATAAGGAACACGAAAAAGAAGACGACACAGGGCCCCAAATCAGTTGAAGGAAGGAAATAATAAAAATCAGAGCAGAAATAAATGAAATAGAGACTAAACACAGCAGAAAAATCATGAAACTGGTGTTTACCATAGGGGAAAGGATTGGGGGATGGGTGAAATAAGTGAAGGGGATTAAGAGGTACAAACTTCTAGTTATAAAATAAATAAGTCATGGGCCGGCCCCGTGGCTTGGTGGTTAAGTGAGCGCGCTCCACTGCTGGCGACCCGAGTTCGGATCCCAGGCTCCCACCGGCGCGCTGCTTCTCCGGCCATGCTGAGGCCGTGTCCCACATACAGCAACTAGAATAGGATGTGCAGCTATGACACACAACTATCTACTGGGGCTTTGGGGGGAAAAAATAAATAAATAAAATCTTTAAAAAAAATAAATAAATAAATAAATAAATAAGTCATGGGGATGTAATGTACAGCATAGGGAATATAGTCAATAATACTGTAATAACTTTGTATGGTGACAGATGGTAACTAGACTTATCACAGTGATCATATTCTGATGTATATAAGTATCAAATAACTATGATATAAACCTGAAATTAATAGGATATTTTATGTCAATTATACTTCAATTAAAAACAATAAGTTTTTCATAGAGAATTATACACCTCAACCAAGTGGGATCTGTTCCAAGTATGTAACTCTGGTTCAGCATTTGAAAATCAATGTAATCCATCACATCAACAAGCTAAAGAGAAAAATCACATGATCATATCAAGAGATGTAGAGAAAGCATTTGACAAAATTCAACACCAATTCATAATAAAAACTTTCAGCAAACTAGGAATAGAGGAGAACTTCTTCCACTTGATAAAGAATATCTACAAAAAAAAAACCAGCTAACATCATACTTAATGGTGAGAAGCTTTTCCATGAAGATCAGGAACAAGGCAAGGATGTCCCTTCTCACTACTCCTTTTGATCTCATACTGGAACTCCTAGCTATGCAATAAGACAAGAAAAGAAATAAAGGGTATACAAATTGAGAAGAAATAAAACTGCCTTTGTTCACAGATGACATGAGTCTATGTAGAAAATTTGAAAGAATTGACAAAAATCTCCTACATATAATAAGCAATTATAGCAAGGTTTTAATATACAGGGTAAATATACAAAAGTCGATCAATTTTCTATATCCCAGCAATGAACAAGTGGAATATGAAATGTAAAACACGATAATATTTAAATTAGCCTTCAAAAAGTGAAATAATTAGATATAAATCTAAAAAATATATAGGTATACATCTAACAAAATATGTACAAAATCTAGATGAGGGCAACTACAAAACTGATTAAAGAAATCAAAGAATAACTAAATAAATAGAGAGATGGTCCATGTTCCTGGATAAGAAAACTCAATATTATCAAGATGTCACTCTTCCCAAATGTATCTATAGATTATCTGCAATCCCAATCAGAATCCTAGCAAGTTATTTTGTAGATATCAACAAACTGATTCTAAAGTTTACATGGAAAGGCAAAAGACCAAGGATAGCCAACACAATATTTAAGGAGGACAAAATTGGAAGACTGACATGACCCATCTTTAAGATTTACTATAAAGCCACAATAATCAAGACAGTGTGGTGTTGGTGAAAGAATAGACAGATAAATGGAACAGAATAGAAAGACCAGAAATAGACCCACTTAAATATAGTCAACTGATCTTTGAGAATGGAGGAAAGGCAATACAATGGAAAAAAATAGTCTTTTCAATAAATGGTGCTGGAACAATAGGACATCCACATGCAAAAAAAAAAAAAAAAGTGAATCTAGACACAGTCCTTACACCTTTCGCCAAAATTAACTCAAAATAGATCATAGACCTAAATGTAAAATGCAAAATTATAAAACGCCTAGAAGAGAACACAGGAATGATCTAGATGACCTTGGGTAAAGCAATGACTTTTTAGATACAATACCAGTGACACAATCCATGAAAGAAATAATTGATAGGCTGGACTTCATCAAAATTTAAAACTTCTTCTCTGTGAAAGACACTGTCAAATTAATGATAAATCAAGCCACAGACTGAGAAAATATTTTCAAAAGATGTATCTAATAAAGGGCCATTATCCAAAATATTCAAAGAACAGTTAAAACTCAAAAACAAGAAAATGAACAATGCAATTAAAAATGAGCATAAAACCTAAACAAACATCTCACCAACGAAGATATAAATATGGAAAATAAGCATATGGAAAGATGTTCAACAGCATATGTCATTAGGGAATTGCAAATCAACACAATGAGTTACCACTACACACTTATTAGAATGCCCATAATCTAAAACACTAACAATACCAAATGCTTTTGAGGATGTGGAGCAACAGGAACTCTAATTTATTGTTGAGGCAAATGTGAAATTGTAAAGCCACTTTGGAAGACAGTTTGGCTGTTTCTTACAAAAGTAACATACTCTTACCATACAATTCAGCAATTAAACCTCTTAGTATTTACCCAAATGAGTTGAAAACTTATGGCCACAGAAAAACCTGCACATAGATGTTTAGAGCAGCTTTATTCATAATTGCCAAAACTTGGAAGCAACAAAGATGTCCTTCAGTAGGTTAATGGATGACCTGTGGTACATTAAAACAATGGAATATTATACAGTGCTAAGAAAAAACGAGCTATCAAGCCATGAAAATACATGGAGGAAACTTAAATGCATATTACTAAGTGCAATAAGCCAATCCAAAAAGGCTACATACTGTATGACTCCAGCTATATGACATTCTGGAAAAGGCAACTATAAAGACAGTAAAAGGATCAGCAGTTACCATGGGTTAGGGGGGAGAAGGAATAAATAGGTGGAGCACAGAGGATTTGTAGGGCAATAAATATATTCTGCATGATACTCTAATGGTGGATATATGTCATTACACCTTTGTAAGATTCCAAAGAATACACAACATCAAGAGCGATTCCTAATGTAAACTATAGACTGTGGGTGATAAAAATAAGTCAACGTAAGTTCATCAATTGTAACAAATGTACCATTCTGGTGAAGGATTTTGATGGTGGAGGAGGCTGTTCATGAGAGGGAGCAGGAGATATCTAAAAAATTTTTTTACCTTCTGTTCAATTTTGTTGTGAAGCTAAAAATGCTCTAAAAATAGACTAAAAACACATTTAACAAATTTAAAAGAATATAGATCATAAATTTATGTTCTCAGACCATAATAGAATTAAACTAGATTTAAATAACAGACAGATTTGTAGATTTTTAAGTGTAAAATTCAACGGGATTAAGTGCAATTACATTGTTGTATCATCACCACTATGCATTCCCAGAAATGTTTCTTTTCACAAAGTGAAATTCTGTACCCATTAAACAATAAATCCCTGTTCCTTACTCCCCTCAGGCCTTGGTAACCACTATACTACTTTCTGTCTCTTTGAATATGTATATCACTATATAATAGGGAAATCATAAAATATTTGTCCTTTTGTGACTGATTTATTTCACTTAGCACAATGTCCTCAAGGTTCATATATAATGTAGCAGGTATAGAAATTTTATTCCTTTTTAAGGCTGAATAATTTCCATTGTAAGTATAACACATTAACCATTCAGCAGTCAATGGACACTTGTGTTGCTTCCACCTTTCAGTTATTGTGAATAATGCAGCTATGAACATGGATGTCCAAATATCTGTTCAAGGCCCTGCTTTCAATTGTTTGAGTATATAACAAGAAGTGAAATTTCTGGATTATATGGTAAATCCCTTTTTTAAGTTTTTGAGGAACTCCTGTGTTGTTTTCCATAGTGGCAGCACAATTTTACATTCCTGCCAACAGTTCACAAAGGTTCGATTTTAGTCCATTTGGGCTGCTATAACAAAATGCCACAGATTGGGTAATTTATAAACAACAGAAATTTGTATCTCACAGTTCTGGAGGGTGGAAGTCCAACATCAGGATTCCAGCAGGGCCAAGTGAAGGCTCTCTTTTGGGTGGCAGACATCTCATTGTATCCTCACACATGGCAGAAGGGGCTAGGGGGTTGTGGGGGTTCTTTTTTATTAGAACACTTATCCCATTCATGAAGTCCCCACTCTCATGACCTAAGCACCTCATAAAGGGCCCACCTTCTAAGACCATCATCTTTGTGGGTTAGGATTTCAACATATAAACTTGGGAAAGGAGAAAAACATTCAGACCATAGCAGGTTTCTGTTTTACCACATCCTCACATAGATTTTTTCTTTTTTTTTATAATATCCGTCTGCATGAGTGTGACGTGGTATTTCATTGTGGTTTTGATTTGTATTTTCCTAATGACTTGAGAATCTTTTCATGTGCCTATTGGCTGATTGTACATCTCCTTTGGAGAAATGTCTATTCAAGTCCTTTGCCCATTTTTTAATGAAGTGGTTTGCTTTTGTTCTTGAGTTGTAGAAGTTCTTTATATATCCTGGATATTATTTCCAAATAAGATATGTGATTTGCAAATATTTTCTCCCATTCAGTGAGTTGTCTTTTTACTCTGTTGATAGTGTAGTTTGATGCACAAAAATTTTTAAATTTGATGTAGGTAAATTTATCTATTTTTTTCTTTTGTTGCCTGTGCTCATGGTGTCATGTCCAAAAATGTCATTGTTGAATTCAATGTCATGGAGCATTACCCTTATGTTTGCTTCTAAGAGTTGTATAGGTTTAGCTCTCACTTTTAGGTCTTTGATCTATTTTTGAGTTAATTTTTGTATATGTATAAGGTAAGTGTCCAACATTTCTCTTTTGCATGTGAAGATCCAAATTTCTCAGTACCATTTGTCAAAAAGACTGCTCATTCCCCATTGAGTGGTCTTAGCACCCTTTTGGATAATCATTTGATTACAGGCATGCATTGTATAACAATGTTTTGTTCAATGACAGACCACATATACGATGGTGGCCCCATAAGATTAGTACCATATAGCCTAAATGTGTAGTGGGATATACCATCTAGATTTGTGTAAGTACACTCTATGATGTTCACACAACAATGAAACTGCCTAATGACGCATTTTCAGAACGTATCCCTCTCATTAAGTGACACATGACTGTACATACAAGAGTTTATTTCTTGGGCTCTCTATTCTATTCCATTGGTCTATATGTCTTTCTTTATACCAGTGCCACACTGTTTTGATTACTATAGCTTTGTAGTAAATTTTGAAATCAATGTGAGTCCTCTAATTTTGTTCTTTTTCAAGACTCTTCTTGCTATTTGGGGTCCATAGAGATTCCAAATGAATTTTAGAATGGATTTTTGTATTTATGCAAAAAAATGGAATTTTTATAGGGATTTCATTAAATCTATAGATTACTTTGGGTGTGATAGATTAAAGTCTTCCAATCCATGAGCACAGAACATCTTTCCATTTATTTATGTCTTCTTTAATTTCTTTGAGCAATGTTTTGTAGTTTTCAGTATACGTCTTTCACTTTCTTGGTTAAATTAATTTCTAAGTATTTTATTCTTTTTGATGCTATCATAAATGGAATTTTCTTAATTTCCTTGTCAAAATGTTCATTGTTTCTGTATAGAAAGATGACTGATTTTTCTGTGTTGAATTTTTATCCTGCAAGTTTGTTAAATTCATTCATTAGTTTTAACAGTTTTTTGTGGCATCTTTGGGGTTTTCTACATATAAGATATTATCCACAGAGTTAATTTTACTACTTCCTTTCCAATTTGATTCCTTTTATTATTTAATTTCCTTGTCTAATTGATCTGGCTAGAAGTTCCAATACCATATTGAACAGAAGTGGTAAAAGTGGGCATCCCTGTCTTCCTCCTGATCTTAGAGGAGAAACTTTCAGTCATTCACCATTGAGTGTGATATTAGCTATAGGGTTTTCAAGTATGGCCTTAATTGTGTTGAGGTAGCTTTCTTCTCTTCCTAGTTTGGTGAGTGTTTTTGTCATGAAAGGGTGTTGGATTTTTGTCAAATGCCTTGGCTACATTGATTGAGATGATCATGTGGTTTTTTTACCTTTATTCTGTTCATTTGATGTAATACATTAATTGATTTTCATATGTTGAACATCTTTGCATTCTGGGAATAAGTCCCACTTGGTCATGGTATATAATACTTTTAATATGCCACTGAATTCAGTTTCTAGTATTTTGTCAAGGATTTTTACATCAATATTCATAAGTGATATTGGTCTTTACTTTTCTTTTTTGTAAGTGTTTTTGTCTGGCTTCAGTGTCAGGATAATACTGGCATCATAGAATGAATTAGGAAGTTTTCCCCCCTACTCAATATTTTTGGAAGAGTTTGATGATTAGGGTTAGTTCTTTACATGTTTAGTAGAATTCACCAGTGAAGCCATTCAGCCCAGTGCTTTTCTTTGTTGGGAGGTTTTTTATTAGTGATTTAATCTCCTTATTGATTATCGGTCTATTCAGATTTTCTATTTATTTATGATTCAGACTTGGTAGGTTGTATGATTTTAGGAATTTCTATTTCACCTACGTTATCTAATTTGTTGGCATACAATTTTTGGTAGTATTCTAATCAATTTTACTTCTTTAAGATTGGTAATAATGTTTTATTTTTCATTTCTAATTTTAGTATTTGAGTCCCCTCTCTTTTATCTAGTGAATGTAGCTAAAGGATTTTCAAATTCGTTGATCATTTTGAACAACCAACTTTTTTTGTTTGTTTGTTTATTGCGGTAACATTGGTTTATACCATTGTATAAATTTCAGGTGTACATCATTATACTTCTATTTTGATTTTGTTGATTTTCTCTATTGCTTTTCTACTCTCTATTTTATTTAGCTCCACTCTAATATTTAGTATTTCCTTCTCTTCTGCTAGCTTTGGGCTTAGTTTGATCTTCTTTTTCTAGGTCCTTAATTTGTAAAGTTGGGTTATTTTGACATTTTTCATGTTCTTTGATGTAAGTTTCAACAGTTATAAATTTCCCCTGTACCATTGCTATTGCTACATCTAATAAGTTTTGTAGGTTATGTTTTTGTAGGTTTTTTTAACCTCAAGTTATTTTCTATTTTCCTCTGTGGTTTACTTATTGACCCATTGGTTGTTTAAGAGCAGTTGTTTAATTTCCACATATTTCTGAATTGCCCAGCTTTCCCTTTTCTATTTATTTCTAGTTTTATTCCTCTATGATCAGAAAAGAACCTTGGTATGATTTCTATCTTGTTAAGTTTATTAGCACTGGTTTTGTGGCCTAAGATATGTTCTATCCTGGACAACGAGCATTTGAAAAAAATGTGTAGTCTTCTATTGATGGGTGGGATGTTCTGTATAAGTTTGTTGGATCCAATTGGTTTATAGTGTTGTCCCAGTTCTTTATTTTCTTATTTATCTTTTTTTACAGTCAACAAAGATACTTGGTATGATTTTGATATTCTTAAATTTCTTAAGATTTGTTTTGTGACCTAACATGTGATCCATCCTGGGGAATATTCCATGTGTGCTTGAAAAGAATGTGTATTCTGTTGCTGTTGGGTGGTATGTTCTGTATATGTTTCTTAGGTCCATTTACTCTGTAATATTATTCAAGTCTTCTGTTTCCTTATTGATCTTCTATCTTGATGTTCAATCCATTATTGAAAGTGGAGTATTGAAGTTTCCTACTAGCATTGTGTTGATGTCTATTTCTCCCTTCAATTCTGTCAGTGTTTGCTTCACATTTGTGTTCTGTTTTGGGAGCACGTATAATTAAAATTGTTATATCTTCTTGGTGGATTGACCCTTTTATTATTGTATATTGTCCTTCTTTGTCTCTTCTGAGAATTTTTGACTTAAAGTCTATTTAGTCTAAGTATAGCCATCCCTGTTATCTTGTGGTTACCAATTGCACAGAGTATCTTTTACTATCTTTTCACTTTCAGCCTATGTTGTCCTTAAATCTAAAGCAACACTCTAGTAGACAATATAATTGGATCTTTTTTTTTATCCCTTCAGACTCTTTACATCTTTTGATTGGGGAGTTTAATCCATTTATATTTAAAGTAATTATTGATAGTGAAAGACTTACTATTGTCATTCTGTTAATTGTTTTTTACCTGCCTGGTAGATCTTTTGTCTTTATTTTCATTTCTTGCAGTGTTCCTATTTATTTCATTGCCTTTTTGTATTGACATCCTTTGATTCGTTTCTCATTTTCTTTTGTGTATCTTCAATATGTTTTTTTAGGGTTACCATAGGGCTTACATAAAACATCTTATAACAATCTGTTTTAAGGTGATAACTTAACTTCAATTTCATATACAAACATTACTCAGTTAATTATCCCACCCCCACACACTTTGTTACTGATGTTACAAATTACATCTTTTTATATTATGTATACACTAACTTTTTTTAGTTATAGTTATTTTATACTTTTGTCTTTTATTTCTATACTGGAATCAAAAGTGATGCATGCACCAGCATAACAGTATTACAACATTCTGTATTTGTATATATATTTACCTTTACCAGCAGGCTTTATACTTTCATTCTTTTGTATTGCTCTAGTGTCTTTTCATTTCAACTTGAAGGACTACCTTGAGTGTTTCTTGTAAGGCAGATGTGGTAGTGATGATTTCTCTCAAGTTTTGTTTATATGGTAAAGTATTTATTTCTCCTTCATTTTTGAAGGACAGTTTTGCTACATATAGGATTCTCAGTTGGCAGTTCTTTTTCTTTCAGTATTTTAAATATACCATCCCACTGCCTTCTATCTTGCAAAGCTTCTGCTAAGAAATCCACTGAGAGTTATGGGGGCTTCTTTGTATGTGACAAGTTTTTATCTCTTCATGCTTCCAAAATTCTGTCTTTGACTTTTGACAACTTGATTATAATGTGTCTCAGTGTGAACTTCTTTTGATTCTTCATAGTTGGGGATGTTGAGATTCTTAAATCTGGATGCCCATTTCCTTCCCCAGACTTAAGAATTATTCAGCTATTATTTCTTTGAATAAGCTTACTGGTCCTTTCTCTCCCTCTTCTCCTTCTGGGACTCCCATAATACACATATTTTTCTGCTTGCTAGTATCCCATCAGTCTGGTAGGCTTTCTTCACCATTTTTCATTCTTCTCTTTTTTTCTTTTTTCCTCCTCTGACTGGATAATTTCACATGGCCTGTCTTTGAATTTGCTTTATTTTTTCCTTCTTGTGCAAGTTTGGTGTTAAATCCCTCTAGTGGATTTTTTTAATTGTTATTGTATTTTTTAGCTCCAAAATTTCTCTTTGATTCTTTTTAACATTTTCTTTCTGTTTCCTGATGTTATCATTTTGTTTGTGAATAATTTTCCTAAGCTCATTGAGAATATATATAGTGGTTATTATTGATTATTTGTCAGGTAATTTATATACTCCATTTTGGGGGAGCTGTTGTTGGAGATTTATTTTGCTCCTTTGTTTTGGCTACTTTTCCCTGTTTCTTTATGTTCCTTGTAACTTCATGTTTGGCTCCACACATTTTTAAAAACAGCCACCTCTCCCAGATTTTTTGGAGTGGGTTTGTACAGGGAAGAAATTCTACCAATCAGCCTGACTAGATATTCTAAGGCACTCTCAAACATTTTTCTGTGGATGCATCATATCTGGATTTTTGCGAGTACATTCCCAATTAGAAGCATTTGCTGGTTTCTTTTTTGAGAAGCTCATAATCTCTTGCTACCTGTGGTGTCTCTGTGGTACTGCAGGTTCTCTGGAGTTGCTGCAAGCTGTTCAGCATTTTTGTCTCAGAGGATCCTAAAATTCTAGAGTATCCTAGTCTCCTTCAGTGTTCCAAGTCAGTAAGACAGAAACCAGACCCTTGAGCAGCCCACCAAAAGCTGGAACATTGGACACATACTTCACTCTTCTCTTTCCCCACTGAGGGAGTGGTTGCCATGCTGTATCAGCCTCTATGTGCTGTAGCACGGGACTTTTGGAGCAGCAGAAAGCCATCCAGCTCCCTTTTGTCTCAGCAGCCCCCAGGCATCTAAAGTATGGTGGATCCTATCTGTACTCTGAGACATGAGAGAGAGAAACTTGTCCTATGGGAAGGCCCCAAAAAACTAAAAACATTGGTCACATGCTCCAACTCTTTCCCTCCCTTGGGAGAAGTTATGAGTTGGGGGTTTTCTCTGACTGTTCCATGCTGACCTGGGGAGAGACTATGGCAACTGTGTGCACACAAGTCCAAACCATCATCTTTGTTCTTAGTGGCCCCCAATCTGGTGCCCTAATTCTGTAAGCACTTATATTTAGGCAAGATAGAAATCAGTCCATTACGATGCCTATTGAAATATCTGGATGTTGGATGTATGTTTCAGTCTTCTTTTTTCCTTCCCAGGGAGAAGCTGTGTGATAGGCTTTCTATCATCATTGCAATGCACTGAGTTGGGAGGAGAGACTATGGTGAGTGCCACAAATGTTCCTACCTGCTTTTATGTGACTGGTTTCTTGCTCACCTGAGGTACAAGAGCCTCTTGACTTGTTTCTGGATTTCTCATAAAGGGAATTACTCCATGTATTATTGTTTAATCAGTGTCTCAATGAGGGGAAGGAAAGGCTGGGTCTTCCTATTCCACCATCTTACTAACATTACCTCTCTTTCTCTTCTTTTTGAATGACAGTTTGGACAGATAGGAATTATTGGTCAAGAGTGTTTTTTTCTTTCAACATTTTCAAAATGCCCGCACAATAGTTTCCAGCCTCCAAGGTTTTACTGAGAGATTGTCTGACAATCTTATTGATAATCCCTTGTATATCATGAGTCACTATTCTTTTTCAGTTATTTTAGTTATGGTACATTTCAGCTCCAGTATATCTTTTTGGTTTCTTTAATGTTTTCTATTTCCTATTGATATTTCTATTTTGTTCTTACTTCATTGTCCTGACTTTTACTACATCTTCCTTTTGCTCTTTGAGCACGTTTAATATGGTTGCTTTCTATTCTTTATCTAGTAACTCTGCTATCTGTTCTTCCTCAGGGACAGTTCCTGTTGAAATAATTTTTTCCCTTTTAATGGGCCATATTTTCCTAATTATTTGTATAACTTGTGATGTTTTTGTTGAAACTAGACATTTAAATTTTATAATGTGGTAATTCTGGAAATCAGATTCACTGCCCCCCCCCAGGTTTGTTGTGTCTTTCTTTTTATTGTTGTAGTGTATCTGTGCTGGGGATCAGCCTAAGGTGTAAACTTAAGTTACTCTCAGGTCTTTTCTCATCCTGCATCTTCCCTGAGCATGTGTGGTGACTTTCTAAACTCTCTCATACATGTGGTTTCTTTTGAATGTCCTAATCCTTAATTGTCTGGCTCATAAAACAGGAAAAGGAGTAAAAAGAAGGGGAAAAAACTCTCTGTCTCTTTATGTTCTGTGAAATCCACTTCAGCCAGTGGAGGTTACAACAATGGTGGCCTGCCTGTGTGTCTTCAACTTCATGCTCAGAAGCAGCAATCAGCAATCAGAACACAAATACCTGATATTTACAAGCTAAGGACCATATTGCCCCCCTGGCTCCCACAAGCTACTCCAGAAATGTTGTCACACTGCCTGCCACGGAGCTGAGGAGTGGGGGATGGGTAGCTACTAGTACACTAAGGGCTGAAACTGAGAAAAATTAACAAATTTACCTTCCAAGCCTCCCCCTGGAAGATTCAAGACTACAAATTGATTCCAGAGTTCAAAATTAATTATGTCAGACACATTCTGCCTGTAAAATCATTGTTCACATGGAAAGATGGATTCCTGGCACTTCCTACTCCATCATCTTCCCAAATGTCACTTCTATTCATTTTTTATTCAAGAAAATATTTATTGAGTATGTAATTTGTGTTAAATACAAAGCTAGTCAATGACATAAGAGATCAATGAGATATGATCCTGCCCTTAGGAGTTCTATAGTCTAAGTTGGGCAAGCAATTGGGCCTCTGGGGTCCCTCCTCTGCTTCCATCAGAACAGTCTACTTTTTATTGTGTTTGCAGAAAATAATGAATTTTTCATTTCATTCATCCTGAAATTTTCATGGTTAATCATTAACAGATAGTTCTAGTTTATGAGTTTTCAATTGACTTAAACTTTACTGTATTCTTTTATTTATCTTTGAAACATTGTTTCATTATAAAAAATTTCAAATACTCACAAAACTAAAGAGAAGACTATAATGACACCCTACATTCCTATCATCCAACTTCAATAATCATCCTTTTGCAAATCATATTTTATCTATCTTCTTCGTTTTATCCACACAAATTTTTTAAATCAGACACCATGTTATTTTACAGAATGCACCTCTAATTGATAAGGACATTTCTTTTTGTTGTTATTGTTCTCATATCCACCAGGCAATTTTATTTCTAACAAAATTAACAGCAAATTCTTAACATAATTTAATACTTAATCCATACCAATATTCCTTATTGTTTCAAATATATCTTTTTTGTAGCTGATTTGTTTAAATCAAGGTACAACTTCTAGTTATATTTAAAGAGCCTGGACATCAGCATATAGCAATGTAAGATGTTCCTCCTTTTTGTCCTCTTTTTTAACAAGGAATAAGACATCCATCCATGAACAAAAGCACCTCTGTGGGAGTTGTGGGATCCAGCACCATTAGTCTAGGGACCCTAGAGGAGTGTCACCCACCTATGAATCTGTAATAGGTAGACAGACCACATTATAGTCTATGGAATCAGCAGGATCTGATGAACTTTCCCCAACCCCTTTCAGTCATGGTTGGAAAAAACATGGAGAGTGCTGAATTGGGCAGACATCCACAGATAAGAGAGACTTTGTAGAAGTGCAGCCTTCCCAAGGGAAGATTCCAACATGCCATTGGAGCAAAAAAATACAAATTTGGCCACAGTGGAAACAGTAAGAAGAACTTTCCCATGTCACCCCACAAGGCAACACTGCACAGGGCTGAACAATTCAAGGGTAGTGACTTTTCCTGCAGGGAAAAAGGAGAGCAGTAAGTGAGTACCCAGCTACCCCAGTTGTATAGGACATGGCTGGAGAAACTTGCTTCTCTCCAGCAGCACCCAGAGTACTAAGGAAGGACTTCCATGACTGGGGGAGGGAGGATATGGGGAAAGAGTCAGGTAAGAATACCAAAAGTTATTAAAGGTATATGGTTCCTGCTGACTGATCTCAAGACTTCAGCAGAAAGTCTGTCCATGAGCCTCTGGGAGTACCTCACCTGAGGATCTCTCCACAAGGTCAGGGGGCAACTCCAACACCCCAAATGCTAAATGCACACTACCCCAACTCTGCAGCAGGGCGTTGGTGCATGTTCCTGAGTGCAGTCATAAGAGAAAGCCCATTAAATAGATAGTGAGTCTCAGAAAAATAGACCAGGGTCTCTGTGCAATGGGGAAACCACAAACTTGAGCTATAATGTCACCTTATGGAAAAGAAAAGAGAGGTTTTCAGTAGCCACCCCAGTGAGTGGTAAGAAGCAAAGATATAAACGCTTAATAATTCTGCCACAAGAGGGAGCAAGAGTGAAGCAGGCATACCCATACAAAGACAGAGAAAACTCCAAATATAACACTACCAATGAATAGTAAACCCCATCTGAAAGCAACCAACAAAGATTTAAGGAGGTGTCTGCCAGTTCAAATTTAAAAGCAGCAACACAGAACTTCAAAAAACAAAAAAAATCAAAAAAACATGTCATCACCATAAGATAAGAATAATTCTCCAATAACTGAGCACAAAAGCATGAAATTTTGCAATCTAGCTGATAAAGAATTTTAATAAAACTGTTTTGAAGAAAATCAACAAGCTTCAAAAATTTCAGAAAGACAATTCAACAAGATCAGGAAAAAATACATGACAAAACGAGACATATACTAAATAAATAGAAATAATTTTACAAAAGAGAGAAATTCTGGAGCTAAAGAATTCAAGGAACAAAATGAAAAATGCAATAGAGAGCATCTGCAATAGAGTATAGATGCCAACAGCAGATAAGGACACTATAAGAAAACGATAGTCCAATATCCCTGACGAATATAGATGCAAAAATTACTAAAAAATTTAGGAAACCAAATTCAACAACATATTAAAAGGATTATACACCATGACCAAGTAGGATTTATTCCTAGGATGCAAGGATGGTTCAACATATGCAAATCAATAAATGTGATATGCCACTGCACAGCAAAGGAAACCATCAAAAAAATGAAAAGGCAACCCACCGAATGGGAAAAATATGTACAAATCATATATCTGATAAACAGTTAATATCCAAAATACATAAAGAACACAAATAATTCAATAGCAAAAAATCTGATTATAAAAAGGGCAGAGGATCTGAATAGACATTTTACCAAAGAAGATATAGAGATGGAGTACAGATACATGAAAAGGTGTTCAACATCACTAATTATCAGGGAAATACAAATCAAAAATCACCGTGAGGTACCACCTCATACCTGTTAGAAAAGCTATTATCAAAAAGACAAGAAATAACAAGTGTTGGAGAGGATGTGGAGAAAAGGGAACTTTTGTGCACTGTTGGTGGGAATGTATATTGGTACAGCCACTATGGAAAACAGCATGGAAGTTCCTCAAAAAATTAAAAATAAAACTACCATATGATCTAGCAATTCCACTTCTAGGTATTTATCTGAAGGAAATAAAAACACTAACTCAAAAAACTATCTGCACTCCCATATTCATTGCAGCATTATTTACAATAGCCAAGACATGGAAACAAGATAAGTGTCCATCCATGAATGAGTGGATAAAGAAAATGTGGTATACATATACAATGGAATATTATCAGGCAAGAAAAAGAAGGAAATCCTGCCATTTGCAACAACATAAATGGACCTTGAGGGCATTATGATAAGTGAGACAAGTCAGACAGAGGAAGACAAATACTGTGTGATCTCACTTACATGTAGAATCTTTAAAAAAATCACTAAACTCATAGATACAGAGAACACGTTGATGGTTGCAATAGGTAGGGGTTCGGGGGTGGGCAAAATGAGTAAAGAGGGTCAAAAGGTACAAACTTCCAGTTATAAAATAAATAAGTCCTGGGGATGTAGTGTAAGGCATAACAACTATAGTTAATAATACTGTATTATATATTTGAAAGTTGCTAACAGTAGATTTTATAAGTTATCATAAGAAAAATAAAATTTGTAACTGTGTAGTGATGGACTATAACAAGATATATTGTGGTGATCATTTCACAATATATACATAAATTAAATAATTATGTTGTATACCTAAAATTAATATAATGTTATATGTCGATTATATCTCAGTTAAAAAACATCATCTGAAAAGATATGAATGAACAATAAAGTAATACACCACGTTAATAGAATGAAAGACAAAATTCATTTGATAATCTCAGATGCAGAAAAAGTATTTGACAAAATATAACATCTTTTCATGAATAAAATCCTCAACAAATTGGGTGTAGAAGGACTATACCTCAAAAAAATAAAGGCCATATGCAACAAGCCCACAGCTAACATAATATTTAACGATGAAAGGTTGAAAGCTTTTTCGTTAATCAGGAACAAGATAAGAGTACCCACTCTCACCACTTTTATTCAACATGGTAATGGAAGTCCTAGCCAGAGAAATTAGGCAAGACAAAGAAATAAAAGATATCCAAATCAGAAAAGAAAAAGAAAAATTGTTAATTCCAAATTGTATGACCTTATATAGAAAAAATCCTAAAGACTCAACCAAGAAATTGTTGGAACTAATCAATGAATGCAGTAAAGCGCCAGATATAAAATCAACACACAGAAATCAGTTGTGTTTCTGTACACTAACAACAAAACAACAGAGAAAGAAATTTTAAAAATTTGGGAAATGGGAAAATTTCCCATTCACAATAGCATCAAAACCAATAAAATACCTAGGAATAAATTTAACCAAGTTAGTGAAAAATTTGTGCAATGAATACTACAAGACCTTGATGCCTTGATGAAAGAAATTAAAGATGACACAAATAAATGGAAAAATATATCATGTTCATGAATCAGAATTATTATTGTTAAAATCTCTATACTACCCAAAACCATACATAGATTCAATGAAATTCCTACCAAATATCCAATGGCATTCTTTACATAAGTAGAAAAAAAAATCCTAAAATTTATATGGAGCCACAAAAGACCCCAAATAGCAAAAGCAATCATGAGAAAGAAGAACAATGTTGGAGGCATCATACTTCCTGACTTCAAACTATACTACAAAGCTATAGTACTTAAATCAGTATGGTACTGGAATAAAATAGATGCATAGACCAATGGAACAGAATAGAGACTCCAGAAAGAAACCCCCACACATCTGGTCAACTAATGTTTGACATGGGAGCCAAGAACACTCAATGGGGAAAGGATAGTCTCTTCAACAAATGATATTAGGAAAACTGGATAACCACACGCAGAAAAATGATATTGGACCCCTATCTTACACCACGCAGAAACACTAATTCAAAATGGATTGAAGATTGAAGCATAAGACTCGATACTGTAAAATTTCTAGAAGAAAACATAAGGAAGAAGCCCCTTGACAATCATCTGAGCAATGATTTTTTGGATATGAAGCCAAAAGCTCAAGCAACAAGAGCAAAAATCAATAAGTGGGACTACATCAAACTAAAAAGCTTCTGTACAGCAAAGGAAAAAATTTAAAAAATATATAAAGGCAACCTACAGAATGGAAGAAAATATTTGCGAACTATATATTGGATAAGGGATTAATATTCAAAATATATAAGGAACACATACAACTCAATAAAAAAAGCCAAATAATCCAATTAAAATAGGGGCAGAAAAACTAAATACAGTTATATGCCACATAACAACATTTTGGTCAATGATGGACCACATATAGGATGGTGGTCCCATAAGATTGGTACCATATAGCCTAGGATTGTAGTAGGCTATACCATCTAGGTTTGTGAAAGACAGTCTATGATGCTTGCACAATGAGAAAAATTACCTAATGATGAATTTCTCAGAATGTCTCCCTGTTATGTGATCCATGACTGTGGACATTTTTTCAAAGAAGGCATGCAAATGGCCAAAAGGTACAGTCAGCCCTTCAGATCACAGGTTCCAGATTTGTGTATTCAACTAACTGCACATTGAAAGGCCTACGATGGTTTTGTCTATACTGAACATATACAGACTTTCTTTCTCTTGTCATTATTTCTGAAACAATACAGTATAACAACTATTTACATGCCATTTACATTGTATTGGGTATTATAAGTAATCTAGAGATGATTTAAAGTATACAAGAAGATGGGCATAGGTTATATGCAAATACCACGCCATTTATTTTAAGTGACTTAAGCATCTGCAGATGTTGGTATCCCAGGGGGTCCTGGAACAAATCTCCCATGGATATCAAGGGATGACTGTACATGAAAAGATCCTCAACATCACTAATCCAGAGAAATGCAAAGTCAAAACCACAATGAGATATCACCTCACACCTGTTCGAATGGCTATCATCAAAAAAAGAAGAGATAAGTTTTGGCAAGGATGTGGAGATAATGGAACCCTTGTACACTGTTGATAGGAATGTAAATTTGTTCAGCCACAACAGAAAACAGTATGTTGGCTCCTCAAAAGAATTAACAATAGAACAACAATATGATCCAGCAATTCCACTTCTGGGTATATACCCAAAGGAAATGAAAACAGGGTATTGAAGAGATATATGCACACCCATGTTTATTGCAGCATTATTTTCAATAGCCAAGATATGCAAACAACCTTATCTATCAATGGATGAAAGGATAAAGTTGTGGTACATATAGGCAATGAAGTATTATTAAGCCATGAGAAAGAAGGAAATCCTGCCATTTGTGACAACATGGGGGGCCTGGAGGGCATTAAGCTAAGTGAGATAAGTCAGACAAAGACAAATACCATATGATATCATATAAAAGATATCATATATAATTGATATATTATATCACTTATATGTGGAATCTAAAAAAGCTGAACTTATAAAATCAGAGAGTAGAATGGTAGTTAACAGAAGCTGGGGGGTGGGGAAATTGTGAATATTATTTTTAAGGGTACAACCTTGGATGTTGTAAATACATAAATCCTGGAGACCTGATGCACAGCATATTGATTATAGACAACAATACTGTAATATAAACCTCAAAGTTGCTAAGAGACTAGATCTTAATTCTTCCCACCACAAAAAAAGAAATGATAATTATATAGAGGTGTTAGCTAATGCTACTGTGGTAATCCTATTGCAATATATAAATGTATCAGATCAACACATTTTACAGCTTGAACTTACAAAATGTTATATTTAAATTATTTCTCAATAAAAATAAATTTTTAGGGGCCAACCCGGTAGCATAGCAGTTAAGTTTGTGTGCTCCACTTCGGCTACGGTCCTGGGTTCACAGGTTCGGATCCGGGGGCAGACCAATACGCCACTTGTCAAGCCATGCTGCGGCAGCATCCCATATAAAGCAAAGGAATATGGGCATGGATGTTAGCTCAGGGCCAATCTTCCTCAGCAAAAAGAGGAGGATGGGCAATGGATGATAGCTCGGGGCTAATCTTCCTTACAAAAATAAATAAATAAATAATTTTTTAAATGCAAAAACACGATAATAATCCAAAGGAAACAATAATAAAGAGACTCAAGCTATAAGTTTATTGACTTATTGACTATTTTATTTCCATTGAAAGTAAAACATAAGAGGAAATTATCTCTTGAGACTGACTCCTGACCTTATGCATTGAGACACCTAAAATGAGTTTCAAGGAGAGGTCATTTATTTTCATTCTTTTAAGAGATCCTTGCAGCTGCTGTACATGTGACAGAGTTGGGATTTCACATCCTCCTCGAAGATTATTGTGCATGTGCACCCAGAAGTCATGTTAATTATCTTGTTGCAATTGGAAGGAATACATGTTCAAGAGAATAAGTAAAGCTTGAGAAAAACCAATAGAAATAACTCTTCTGCATATACTGTTATCTACAACTGCGTTGTATTCTACAGTTTAGTGTGTTACACATTTACTAACTTGGATTCTGGACTTTAATACCCAGTGCTGTAATTATGGAACTTACATTAAATGTACATTCATTAAAAACCTATTTTGGAGCCAGCACTGGCTAAATAATTTGCAAGGCCTAGCGTAAAATATAAATACAGACCCTCTTCAGAAATTATTAAGAATTTCAAGATGCCAAAGCAGAGCATAAAACCAAGTGCAAGGCCCTTCTGAATACAGGGTTCTTTGCAAATTCTCAGACTGTGTGCCCATGAAGCAAAACTTGCTTGGAACACATAATTTCTTAGCTAAAATAATCCTCAGTTTTCACTATATTGGCTCAGGAACACATTGACTTTAAAATTTTTCCAAAATCTGTTTAAGATTCTGTGAGAAAATGGCTTTATCAATTAAAATTCTCTGATTTAGGATATTAATAGGTTTGCTTCAATTTCTTTATTTTTCTGAAGAGAAAACTGAGGCCTTGGAAAGTTACATGACTGTACAGAAGGGTGAGTGTCGCTAGGAGCAGAACTAGGGATTAAAATTTAGGTCTCCAGATAATTTAGGATCTAGCATTTTTCAATAATTATATGCTTTATGTAATGATGTTATCTAATCTTTATTGAGTACTATTTATATGCCAGACAGTACTTACATTATATCAGATTTACTATATGTTAAAGTAACTATATACATATATAACTATATGTATATACTGTGGTTGATTGTAATTTTCAAATATGGCTGCAAAATATCTCCTAAGACACATGCACTTCTAGAATTTTGTCAGTCCTCTATCAAGACATGGAATCTATGTCCACCCTCCTTGATCCTGTTTGAGCCCTTGTGAATACCTTGAACCATAGAGTATGGAAAGAGTGATGCTATGTCATTTTGAAGGTTTAATCACAAAAATGCCATATGCTTTTGCCCTATTTTCTTCATGCTCACTTTTTCAATTCAGCCACCATGCTATGGGGAAGCCCAAGCAGCCTGTGCAGAGACCCATACAGAAGGGAACTGAGGATACACACCCTCCCTGTCTAATCAACAGTCTAAGTTGAGCTCACAGCCATCAAGTCAGTAACAACTTGCCAGTCATGGGAGTAAGCCATGTCGAAAGTGGATCTTACTGCTCCAGTCATGCTACCACAGCTGATATTGTGTGGATCAAAGATACACTAGCCCTGCAAAAACCTGTCGAAATTGCAGATTCGTGAAAACAATAAATGATTGTTGTTGTATGCCGTTAATTTTTGGATAAGATGTTATTCAGAAATAGTAATTGTAATATGTGTTAACTCATTTAATTGTTACAACTGCAAGAGGTAGGTTACCATTGTTAATTTAAGTAACGTGAACAGAGTCACAAAGCTAGTAAGTTGGACAGCCTGGATTTGAAAACAGGCAGTGTGGCTCTAGAGTCTGCACTTTTAATCATTATACTCTACTGCTATAATTTGTTATATTTTATTAATTTATTTATTTTTAAATTTATATACTGTAAAACCAAGTATATCTAGTGTTCTGTTCCATGTGTTTTGACAAAAGCACACAGTCACATAATCCCACCGCAATCAAGATAGAGAACGTTTCTATCACTCTCCAAAATTCTCTGAGGCTGCCGCTTTGTAGTTAACCTCTTCTCCAACCTCCAGCTACTGACAACCACTGATCTGATTTTTGTCTCTATTTTGTTAACAGAGTGTCATTTTAATGGAGTCATACGGTATGTATCCTTTTAAGCCTGGGTTCACTCACTTAGCATCCTACATTAGAAATTGATTAATGTTTTTGTGTGTAAAGTAGTTCTTTTATTTATTTATTTTTATTAATGAATAGTGTCCCATTATATGAATGTGTCACAGTTTATTCATTCATTAATTTGGGTTCTTTCTAGATTTAGGTAATTATTAATAAAGCTGCTATATAAATATATATGTGAATATTTTTGTGAGAACACAAGCTATCATTTCTCCTGGATAAATAACTAAGAGTAAGATTGCTGAATCATATGGTAAGAAGAGTATGTTTAACTTTTTTTTTTTTTTTCTTTTTTTTTTATTTTTTAATTTTTTGTTTATTGCAGTAACATTGGTTTATAACATTGTAAAAATTTCAGGTGTACATCATTGTACTTCTATTTCTGCATAGATTACATCATGTTCACCACCAAAATAACAATAAACAAACACATAGGGACAGAGTATGTTTAACTTTTTAAGAAACTTTTTAAGAAAAGAAATATTTTCCAGAGTAATTGTACCATTTCGCCATCCCACCAGCAATGTATGTCAGTTCCAGTTGCTCCACACACTCATCAACACTTGGTACAGTAGTTCTTTTTTTTAATTTTATCAAGTCTAAGTGTGTATTTCCTTAATGATTCTTGATGGTGTGCATCTTGTTCATGTGTTTTTGCCATGCCGTTATCTCTTTGATGAAGTATCTGTTAAACCTTTTGCACATTTTTGAAATTTGGATACTTTGTATTCTCATTATTGATCTGTGAGTGTTCCTTATACATCCTATATACAAATTCTTTGTCAGATATGTGCTTTATAAGTATTTTGTATTTTCTCTGAGACTTTTTTCTTTTCATTTTCTTGTAGTGTATTTCATTGAAAAGAAGTTAATTTTGAAGTCCATTTTTTCTATTTTTTATTTTATGGATTGTGACTTTAGTGTCATATCTATTAAAACTTTGTGATATTTCTTTGTAGAAGTTTTACAGTTTTAAGCTTTACATTTTGAGTTAATTATACGTTGTGAGGAATGGTTTGATTTTGGGGGGGTATATAAATGTACAACACTTCCTGTATCATTTGTTGGAAAAAGTATCTTTTCTCCATTGAAATGTCTTTGCACCTTTATCAAAAATAGTTGACCATACATGTGTGGATTTATTTCTGGATTCTCTATTCAGTTACATTAATCTATGTATGTCTATGCACTTGTCAATATCTCACTCAATTACTGCAGCCTAATAGTAAGTCTTAAAGTCAAGTAGCTTACATCCTCCAACTTCGTTCTTTTTTAAAAGAAATTGTTTTGGCTAGTCTAAATCATTCATCTTTCCATGCAAATTTTATAATCACTTTGCCAATTTCTACCAAAAAAACCCTGTTGAAATTACATTTAATCTATAAAACTTTTGGCAAGAATTGATATCTTAACAATATTGAATTGTCTCATCTATGAACATGGTATAATATTTAGGACTACTCTTATCTTTCAGAAGTGTTTTTTTTCTCTTTCAGCATATAGACCTTGCACATATTTTGTCAGGTTTATAACTAAGTATTCCATGTTTTTTGCACTATTGTAAATTGTACTGTTTTTAAAAAATAATTTACATTGTTCCTTGCTACTACATCTACTACATAGTAATGATTGATTTTTGTATATTACCCTTGAATCCTTTGACTTTGCTAAAAATATATTAGTTTTAATAGCCTTTTTTTGCAGTATAGAAAGTGGTTTAAACTTATGTCATGCTGCATGTGCAAACATGTTTGACCTCAGAACCCTTTGTGCAGGAGCACCTCTTTTTTTAAATTGAATTTTTAATTGACATAATTGAAGAGTCACATGCAGTTATGTCAATCTATGCCTTTTTTTTGGACAGTTTAATCTGATTACATTTCACATAATTAGTGATATGGAAGACTTATTTTGCCATTTTGTTGTTTTCCGTATGTCTTATAGACTTTTTTGTTCCTCATTTCCTCTATTACTTCCTTCCTATGTGTTTAGTTGATTTTTTTATAATGATACTTTCATTCCTTCTCATTTCATTTTGTGTATATTCTATAGATATTTTTGTTGTGGTTACCATGGAGATTACCTATAACTTTCTAAAGTCATAAGAAATCTATTTTATATTGATACCATGTTAACTTCAGTTGCATGCCAAAACTCTATTCCTTTACATCTCTGAATGCTCTCACTTTATATTATTGATGTCAAAAACACCTTTATATATTGTGTAGCCATGAACATAGATATATAATTATCTTATGAATTTGTCTCTTAAATCTTGTAGAAAATAAGAAGTGGAGTTTCAAACCAAAATTATAATAATACTGTTTTTTTTTAAACATTTGCCCATGTATTTACCTTTTCTAGGGATTTTTTTATTGCAGTAACACTGGTTTATAACATTGTATAAATTTAAGATGTACATAATTATACCTCTATTTCTGCATAGATTACATCATGTTCACCACCCAAATACTAATTACAATCCATCACCACACTCATGTGCCTAATCCTACATTTATATCTTTATATAGCTTCAAGTTACTGTGTAGTGTCCTTTAATTTCAACCTGAAAGACTCCCTTTAGTATTTCCTGTAGTGCAGGTCTAGTGGTAATGAACTCCCTCAGCTCTTTTTTATCTGAGGATGTCTCAATTTCCCCCTCGTTTTCTTTTTTCATTGTGGTAAAAAACATGCAGCATGAAATCTACCCTCTTAAAAATTTTTAAATGTATAGTACAGTACTGTTAACTATATGTGCATTGCTTTACAGCAGATCTCTAGAACTTTTTTATCTTGCATGACTGAAACTCTAAACGCACTGATTTCCTCTTCCCTCCAGCCTATGGCAACCACCATTCTACTTACTGCTTCAATGAGTTTGACTAATATAGATACCTAGTGTAAGTGGAATCAGGCAGCATTTGTCCTTCTGTGACTGGCTTATTTCACTTAATATAATGTCCTCAAGGTTCATCCATGTGATAGCACATGACAGGATTTCCTTCTTTTTAAATCTGATTAATATTTTGTCATATGTATATGCCACATTTTCTGTTTTCTTTTTTTGCTGAGGAAGATTCACCCTGAGCTAACATCTGCTGCCAATCTTCCTCTTTTTGTATGTGAGCCACCGCCACAGCACGGCCACTGACAGATGAGTAGTGTAGGTCCATGCTCGGGAACTGAACCCGGGCCCCCAAAGTAGAGCACACCGAACCACCAGGGCTGGCCCTCTTTTTTCTTTGTTTTATTGTAGTAAGAACAATTAACGTGAGATCTACCCTCTCAACAATTTTTAAGTGCACAATACAGTATTGTTAATTATAGGCACAGTGTTGTACAACAGATCTCTAGAGCTTACTTACCTTGAATAACTGAAACTTTATATCCATTCACTTAGCATAAAGTCCTCCAGGTTTACCCATGTTGTTGCATATGGCAGGGTTTCCTTTTTTTGAGGGCTGAATAATATTCCATTGAACATATATACCACATTTTCTTTATTCATTCATCTATCAATGGACATTTAGGTTGTTTCCACCTCTTGGTTATAGTGAATAATGCTACAATGAATTGAGAGCACAAATATTTCTTCAAGATAGTGATTTCAATTCTTTTGGATAAATACCCAAAAGTGTGATTGTTTTAATATATGGTGATTTTGTTTTTAATTTTTCAGAAATTTACATACTGTTTTCTATTACAGCTGCACCATTTTACATTCCCACCAACATGCAAAAGATTTTCAGTTTCTCCACACTCTCACATACCCTTGTTATTTTCTCTTTGTGGTTTATTCATGATAATGGCCATCCTAATAGGTGTGAGGAGATAGCTCACTGTGATTTTGATTTGCATTTCCCTGATGATTAGTGATTTTGAGAAAATTTTCATATATCTGTTGTCCCTTTGTATATCTTCTTTGGAGAAATGTCTATTCAAGTCCTTTGCCCACTTCTTAATTGGGTTATTTGTATTTTTGCTATTAAGTTGTAGGAGTTTCTTATATATTTGGAGTATCAACATCTTATCAGATATATGTCTTGGAAATATTTTCTCCCATTCCATAGGATGACTTTTCATTCTATTGATTATTTCCTTTCAACATGTGTGTGTTTAAATCTAAAGTGAGTCTCTTGTAGGCAGCACATAGTTGGATCATATTATTTTAATACAGTCTGTCAACCAATATCTTTTGAACGGGTAGTTTATCCATTCACATTTAAAGTAATTACTGATAGGGAAGAATTTTCTTTGCCATTTTGCTATTTTTTCCTATGTCATATATTTTTGCACCTCATTTCCTCCATTACTGCCTTCCTTTAGATTTACTTGACAATTTGTAGTTACATGTTTTGATTTCCTTCTCATTGCCTTTCATGAATATTCTAAAAATATTTTTTTGTGGTTATCATAGGTATTACATATAACATCATAAAGTTACAACAATGTATTTTGAATTGATAACAACCTAACTTCAATAGCGTACAAAACTCTACACCTAGGGAGCCAGCCCAGTGATGCAGCGGTTAAGTGCACGTACTCCACTTCGGGGGCCTGGGGTTCACAGGTTTGGATCCCGGGCACACACCAAAGCACCGCTTGTCAAGCCATGCTATGGTGGTGTCCCACATAAAGTAGAGGAAGATGGGTATGGATGTTAGCCCACGGCCAACCTTCCTCAACAAAAAAGAGGAGGATTGGCATCGGATGTTAGCTCAGGGCTAGTCTTCCCCACATACACAAAAACTCTACACCTATATAGCCCAGTCACCCCGTAATGTTATTGATGTCACATGTTAAATATGTATACATTATTTACACATTAAAATAGATTATTTTCTTAAATAATCCACATATAAGCGAGATCATGCAATGTATGTCTTTCTGTGTCTGGTTTATTTCACTTAGCCTAATGCCTCCAGGTTTATCAATGTGGTCACAAATGGCAAGATCTCCTTCAATTTTAAAGCTGAGTGGTAGTCCATTGTGCATATGTATATAAGTGTGTGTGTGTATAGGTATATATATATATGCACACACCACATTTTCTTTACCCATTCATCTGTTAATGAACATTTAGGTTGTTTCCATATCTTGGCTATTATAGATAATGCTGGAGTGAACATGGGAGTGCTGATAACTCTTGAAGACTCTATTTCAATTCCTTTGGATATATACCCAGAAGCAGGAATGCTGGATCATATCCTAGATCTATTTTTAATTATTTGAGGAACCTCAATTATGTTTTCCGTAATGGCTATAACAATTTACACTACCCACAACAGTGTACACGGTTCCATTTTCTCCACATACTCTCCAACCTATAATAATAGTCATCCTAACAGATCTGAGGTGGCATCTCATTGCGGTTTTGATTTGCATTTCACTGATTATTAGAGATGTTCAGCATATTTTTATATACCTGTTTATCATTTGTATGTCTTCTTTGAAAAAAAATGTCTATTCAGGTCCTTTGCCCATTTTCAATAAAGCCATTTGAATTTCAGCTATTGAGTTGTACAAGTTCTCTATATATTTTGTATATTAACCCATTATCAGATATCCGGTTTGTAAATTTTTTCTCCTATTTCATAGTTGCTTTTTCATTTTATTCATTGTTTCCTTTGCTGTGCAGAAACTTTTTTAGTTTGATGTAGTTCTGCTTGTTTATTTTTGCTTTTTTTGCTTGTGCTTTTGGCGTCAATTCTAAAAAGTCATTACCAAGACCAATGTCAAGGAGCTTTCCTGTTTTTTTCCTAGGAGTTTTATGGTTTTGGGTCTTATGATTTAAGCTTTTAATCCATTTTGAGTTTATTTTTGTGTATTATAAAATAAGGCCCTAATTTCATTCTTTTATATGTGGATGTACAGTTTTCCAAGCATCATTTATTGAAGAGACTATCCTTTATCCATTGTATATTCTTGGCATCTTTGTCAAAAAGTAGTTGACAGTATATGCATGAGTTTATTTCTTGGACCTCTATTCTGTTCCGTTGGTCTATGTGTCTGCTTTTATGCCAATACCATACTGCTTTAATTACTATATCTTTGTAATATAGCTTGAAGTCAGTAAGTGTGATGTCTCCAGCTTTGTTCTTCCTGCTTGAGATCACTGTGGCTATTCAAGGTTTTATGTGGTTCCATACAAATTTTAGGATTGTTTTTTCTATTTCTTTGAAAAATGTCATTGGAATTTTGATAGGGATTGCATTGAATGTGCAGATCGCTTTGAGTAGAATGGAGATTTACCAATATTAATTCATCCTATTTATAGATGAGATATCTTTACATTTATTTCTGTTTTCTTCCATTTCTTTCATCAGTGTCTTGTAGTTTTCAGTGTACAGATCATTTACCTCCTTGATTAAATTTATTCCCAAGTATTTTATTTTGTTGTTGCTATCTTTAATGAGATTGTTTTCCTAATATCTTTTTTGAATAGTTAATTGTCAGTGTATAGAAATGCAACTGATTTTTACATGTTGATTTTGTATCCTGCAACTTTACTGAATTCATTTGTTAGCTTTAACATTTTTGTGGAGTCTTTAGGATGTTATTATATATAAGATCATGTCATTTGCAAAGAGAAAATTTTAATTCTTCTTTTCCTATTTGAATGTCTTTTATTTCTGTTTCTTGCCTAACTGTTTTGGCTAAAACTACCAGCACTCAGTTAAATAAAAGTTGCAATATTGGGCACCCTTGTCTTGTTCCTCATCTTAGAGGAAAAGCTTTCAACTTTTCACCACTGAGTATGATGCTCAATGTGGGCTTGTCATCAATAGCTTTTATCATGTTGAGGTGTATTGCTTCTATACTTAATTTCTTGAGAGTTTTTACGTGTTGCATTTTGTCAAATGTTTTTTCTGCATCTACTGATCACACGATTTTGATCCTTCACTTTGTTAGTGTGGTGTATCACGTTTATTCGTTTATGTTGAACAGTCCTTGCATCCCAGGAAAAATCTGACTACGTCATGGTGTAGAATCCTTTTAATGTGCTATTGAATTTGGTTTTATACTATTTTGCTGAGGATGTTTTCATCTATGTTCATCAGGGATACTGGCCCATAGTTTTCATTTCTTGTAGTGTCCTTGTTTGGCTTTGGAATCCAGGTAATGCTGGCCTCATAAAATGAGTTTGGAATTGTTCGCTCCTCTTCAATTTTTTTGAAGTTTGACAAGGATTGGTAATAATTTTTCTTTAAGTGAGTCATAGAATTCACCAGTGAAGCCATCTACTCTTGTACTTTTCTTTTTTGGGAGACTTTTGATGACTGATTCAATCTTCTTACTCATTGTCAGTCTGTTAAAATTTTCTATATCTTCATAATTCAGTGTTGGTAGGCTGTATATTCTAGGAATTTATCCATTTCTTCTAGTTTATCTAATTCGTTGGCATAGTATAATTATTCATAGTAGTCCCTATGATATTTTGTATTTCTGTGGTTTCAGTTGTAATGTCTCCTCTTTCTTTGCTGATTTTATTTTTTTGTCTTTTTGTTGTGAGTCTAGCTAAAAATTTGTCCATTTTTCTCTTCCCAAAAGCTAATTGTTAGTTTCATTTACCTTTTCTAATATCTTTATAGTGTCTATTTCGTTTATTTCTGATCTGACCTTTTTTTTTTTTTTTTGCTTCTTTTACCAACTTTGAGCTTATTTCATTCTAGTTTTTCCAGTTGTTTGAGGTTAAAGTTAGGTTGTTTATTTGATATCATTTTTTCTTAAATTAGTCATTTATCCCATAAACTTCCCTTTTAGAACTACTTTTGCTGCATCCAATAAGTTTTGTATCTTGTGTTTTCATTTTCATTTATTTCAAGATATTTTTTATCCCTCCTTTGATTTTCCCATGACTCATTTGTTGTTAAGAAGTATATTGTCAATCTCCACATATTTGTGAATTTTCCAGGCTCCCTCCTGTTATTCATTTCTAGTTTCATATCATTGTGATAAACAGAGATGCTTGGTATGCTTTCAGTCTTTTAAAATTTGTTAAGACTTGTTTTGTAGCCTAACATGTGATCTATCCTGGAGAATGTTCCGTGTGTGCTTGAGAAGAATGTGTATTCTGCTGCTGTTGGATTGAAACTTCTGTGTATATCTCTTAGGACCATTTGGTCTAAAGTGGAGTTCATGTACAATATTTCCTTATTGATTTTCTGTGTGGATGGTGTATCCATTGTGGAAAGTGGGGTATTGAAGTCCCCCGCTATTATTGTATTGCTGTCTATTTCTCACTTCAGATCTGTTAATATTTGCATAATATATTTAGGTACTCCAATGTGGATGCATATATACTTACAATTGTTATTTCTTCTTGATGAATTGACCCATTTATCAATGTCTTCTTTGTCTCATTACAGTTTTTGACTTACAGTTTATTTTGTCTAATATAAGTATACCTACTCATGCTCTCGTTTAGTTTTTCATTTGCATGGAATATCTTTTTTCATTCCTTCACTTAGAGCCTCTGTGTGTCCTTAAAGATAAAGTGAGTCTGTTGTAGGGAGCACCTAGTTGGGTCTTGTTTTTTTATCCATTCAGCCACTCTATGTGTTTTAACTGGAGAATTTATTCATTGAATCTTAAAGTAATTATTGATAGGTAAGGAGTTACTATTGCCATTTTGTTTATTATTTTCTGGTTGTTTGGTAGATCTTTTGTTGCTTTCTTCCTCTCTTGCTGTCTTCCTTTGTGACTTGGTAATTATCTGTAGTGTTATACTTTGATTCGTTTCTCTTTATCTTTTTATATCTACTATATATTTTTGCTTTGTGTTTACCAGTCTACTTTAAACTGCTACATTAATTTTGTTATTTTGTTTGCATACTAAAGCACAATACTTTTACTCTCCTTCCCGCATTTTGTTTGTGATGTCACAATTTACATCTTTCTACACCCTGCGTCCATTAATAAATATTGTGGTTATAGTTATTTTTAATACCATTGTCTTTTAAGTTTCACACTAAAGTTATGTCATATATCCACCACCATTTCAACATTAGAGTATTCTGAATTTAACTATATCTTTACCTTTACCAGTGAGATTTAGACTTTCATATGCTTTCCTGTTACTAATTAGCATCCTTTCTTTTCAGCTTGAAGAAATTCCTTTAATATTTCTTGTAAGTCTCCTCTAGTGGTGATGAACTCCTTCAGCTTTTGCTTATCTGGAAAACTCGATCTCTCCCTCACTTTGGAAGGACAACTTTGACAGTTTTTTTTTTCGCTCAGCACTTTGAGTATATCACGTCACATCTTTCTGGCCTGAAAAATTTCTACTGAAAACGTTACTTTTAGTCTGATGGGGGTTTCCTTGTATATAACAAGTTGTTATCTCTGCTGCTGTTTTTAAGATTCTCTCCTTGTCTTTAACATTTGACAACTTAATTAAAAAGTATCTTGGTGTTGGTCTGTTTTCATTCTTCTTATTTAGTATTTAACTGAGCTTCATGGATCTGAATGCCTATTTCTTTTCCCGGGTTGCAGATATTGTCAGCCATTATTTCTTTCTTTCTTTTTTTTTTATTATTATTTATGGCAGTAACATTGGTTTATAACATTGTATAAATTTCAGGTGTACATCATTATACTTCTATTTCTGCATAGATTACATCATGTTCAACACCCAAATACTAATTACAACCCATCACCACAAACATGTGCCAAATTATCCCTTTCACCCTCCCCCCTCCCGCCTTCCCCTCTGGTAACCACCAATCCAATCTCTGTCTCTATGTGTTTGTTTATTGTTGTTATTATCTACTACATAATGAAGGAAATCATATGGTATTTGACCTTCTCCATCTGACTTATTTCGCTTTGCATAATAGCCGAAATGTCCATCCATGTTGTCATAAATGGCGGGATTTCATCGTTTCTTTTGGCTGAGTAGTATTCCATTGTGTATATATACCACAGCTTCTTTATCCATTTGTCCCTTGATGGGCACTTAGGTTGCTTCCAAGTCTTGGCTATTGTGAATAAGGCTGCAATGAACACAGGGGTGCATGTATCTTTACACATAGGTGTTTTCAAGTTCTTTGGATAAATACCCAGCAGTGGAATAGCTGGATCATAGGGTAGTTCTAGCCTTGAATTTTTGAGGAATCTCCATACTGTTTTCCATAGTGACAGCACCAGTTTGCACTCCCACCAGCAGTGTATGAGAGTTTCCTTCTCTCCAATTCCTCTCCAACATATGTTGTATCCTGTCATGTTGATTATAGCCATTCTGACGGGCGTGAGGTGATATCTCATTGTAGTTTTGATTTGCATTTCCCTGATAGTTAATGATTTTGAACATCTTTTCGTGTGTCTGTTGGCCATCAGTATATCTTCTTTGGAGAAATGTCTGTTCAGGTCTTTTGCCCATTTTTTAATTGAGTTGTTAGTTTTTTTGTTGTTGAGATGCATGAGTTCTTTATATATTTTGGAGATTAAGCCCTTATCAGATGTATGGTTTGCAAATAACTACTCCCAATTGTTAGGTTGTCTTTTCATTTTGTTGATGGTTTCCTTTGCTGAGCAGAAGCTTTTTAGTTAGATGTAGTCCCATTTGTTTATTTTTTCTATCGTTTCTCTTGCCCCATCAGACATGGTGCTTGAAAATATGTTGCTAAGACCACTGTCGAAGAGTGTACTGCCTATGTTTTCTTCTAGAAGTTTCATAGTTTCAGGTCTTACATTCGACTCTTTCATCCATTTGGAGTTAATTTTTGAGTATGGTGTTAGGTAAGGGTCTACTTTCATTTTTTTTCATGTGGCTATCCAGTTTTCCCAACACCATTTGTTGAAGAGACTTTCTTTTCTCCATTGTATGTTCTTGACTCCTTTGTCAAAGATTAGCTGTCCATAGATGTGTAGGTTTATTTCTGGGCTTTTGATTCTATTCCATTGATCTGTGTGTCTGTTTTTGTGCCAGTACCATGCTGTTTTGGGTACTATAGCTTTGTAGTATATTTTGAAATCAGGGAGTGTGATACCTCCAGCTTTGTTCTTTTTTCTCAGGATTCCTTTAGCTATTCGGGGTCTTTTCTTGTTCCATATAAATTTTAGGATTCTTTGCTCTATTTCTTTGAACAGTGTTGTTGGAACTTTGATAGGGATTGCATTGAATCGATAGATTGCTTTAGGAAGTATGGACATCTTAACTATGTTAATTCTTCCAATCCAAGAGCACGGAATATCTTTCGATTTCTTTGTGTCTTCTTCAATTTCTTTCAGCAATGTTTTATAGTTTTCCGTGTATCGATCTTTCACCGCTTTGGTTAAGTTTATTCCTAGGTATTTTATTCTTTTTTGTTGCAATTGTAAATGGGATGGTATTCTTAATTTCTCTTTCTGCTACTTCATTGTTAGTGTATAGAAATGCAACTGATTTTTGTATGTTGATTTTGTATCCTGCAATTTTACCATATTTGTTTATTACTTCTAAAAGTTTTCTGGTGGATTCTTTAGGGTTTTCTATATATAAAATCATGTCATCTGCAAATAGTGACAGTTTCACTTCTTCCTTTCCAATTTGGATCCCTTTTAATTCGTTCTCTTGCCTGATTGCTCTGGCTAGGACTTCCAGTACTCTGTTAAACAGGAGTGGTGAGAGTGGGCATCCTTGTCTGGTTCCTGTTCTTAGAGGGATAGCTTTGAGTTTTTCACCATTGAGAATGATATTAGCTGTCGGTTTGTCATATATGTTCTTTATTATGTTGAGGTACTTTCCTTCTATACCCTTTTTATGCAGAGGTTTTATCATAAATGGATGCTGTATCTTGTCAAATGCTTTCTCTGCATCTGTTGAGATGATCATGTGATTTTTATCCTTCATTTTATTAATGTGGTGTATCATGTTGATTGATTTGTGAATGTTAAACCATCCCTGTATACCTGGAATAAATCCCACTTGATCATGGTGTATAATATTTTTAACTTATTGTTGTATGCGATTTGCTAGTATTTTGTTGAGAATTTTTGCATCGATTTTCATCAGTGATATTGGCCTGTAGTTTTCTTTTTTTGTGTTGTCCTTGTCTGCTTTGGTATCAGGGTAATGTTGGCTTCGTAGAATGAGTTAGGGAGCTTCCCCCCTCATCAAGTTTTTGGAAGAGTTTGAGAAGGATGGGTATTAAGTCTTCTTTGAATGTTTGGTAGAATTCACCAGGGAAGCCATCTGGTCCTGCACTTTTATTTTTAGGGAGGTTTTTGATTACTGTTTTGATATCCTTACTGGTGATTGGTCTATTCAAGTTGTATACTTCTTGTTGATCCCGTTTTGGAAGGTTGTATGATTCTAAGAATTTATCCATTTCTTCCAGATTGTTGAATTCGTTGGCATATAGCTTTTCATAGTATTCTCTTATAATCTTTTGTATTTCTGAGGTGTCTGTTGTAATTTCTCCTCTTTCATTTCTGATTTTACTTATTTGTGCCTTCTCTCTTTTTTTCTTGGTGAGTCTAGCTAAAGGTTTGTCAATTTTGTTGATCTTTGCAAAGAACCAGCTCTTGGTTTTATTAATTTTTTCTATTGTTTTTTTGGTCTCTATTTCATTTATTTCTGCTCTGATTTTTATGATTTCCCTTCTTCTACTGATTTTGGGATTTGTTTGTTCTTTTTCCAGTTCCTTTAGGTGCATTGTTAGATTGTTTAATTGAGATTTTTCTTGTTTGTTCAGATAGGCCTGTATTGCTATAAACTTCCCTGTTAGAACCGCTTTTGCTGTACCCATAAATTATGGCATGTCATATTTTGAATTTCATGGGTCTCCAGGAATTTTTTTATTTCTTCTTTGATTTCTTCATTGACCCAGTCATTGTTCAGTAGCATTTTGTTTAATCTCCATGTATTTGTGGCTTTTCTGATTTTCTTCCTATAGTTGATTTCCAGTTTCATACCGTTGTGGTCAGAAAAGATGCTTGGTATTATTTCAATGTTCTTAAATTTATGGAGACATGTTTTGTGGCCAAATATGTGATCAATCCTGGAGAATGTTCCACGTGCATTAGAAAAGAAAGTGTGTTCTTCGGTTTTTGGATGGAATGTTCTGTATATATCTACTAGGTCCATCGGTTCTAGTGTGTCGTTTAAGGCCAATGTTTCCTTATTAATCTTCTGTTTGGATGATCTATCTGTTGGTGTAAGTAGAGAGTAAAAGTCCCCTACTATTATTGTGTTACTGTCTCTTTCTCTTTTTATGTCTGTTAATAATTGCTTTATATATTTAGGTGCACCTACATTGGGTGCGTAGATATTTACAAGTGTTATATCCTCTTGTTGGATTGTTCCCTTGATCATTATGTAATGTCCTTCTTTGTCTCTTTTTACAGTTTTTGTTTTAAAGTCTATTTTGTCTGATATGAGTACTGCTACCCCAGCTTTCTTTTCATTGCCATTTGCGTAGATTATCTTTTCCCATCCCTTCGCTTTCAGTTTGTGAGTGTCTTTAGGTCTGAAGTGTGTCTCTTGTATGCAGCATATACGTGGGTCTTGTTTTTTTATCCAATCAGCCACCCTATGCCTTTTAATTGGAGCATTTAGTCCATTGATGTTTAAAGTAGCTATTGATAAGTATGTACTTACTGCCATTTTTTAACTTTTTTTCTCAGTGTTATAGTAGTACTTTTCTTTTCCTTTCTTCTTCTATACAGAATTGATGGTCTCATTAGTTTGACCTCTGTCTGAATGCTCTCCTCTTTAACTCCCCTCCTCCCTCATTTTATGTTTTTGATATCATATCTAACCTCTTTTTTGTGCATTTTTTATCCATTACGTTCTTATCATGGAAATAGATAATTTTTCCTATTTGTGGAATTGTCTTTTCCCCTTTAATCAGTCCCTTTAGCATTTCTTGTAATACGACAAACTCCTTTAATTTTTGCTTGTCTGGGAAATTTTTGATCTCTTCTTCCATTTTGAATGATAACCTTGCTGGGTAGAGTATTATTGGCTGTAAGTTTTTTCCTTTTAGCACTTTAAATATATCATGCCACTCTCCTCTAGCCTGTAAGGTTTCTGCTGAGAAGTCAGCTGATAGCCTTATGGGGTTTCCTTTGTATGTAACTTGACTTTCTCTTGCACCTTTTAGGATTATCTCCTTATCTTTAATTCTGGACATTTTGATTATGATGTGTCTTGGTGTGGGCCTCTTTGGGTTTATCTTGTTTGGGGCTCTCTGTGATTCCTGTACCTGGATGTCTGTTTCCTTCCTTAGGTTAGGGAAGTTTTCATCTATTATTTCTTGAAATAGATTCTCTGCCCCTTTGTCTTCCTCTTCTCTTTCCGGGACACCTATAACACGGATGTTAGTGCACTTGATTTTGTCTGAGATTTCCCTTAGACTGTCCTCACTCTTTTTAATTCTTTTCTCTTTTACCTGTTCACCTTGAGTAATTTCTTCTGGTCTTTCGTCCAGCTCACAGATCCATTCTTCTGTATCCTCTACTCTGCTTTTGAGTCCCTCTAATGAATTTTTCATTTCCAGTATTGTATTCTTCATTTCTGATTGGTTCTTTTTTTTTTTTTTGTGAGGAGATCAGCCCTGTGCTAACATCTGCCAATCCTCCTCTTTTTTTTTTCTGAGGAAGACGGCCCTGGACTAACATCTGTGCCCATCTTCCTCCGCTTTATATGGGATGCCGCCACAGCATGGCTTGCCAAGCAGTGCGTCAGTGCGCACCCGGGATCTGAACCAGTGAACCCCGGGCCGCCGCAGCGGAGCACGCGCACTTAACCGCTTGCGCCACAGGGCCGGCCCCTGGTTCTTTTTTATATCTTCCATTTCTTTGTTGACATTCTCACTGAGTTCATCTATTCTTCTCCCCAGATCAGTGAGCATCCTTAACACTCTTAGTTTGAACTCTCTGTCGGGTCGGTTGCTCATTTCTGTTTCACTTAGTTCCTTTTCTGGGGTTTTGTCCTGTTCCCTTACTTGGAATGTATTCCTTTGTCTCCTCCTTTTGCCTCTTTCCCTGTGCTTGTGTCTACGTATTAGGTAGGTCAGCTACGTCTCCTGCTCTTGGATAGGTGACCTTATGTAAGTGATGGCTTAGGAGGCTTCCAGTGTGCTTCCCTCAGTTCTTAATGTTCCAGCGGTGACCCCTATGTGGGCTACATGTGTCCTTCTATTGTGGCCTGTTAGCTTTCCCTATAGGCACCCAGGGAGGCTGAGTTATGCTCCTGGCCAGCTGTTGTAATGCTCAGCTGCTTGTAGTTGTTGTGGGCCCTTTAGTCTGTTTATCAGGTGTGGGGAGCCCCAGCACAGTTGGCCGCAAGTTCTAATACCACATTTGTGTTGCAGTATTTCTTTTGAGTGAGTAGGCTCACAGCGTGGCAGGTTGTTAGCCTCAGGGCCTGACAATTGCTATAAGCCTCCAGCCTTTAGGTCTCTTGTCAGCTCTCTGAGGATTGCAGCTGGGTGGGGGTGGCCTCAGGCATGGGAGCACCCAATTGTTTCAGGCTTTGGAAGGTGGGCCAAACACCCTATGTGGGTCTTTGAGAAGCACAAGTTTTCTGCAGCTGACAAGCCCTTCCACCCACATGTCCACACACACGGTCAACACAGTCCTGCCCCATGTGCGTGCCCCGACCTCCCGAAGTGGACCCAGTCTCTCCACGGTGGGAGCCCCACACACTCCACCACTGCCCCACACTCTCCACCTGCTTCTTGTGTATGTCTTGACCCACTGAATTTGGCTCAGTTGCCAGGCAGCAGAGAATCCAGTCACCAATCTATGCAGGCCCACAAGTTGCTTGAAGGCTTGTTGTTGGGTGGGACCAGTCTCTAGGGTGGGCTGTCTGCCCTGGCTGACCTGGATTAAATCGGTGCTCTAGTGGGTGGTTCAGACCCTGGGCTAGCAGGCCACAGGGAGAACTCCAACGGCGTCTTTGTCAGCATGCCCACACTGGGCCACAACAATCGCCACCGCCAATGTCCCAGTCCCTGGAGAGGTCTCACCCCTCACCGAGATGCACCCAGGGCCTATCAGGTGAGTCTTTTTTCACCAAAGCACTGTGCGCCTTTCTTTCTGGTGATTTTAGGTTGCTTTCTGAAACGGGTGATTTTGCACGTGGGCCCTTTATGAGCCAGTTTTCATTTCTTTGTGAACCAGCTTTTCTGGGGGTGTTCCCCAACATTTTAGTAGCAGGGAAAGTCAGATATTCTACCACTCGTCTCAATGGCGCTAGGTCCACAAAATGCCCACAGCGGGGGCGCTCCCTGGCTCAGGCCCCGCTCCTCCAGGGAGGGCTGTGTACCTGTGGGCTGCTCCCAGGCGGCCGTGAAGTGCTGCAGCTTCTGAAGGCGGCGTTTTTCTTCTCCAGAAGGGAGTTTCCGACTCTTCCATCTCAATTAGGATTGTCCATTGTTGCAGGAGTTTCTCTTATCCACTTTTCAGTTTTGTCTCAGGGGTAATTTTTCCACGAGTAGTTGTAAATTGGCTGTATCCACGGGAGGAGGTGAGTTCAGAGTCTGCCTATGCCGCCATCCTAACTTCCCTCCCTCAGCCATTATTTCTTTGCATAAGCTTTATGCTTCTTTGTCTCACTCTTCTCCTTCTGGGACCCATATAATGAGAATATTAGTCCACTTGATGGTATCCCATAAATCCCTTAAGCTATCTTCACTCTTTTTCATTCTTTTTTCTTTCTACTTCTCTGATGGATTAAATTTTACTGTCCTGTCTTTGTGTTAACTGACCCTTCTTTCACTTTACCTAATCTGCTATCAAATCCCTCTAATGAATTTTTCAGTTCAGCTATTGTATTCTTCAGCTCTGTAATGTTTTAGTACTTTCTTACGTTTTCTCTTCATTGAAATTCTCACTTTTTCCATGCATTGTTTTTCTAATCTTGGTCAGCATCTTTGTGACCATTACTGTGAACTTTTTATCAGGTAAATCACTTATCTCCAATTCCTTAAAGTTTGTTTCTGGAGTTTTATCTTTTACTTTTCTTTGGAGCATATTCTTTTCTTTCTTCATATTCCCTGATACTCTGTGTTAGTTTCTGTGCATTAGATAAAAAGCGACCACTTCCAATCTTGATGGAGTTGTCTCATGTAGGAAATGATCATTTTCAATCATCCTGGCACAAGTTCTTTGCTATCTCTCAAACCTTTTTGATTGTCCAAGCAGCTTTCTTAGTTCTTAGTGGCTCTCATTGATTGAGGGTGTGCCAAGACCTGTCAGTGTCCCAAAGTGGAGGATCACATTCAGGGCCCACATGCAGACTGATTGGAAGCCAGACCCTGAGGTAGCAGCTGAGAAAGTATGTTGTTAGGGCCTTTCCAGGAATAAACTTGGAGATGGGCTTTTATGCCACCTCACATTGCACTGGGCCCAGATGTATAGCCATGAATGGGAGCTCCTTCACTTATTAACAACTGCTTCTTTGTTTGTTAAACGTCTGTGCACTTGTAAATGCCAGCCCCATAAGCTATCTGAGCCAGGCAATCTAGAAGTCTGTGTCTTGTGCAGCAACCTCAAAATTTGAGGCACCATATGTGTGTATAAGCTCCTTCCAGGGAGATATTTGCAATTTATTACAAGTTCAAGTAATAGGGTAGAGGTGGTGTCTGCTGGACTTCCCAGTCTCCAGGGAGGATTATAGTCAGCTCCTAGATGTGTACTAATTTAGAAGCCTGACCCTTAGGCAGCCAATTTTAAAGTATGCAAATAGGCCTCTTACAGAGATACACTGGGGGCTGGGCATTTTTTGACTGCTCCCTCTGTGCTGAGCCTAGGGAGACTAACCACAGTGAGTCATCACATACTCATTAAGAACTGTTTGTTTGCTATAGTCTTGTGGGCTTCATGGAAACAATCCACCTTGGCCTTCAGAGATAGGTGTTCTGGAGGCCCATCCCTCAGGTAGAAGTCTTAAATGTTAGAGTCTTAGATGTGGCATCCAAACCCTTCTATCCTCAAGAAGCTGGAAGTTGGGCCTTCTCTCCCCATTGTCTGGCAATGTAGCTGGGGATGGTGTTTACGGTGAGAGTGTCTCTCTGCCTTTTCTACCTTTTTTGATGTGGGTGTGTGGTTATTTCTCATTTGCCCAATGTGTAGAATTTTCTCAGCTAGTTTCTGGATTTTGTTCAGAGGTACATTGCTGTATGTAGTTGGAGATTTGGTGTTTCCATGGGTGGAGGTAAGTTCAAGAGGCTGCTATGTCACCATCTTGGACCAGAACCTGGAGAATGCTTATTAAAGAAAAAGAGCTGATTTTCACTAAGAACAGCAAATTTTGTTGTGTTTAAATTTATCCCAGTTCCATCCCCCACTCCACAGCTCGGTGAGTGACAGCCACAAAAATGACAGCATGCATTGCTAGTACTGGAGGAAGCACAAAGGACCTCATTTGCAAAGAATTGTAAATAATTATTTGTTAGGGCTCACATAGTGGATTCTTGGAAGACTAGCTCAAAAACTTTGCCTTTATTTCACCTAAATCAGAAATGGCCTACTACTAAAACAAATTCCCACGGAGTATTTGTCATACACATTTACAGGTTAATATTTTGGGTTGCTCCTGCCCAAGGCAATAGATAATGGTTGAGGCAAAAAACAAACTAACCAAAAAGTTGGGAAGAAATTCTCGGGAATGAGAGGCCCATTAGGGCTTTGAAAAGCTCTGGAAATCTACATTCATTCTGATGCTCAGGGCTGTGTACATGTTCAGAAAAAATCTTTGCAAACTCTAATCTCTCAGCTTCTGCTGATTTTGAGGCACTGTTGAAGCAGGAAGTTAAATCGAATGCAAAGTTGTAAACTACCTGAATGAGTGTTGAATGCATTCCCCAATACACAAACAGGGCCCCATAACAAAGACTGGAAAATTTTTTGTTTCCACGTGTTTAACAAAAACTCAGTCTAATCATTAGCTGACCACTAATCTAATGGATCAAAGACTTCAGGGGTAACACACAAAAAAGAATACAGGCTTTACAGAACTAGTTTTATAAAACATCAAACAAACAAATAACTACACCAATAAGCAGCAACAACAAATCATGGGAGGGGGACAGAATCTCATTTGCAGAGTTGCCCTATTATAATATTCAAAATGTCTAGTTCTGAAGAAAAAATTACAAAACATGCAAGGAAACAAGAAAGTATGTCCCAAAGCACACAAGAAAACAAGCAATGAATAGAAACTTTGGGGACTGGCCTGGTGGCTTAGCAGTTAAGTGCGTGCGCTCCACTACTGGCAGCCCAGGTTCAGATCCGGGAGCGCACCGACGCACTGCTTGTCCGGTCATGCTGAGGTGGCATCCCACATACAGCAACTAGAAGGATGTGCAACTATGATATACAACTATCTACTGGGGCTTTGGGGAAAAAAAGGAGGAGGATTGGCAATAGATGTTAGCTCAGCTTCTTTTTGCTGATCTTCCTCAGCAAAAAGAAGAGGATTGGCATGGATGTTAGCTCAGGGAAGATCTTCCTCACAAAAAAAAAAAAACATAGAAACTTTGCCTGAGGAAGGCTAGACATAGACTTTCAAGACGACAGTTAAAAATCAGCTATTTTAACGATGGTCAATGAGATAAAAAAAAACCCATGCTTAAAGAGCTAAAGAAAAGTATGAGAACAATGTCTCACAACATTTAGAGTATCAATAATGAGTTAGAAATTAAAAAGGAAACAAAATAGTAGTTTTAGAGTTAAAAAGTGTAATAACTGAAAAGACAAATTCAACAGAGGGAAATCAACAGCAGACTTGAGCAGGCAGAAGAAAGAATCAGCAAACTTGAAGATAATCTGTGTAAGGATCAGAAAACAAAAAGAATGGAGAAAAAATAACAAATCAGAGATCAGTGGGAAACTATAAAATGAATCGATATATGCATAATAGGAGTCCCAGAAGGAGAGAAGATAGAGAAAACGGCAGAAAGAATATGTAAAGTTATGGCAAAAACTTCCCAAAGTTGATTAAAAAACATTAATGTACACATCCAAGAAGCTGATTAAACTCTAAGGAGGATAAATACAAATAGATCCACACCTAGACACTTAATAAACTATTTAAAGACAAAGACAAAGAGAGATCCTTGAAAGCAATGAGCTAGAAGTGAATCATATGTACAATGGATCCTCAATAATATTAACAGCTGATTTTTTATCAGAAACCATGGAAGAAGGAGGTGAGCTGATATATTCAAAGTGCTGAGAGAAGAAAAAATCTGTCAACCATGAATTCTATATCTTGCAGAACTGTCCTTCAAAAATGAATGAAGATTTAAATGGACTGATGTCAGCAAAATGACAATGTAGGTGACCCCAGCCTCAGTGCCCCCACAAAGACCAACAATTCTATAGACAGCTAGCCACAAATAAAGACAGCTACACTAGAGCTCAAGAGTTTACTTAAAAAATTTTAGCAATGCAGTGAAACAAAAAACCTGAGAATAACTTCATCAAAAGGGAAAGAAGAACAGCTACATTCTGCCTCCATCTTCCCATCCCCCAGGCTTGCACTGCTTAGCACTATTAGGGAACTCCCAGGCAAGAAAGAGGTTTTCTCTCCAAGAAAGAAAGAAGAGAGTGAGCAACGAGCTCCCCCATGTTTTTGGGGATCTGCATGAAGGAGCTTCATCAGTCTCAGCCAAACAGAGACTGATAAAGCTGAGATACATACAGACAGCTAAGAACAAGGAAAAAGAACAGGGTATACCAGTAACAGCCACATAGCAGAAGCAACCATAGCTGTCAGTGACCTTCTCTGCAAAGGACCTCAGCAGCTTTCACAACTGAAGAAACCAATGGCTAACACAGCTACCTCAGAACCCCTGCAGATTTTACCAATTTTTGCCCCATAGTTATTTGCTTTCACAGACACCAACAGGCTGAAGTCCCTCCCCACTCCTTTCCTCCTCAATCCCCACTGGATCCTGAGATCTACACTGGCAGCCAGCCCAGGCATCTGTAGCTATGTGAGTGTAAGATGCCAGCCTAGAACCCCACAGTTGACCCCTTCTTCTGTGTGCATACTTAGGGCTAGCCCATCCAGCCTGAATGCATACTGCTAGCCTGAATCCCATCAGTGGCCACTACTTCTATGTGCATGGCCATGGCGAGACCATGCACCAAAGAAGTGAATACCTATAGCCAAGGCCCCAACAGTTGCTTGTAGGCCTGTATTCAGCCCTATATCCAGTCACTGACTTGAACCACTGGGTTCACCTCTAGCTAGCCCCTCCAGCTGTGCAACCACATGCCCTTATACTGACTTCCCTCACCAGCCTCCACTGCTGTGTGCATGGCTATGGGGAGAATTTGTAGCCACAGAAATGCAGGCTGACAGCCAAGCTCCCACAGTTGATTATGTGCCTGGCTCTGGACCTGTCTCCTGTCACTGGCCTTCACTGCTGTGCTTGTTTGATACTAGACTCTCCAGCTGTACACCTGTATTCTGCTATCCCAACTCCTATCACTGACCTCCACTGCTGTGCACAAGCTGAAGGCAAGACTCTGCAGCCACAGGAGTGCACAATGAGAGCCAGGTTCCCCACAGCTGCCAGTATTCCTGTAGATGGTACTGGCCCTTGCTGCTGTCCCTGGCCCTCACCACTATGTGTGTGTCTACAATCAGCCCCTCTCACTTCACAGTCACCTGCAGCTGTTTCCCACAATAAGTGTGTGCACACCACCAACTCTGACCACTACAGCTGTCTGCCTAGTCCCTAGCCATTAGAAATGGAGGAACCACTAAGGACCACAACAGATTTTCTAGCCCCTTCAGATCCCCAGAGCACTCAGAAAGGCACCCACAGTTATCAATGCTGCGGACCCCAGTGGCCTGAGATGATGACACGTTACATCACCCTGGACCCAGAGTGGCCACATGCCACTGCACTTGGCACCCTGAACCACTAGAACCTGGGTCAAAGCATTCTCCAGTGTGTCCCCACCTGCAGGTGAAGGTCTATCCTTACCAAATTCAGTCTATAAAGTCTAGAAGAAGTGACTGCTTATTCAAATGCTCAGACACATATGCAAGGCTGCAGAGATCATGAATAATCAGGGAAACATGACACTACCAAAAATCACAATAACCTTTCAGAAATGCTCACCATAGAAATGAAGATCCGGAAATTTCCTGATGAAGAATTGGAAATAATTATTCCAATAAAGCTCAAAGAACTACAAGAGAACAGAGGTAAAAAATTTAAGAAAATCAGGAAAACAATACAAGAACAAAATAAGAAGTACAACAAAAAGATAAAAAACATAAAAAAGAACCAAACAAAAATTTAGATGTGAATAATACTATGACTTAACTGAAGAATTTAATACAGAGCTTCAATAGCAGACTGGACCAAGCAGAAGAAAGAATCAGTGAACATGAAGACAGATCATTTGAAATTATCCAGTTAGGGGAGCAAAAAAGAAAAAGAATGAGAAGGAAAGAAAAAATCCTATGGGGATTATGAGTCACCATTAAGAGAAACAATGTATGCATCATTGGATTCCCAGAAGGAGAAGAGAGGGAGAAAAGAGTAGAAAGTTTAATTAAATAAATAATGGCTGGGAAATTCCAAAACCTAGGGACAGATTTGGACATCCAAATTCATGAAGCTAATAGGTCACCACATAATTTCAATCCAAAACTTATTTCTCTAACACACATTATAGTAAAACTGTGTAAAATCCAGACAAAAAGAGAATTTTAAAAACAGCAAGAGAAAAAACATTCTCTCATACAATACAAACTCCATAAGGCTATCAGTGAATTTTTAGGCCAGGATAAAGTGGGATAATATATTCAAAGTGCTCACTGAAAAAACTGCCAACCATGAATATTTTACCCAGCAGAGCTATCTTTCAGAAATGAAGGCAAGATAAAACTTTCGCTAAACAACAAAAGCTGAGGGAGTTCATCACCACTTGATATGCCTCACAAGAAATGCTGAAAGTTCTCCAAGCTTAAATAAAAGAATGATAATTAGTAACTTGGAAATATGAAAATATAAACTACACTGGTAAAGGTAAATATAATCTTATTCAGAATACTCTAACACTATAATATGGTAGTGTGTTAAAGACTTTACTATAAAGATTAAATGACAAGAGTGTTAAAATAGCTATAGCTACAAAAATTTACTAATGGATACACAATATAAAAAGACGTAAATTGTGACATCAAAAACATAAAAGGAGGGGAATAAAATTATAAATGAAAGGGGAAATAAAACAACTGGTACCACACAAATACAAAGGATCATAAAAGACTACTATGAACAATTATAACCAAAAAAATTGGATAACCTAGAAGAAATAGATAAATTCCTAGAAACATACAACTTACAAAGTTTAAATCATGAAGAAATAGAAAATCTGAACAAACCAATAACAAGTAATGAGACTGAATCAGTAATCAAAAGTCACCCCCAAAAAATGTCCAAGACTATATGCCTTCACAAGTGTATTCTACCAAACATTTAATGAAGATTAAATCCCAATTCTTCTCAAACTATTCCAAAAATTGAAGAGGTAGGAACAATCTCAAGCTCATTTTATGAGGCCAGCATTACCCCGATGCCAAAACCAGATAAGGATATTACAAGAAAAGAAACAACAAGCCAATATCCCTGATGAATATAGATGCAAATATTCTAAACAAAACACTAACAAACATAATTCAACATCACATTAAATGGATCATATACCATGATCAAGTGAAATTTATCCCTGAGATACATAACAAAATCAATAAATGTGACACAACACATTAATAAAACAAAAGACAAAAAATCATATGATAATGTCAATAGATGCAGAAATAGAATTTGATAAAATACAACAGTTTTTTCAGGATGAAAACTCTCAGTAACTTAGATATAGAGGGAACACAACTGAACATATAAAGACCATATACAACAAATCCACAGCTAACATCATACTCAACGGTGAAAAGTTGAAAGCTCTCCTTCTGAGAACAGGATCAAGACAAGAGTGTCCAATCTCAACACACATATTCAACATAGTACTGAAGGTCCCAGCCAGAGAAATCAGGTAAGAAAAAGAGATAAAAGGCATCCAAATTGGAAAGAAAGAAGTAAAATTGTCTGTTTGCTGATAATACGATCTTATATTTACAGAATCCTAAAGACTCTACAAAAAAACTATTAGAACTAATAAATGAATTCAGTAAAGTTGCAAGATGCAAAATCAACATTCAGAAATCTGTTGTGTTTCTATACACCAGCAATAAACTATCTGAAATAGAAATTAAGAATGTAGTCTCGCAACTAGAAGGATGTGCAGCTATGACATACAACTATCTACTGGGGCTTTGGGGGAAAATAAATAAATAAAATAAAAATCAGAAATATTAAAAAAAAAGAATGTAGTCTCATTCACAATAGCATCAAAAAGAATAAAATATGTAGGAATAAATTTAATCAAGGAAGTGAAAGATCTATACACTGAAAACTATAAGACAATAATAAAAGAAACTGATGAAGACACAAACTAATAGAAAGATATCTCATACTCATGGATCAGAAGAGATAATATTGTTAAAATGTCCATACTACCCAAAGCCATCTATTGATAAAATGCAATCTCTATCAAAATTCCAATGGCATTTTCAAAGATATAGAAAATTTTTTTAAATTTGTGTGGAGCCACAAAAGTCCCAAAGAGTCAAAGAAATCTTTACAAAGAACAAAACTGGAGGCATCACACTTTCTCACTTCAAGCTATATTACAAAACTATATTAATCAAAGTAGCATGGTACTGACATAAAAACAGACACATAGACCAATGGAACAGAATCAAGAGTCCAGAAGTAAACCCAGGCATATACAGTCAACTAATACTTGACATGGGAGCCAAGAATACTCATGGGGAAAGGATAGTCTCTTCAATAAATGGTGTTGGAGAAACTTGATATTCACATCAAAAGAATGAAACTGGGGCCCAGCCTCATGGCCTAGTGGATAAGTTTGGCACACTCTATTTCAGCAGCCCAGTTCCCAGGCGCGGACCTACACCTCTTGTTGGCAGCCATGCTGTGGCAGCAACTCACATACAAAATAGAGGAAGATTGGCACAGATGTTACCTCAGGGTGAATCTTCCTCAAGCTAAAAGAGAAAGATTAGAAAGGTAGTAGCTCATGGTGAATATTCGTCAGCAAAAAAAAAAAAAGAAAATGAAATTAGATCCCTATCTTATACTACTCACAAAAATTAACTTGAAACAGATTAATGAATTAAAAGTAAGACTCAAAACTAAAACTTCCAGAAGAAAACAGGGAAGAAGATCCTTGACAATAGTCTTGGCAATAATTTTTTGGATAGGTGTGGTGAGAAAGCAGGTATTTTGAGTCACTGCCTAGGCATTCTGCAGTATGACAACCCTGCTCACACCCAGAGTCTGGACATTTAGATAAGACCTGAGCTTAGGATTCCCACCACAAGTTCCGGCTTTACTTTTCCTGGGGTACCTTTTAAAATAACCACTTATCTTCCACATGTGAGTGAAGTCATATGATAATCATCTTTCTCCATCTGACTTATTTCGCTTAGCATAATACCCCCAAGGCACATCCATGTTGTCACAAATGGCAAGATTTCATCTTTTTATGGCTGAGTAGTATTCCATTGTGTGTGAGGAAGATGTTCCTTGTGTGTGTGTGTGTGTGTGTGTGTGTGTGTGTGTGTGTGTGAGGAAGGTCAGCCCTGACCTAACATCCATGCCAATCCTCCTCTTTTTGGTGAGGAAGACCAGCCCTGAGCTAACATCTATTGCCAATCCTCCTCCTTTTTTTCCCTTTTTCTCCCCAAAGCCTCAGTAGATAGCCATATGTCATAGTTGCACATCCTTCTAGTTGCTGTAAGTGGGATGCCGCCTCAGCATGACCAGACAAGTGGTGCATCAGTACGCACCTGGGATCCGAACCCAGGCCACCAGTAGCAGGGCGTGTGCACATAACTGCTAAGCCACGGGGCTGGTCCCATATCAGATCTTATTTATACATCCATCCATTGATAAGCACTTAGGTTGCTTCCAAGTCTTGGCTATTGTGAATATTGCTGCAATGAATAGGGCTGCATGTAACTTTTTGGATTGGTGTTTTCATGTTCTTTGGATAAATACCCAGCAGTGGAATAGCTGGATCATATGGTATTTCTATTTTTAGCTTTTTGAAGAAATCTCCATACTGTTTTCCACAGTGACTAAACTAGTTGGCATTCCCACCAGCAGTGTATGAGGGCTCCTTTTTCTCCACATCCTCTCCAACACTTGTTATTTCTTGTCTTTTTAATAATAGTCATTCTGACAGGTATGAGGTGATATCTCATTGTAGTTTTGACTTGCATTTTCATAATAATTAGTGATATTGAACATCTTTTCTTGTGTCTATTGGACATGTATATATCATCTTTGCAAAAATGTTCATATCCTCTGCCCAGTTTTTGATCATGTTAGAAGATAAAAAAATAAACACATAGATATGGAGAACAGATTGGTAGTTATCAGAGGGAAAGGGGGTGGGGAGGGCAAAAGGGGTAAAGGGGCATATATGTATGGTGACGGATGGAAACTAGACTTTTGGTGGTGAACACAATGCAGTCTATACAGAAGATGAAATATAATAACATACACTTGAAATTCATATAATGTTATAAACCAATGTGACCTTAATAAAATAAGAAAATGTATCTCAAAGATGAATAAGTTCCAGACATCTGCTGCACGATATAGTGCCTATAATTAACAATTCAGTATTGTGCAGTTAAAAATTTGTTAAGAGAGTAAATCTCACGTTAAGTGTTCTTATCACAAAAATGCAAAAAGCACAAAGGAACAAAAGGAAACTTTTGGAGGTGATGGATATCTTTATTACCTTTATTATGGTGACGGTATCATGGGTGTAGTTATAGGTTCAAACTCATCAAATTGTATGCATTTAAATACCTGCAGTTTTTTTGGTATATCAATTACTCCTCAATAAAGCTGTTAAAAATGAAAAAAAAATAAAACAACAACTTAGAATTGAGCCCATGAAAAGTTAGTGGCCTTTGCCCTAACCACCTTATAAGTAATAGCTGCTTGCTACCCTGCTGTCTATCTGCTGCTCACTCATGACCCGGGACAAAGGACTGCCCTTCCCCCAGCTCATTCCACTCTGCTGTTTCAGTAATCTGTAAGTAATAAATCTTGTGACTTCACTTCCTTTGTGTGAGTGTGTTGAAACTGTGCCTTGAATCAAAATGACCCCAGGGTTTTCACTTCTCCAAAGTGGGAGCTCGAATGTTGAGGGAGCTACCTGCCAATGCCATGTAGGTGGCTTGTGCCTCCTCATTCAGCAGGTCATAATATGCATATTCTTAATTTAATACACCAGCTACATGCCCCTTGACAACATAGGACATCAAAAGTATAAACAATCAAAGCAAAATTCAACAAGTGGGACTACATCAAACTAAAAAGATTCTGCACAGCAAAAGAAAAAAACCACAAAATGAGTAGCCAACTTACAGAATGGGAGAAAATATTTACAAACCATGTATCTGATAAAAGGTTAATATCCAAAATATATAACGAACTCAATAACAAAAAAAAAACAAATAATACAATTTAAAAATGAACAAAGGATCTGAATAGACATTTTTCCAAAGAAGATGTACAAATGGCCTACAAGTACTTGAAAGGATGCTCAATATCACTAACCATCATTGAAATGCAAATTAAAACCACAATGAGATATCATGTCACACCTGTTAGAATATCTATTACAAAAAAGACAAGAGATAACAAATGTTGGCAAGGATGTGGAGAAAAGGGAACCTGTGCACTTTTCTTGGTAATGTAAATTGGTACAGCTACTTTGGAAAACAGCATGGAGGTTCACTGAAACATTAAAAATGTTCAGAACTACCATATGATCCAGCACTCCCACTTCTGAGGATACATACAAAGGAAATGAAATCACTGTCTCTAAGAGATATCTGCTGTCTCATGTTAATTGCAGCATTATTCACAATAGCCAAGATATGGAAACAACCTAAGCATCCATCAATGGATAAATGGATAAAGAAAACATTATACACACATAGACACACACACAAATGGAATATTATTCAGCCATTAAAAAATAAGTAAATCCTACCATTTGTGTCTACATGGATGGACCTTGACAGCATTATACTAAGTGAAATAAGTCATGCAGAGACAAACAAATACTATATGTTGTCACTTATAAGTGGAATCTAAAAACATTGAACTCATTGTAACAGAGTTGATGGTTACCAGGAGATGGGGAATGGAAGAAATAGGGAGATGTTGTTGAAAAGGGTACAAGCTTTAAGTTATGAGATGGATAAATTCCAAGGCACTAATATACAGCATGTTGACTATAGTTGACAGTACAGTTTGCATCTTGCAAGTTGGTATGAAGGAAGATCTTAAATGCACTCAGCATAACAAGAACAAACAAAGGTAATTATATGAGGTGCTGGATGTGCTAACTAACCTTATTGTGATAAACATTTCACAATATATACATGTATCAAATCAATCATCACTTTGTAAACCTTAAATTTACACAATGTTCTATGTAATTTACATGTCAATAAACCTGGAAAAAATGTATGAGAGTGATATCAGGAAATTGGCAGACTATGTAGTTCCAAGCCTTGTTCCCACATGGAAACAACAAAAAAAATTGGCTAATATAATCTTTTAAGAGCTCTGAAAACAGTGACAAGTCTACAGCAACCAAACAAATGCCCAATCAATAAAAAGCCACATTTAAAATTGTAAGAAATTTTGTGGCATTTTTGCTTGCCCTTGCCCTACTCTCCCACCTGCATAGCAAAGTCTTAGTCTGGAGAAGATGGTAGCCCAGTTCCCAATTCTGTACTTCAAACCAGAGGGAGTATAGCAGACCTGATATGCAATATTTTATCCTGGTTGAGGGATGCTTGCATTATAGTTTTGTTTGCCTAACTCAGATATCAGGCAAAGGAAAAGTAGTGTAACTCAGATCTCAGGCAGCCAGGAGCAGCACAGTCTTCTTCAGAATACTACATGGAGACTAGGACACCTAGAGACCTGGTGCAAGAGTTTATGTATCATGGCATGGCATAAGATAGACACCAGCAGCCACTGAAGTCTAAAACCTTCAATGAAACTGGAGGGAAATGTGTGGACCTTACATACAACATTCTAACCTATTGTTTATTTGCCTGAAGAATTGTTCTCTGTTTTGCCTTAAATTTAAGGTAAGAAGAAGCAGTGGTTGTTGCTGAGGAAAGCTTCAGGGAGATTAAACCCCGGACACTTGGGTCAAGAGATTATGGGTGGAGACATAAAATAGATCATCAAAGGTCCTGAGGTGAACCTGGGGTGAGACTCTCTGGTAAATTAAGACTATAAAAGCAGCTATGTATAGAGTCACGCACTGTAGAATGACATTTCTGTCAATGATTGACTATATATATAACAGTGGTCCCATAAGATTAGTACCATATAACCTAGGTGTGTAGTAAGCTATACCATCTAGTTTTATGAAAGTACACTCTATGATATTTGCACAATGATGAAATTGCCTAATGACAAATTTCTCAGAATATATTCCCATCGTTAAGTGATGCATTAACTGTAATGAGAAATGGAAAAAACTGCAAACATAGAGTCCCAAGGAGGATGCATTCTCCAAAAAGACTTTAGAAGACTTTAGCTTTTTCCTCAAGCTGATCACAAGGCCCAGAACCAAGGACAAGTCAATTAATAAAGGACTTTTTTAGCACACAGCCAGTATGTAAAGGCTAGGGGAGGCGACTGTGTTTTCCAAAGCCCAATTTTCAGCAACAACAAAAACAAAAGAAATACAAAAACAAATAAACAGGAAAACATGACACATTTAAAGAAAGAAACTAAAGTGGAGGCAACCATCCCTGAAGCAACACAGGAATATGACTTATTAGACAAACTTATTATACTTTAAAACAACAGTCATAAATATGCTCAAAGAGCTAAAGGAAAACACAAAGAACTAAAGGAAATCAGGAAAACTATATATTAACAAAATGAGAATACCAACAAAGAGACAAATTATAAAAATGAAGCAGAAAAATTCCGGAGCTAAAAATACAATAACTGAATTGAAAAATTCACTAGAGGGGTTTAATAGTAGATTTGAACAGGCAGAAGAAAGAAAAAATAAACAAGATAGAACATTTGAAATTATTTGATTAGGAGGAACAGAAAGAATAAGAGTGTAGCAAAGTGACCAGAGCCTGAGGTACCTATGGGAAAAATTAAGCAGATGAATATATGTATTATGGCAGTCCCAGAAAAAGGTGAGAGAAAGATAGAGGAAGATAGATTATTTGAGGGAATAATGGCTAAAACTTCTCAAATTTGAGGAAAGATGAATCTACAAATTCAATAAGCTCAACAAACTCTAAGTATGATAAACCCAAAAAGAGACCCCCACCAAGACATAATCAAACAGTCAAAAGTCAAAGACAGAGAATTTTGAAAGCAGCAAGAGAAAGGTGACTCATCACATAGATGGGATGCTCAATAAGATTATCACTAGGTTTCTCATCAGAAACCTTGGAGGCCAAAAGGTTGATATATTCAAAGTACAGAAAGAAAAAAACTGTCAACCAACAATTCTATATCCAATGAAACTCTCCTTCAAAACTGAGGAAGAAATTAAGACCTTTCTAGATAAACAAAAACTGAAAGACTTCATTACCACTAGGTATGCTTTTCAAGAAATGCTCAAAGGAATCCTTCAGGCTGGAATAAAAAAATGCTGTACAATAACTTGAAACCATATGAAAAAATAAAGATCTCAGCAAAAGTAAATACATGGGCAATTATACAAACTAGTATTATTGTAATATAGGTTTGTAACTTCACTTTTTATTTTCTACATAATTTTTTTAAATGCAAAAAAATATATTAGTCTATGTTTTGGGGCATGCAATGTATAAAAATGTAATTTATGAAATCAATAACTGAAAGGTGGTGGTAATGGAGCTGTATAGGTGTAGAGTTTGTGTATCCTATTTAAATTAAGCTGGTATGAACTCAAATTAGACTATTATAACTTTAGGATGTCAAACATAATCCCCATCATAACCACAAAGAAAATCACTATTGAATATATACAAACGGAAATTAGAAGAAATTAAAATGTTTCACTATAAAAAATCGACTAAATACAAAAGAAGACAATAATAAAGAAAATGAGGGACAAAAGACACTGGAAAGTATATAGCAAACAAATAACAAAACAGCAGAAGCAAGTCACTTTATATCCATACTTATTTTCAATGTAAATGTTAAATGTCAATTTCACTCTCCAATCACTGGACAGAGATTAGCAAAATGGATTTAAAACAAAAAAACAAGATCCAACTATATGCTTTCTACAAAAATCATTTAGTATCTAAAGGCAAATATACTTTGAAAGTAAAAGGAAAGAAAATAATATTCCATGCAAACAGTAACCAAAACAGAGCTGAGGTGGTTATGTCAATTTCAGACAAACTATATTTTAAATAAAAGTTTACATGGAAGAAAGAAGGACATTATTTATTAATAAAAGGTTCAATAAAGCAAGAACATATAACAATTATTTATGTAACTAAGAACAGACCCTCAAAATATGTTCAGATTGACAGAATAGAAGACAGCAATACATAGTTCTCCAACAACAGTTGAGGACTTAAATACCTCACTTTCAATAATGGATAGAACAATGAGACAGAAGATGAGTAAGGAAATAGAGGACTTGAAAACAAACCAACTAGATCTAACAGACATACACAGAACACCTTACAGAACAACAACAGAATACATATTCTTCTCAAGTGCACATAGGACATTTTTCAGGATAGACCAAGTGTTAGGCCACAAAAAAGTATCAAAAGACTTTAAAAGACAGATATGATACAAAGTATCATCTCCAACCACAACAGGATGAAGTCGGAAATCAATAACAGGAAGAAAACTGAGAGAGGAAGTCAAGATGGCAGTGTAAGCAGACTCTGAACTCACCACCTCCCGTGGACACAGCCAATTTACAACTATTCGTGGAAAAATTACCCCTGAGACAGAACTGAAAACTGGATAAGAGGAACTCCTGCAACAACGGACAATCCTAATTGAGGTGGAAGAGGCAGAAACTCCCTTCTGGACAGGAAAAACGCTGCGTTCACAAGCCACCAGCTTCATGGCCGCCTGGGAGCAGCCCACAGGTACGCAGCCCTCCCTGGAGGCGCGGGGCCCTGAGCGGGGAGCGTCCCCACTGTGGGCATTTTGTGGACCCAGCACAATCGGCACGAGTGGCATAATATCTGACTTTTCCTGCTACTAAAACATTGGGGAGTACCTCCAGAAAACCCGGTTCACAAATAACTTAAACCAGCTCTTAAAGGGCCCGTGTGCAAATGCACCTTTTTCAGAAAGCAACCTAAAGTCACAAGAAAGAAAGGTGCACAGTGCTGTGGTGAAAAGAGACTCATCTAGTGGGCCCTGGGTGCATCTCGGTGAGAGGTGAGACCACTCCAGGGACTGGGACAATCGCAGCAGCCATTGTTGTGTCCTGGTGTGGGCGTGCTGACATAGACGCCATTGGAGTTCTCCCTGGGGCCGGATAGCCCAGGTCTGGCCCACCCACTAGAGCACTGATTTAATCCAGCTCAGCCAGGGCAGGCAGCCCACCCTAGAGACTGGCACCACCCAACAACAAGTCCTCAGGCAACATGTGGGCCTGCATAGATTGGTGACTGGATTCTCTGCAGCCTGGCAACTGAGATGACTTTAGCGTGGCAGGGCGTGCAAAAGGAGCAGGTGGAGAGTGTGGGGTGGTGGCGGAGTGTGTGGGGCTCCCGCCGTGGAGAGACGGGGTCTGCATGGGGAGGGCGGGGTGTGCACAGAGGACAGGACTGTGTTGACTGAGTGTGTGGACCTGTGGGTGGCAGGGCTTGTCAGCTGCAGAAGACTTGTGCTTCTCAAAGACACATATAAGGGGTTTGCCCCACCTTCCAAAGCCTGAAACAATTGGGTGTTCCTGTGCCAGAGGCCAGCCCCACCCAGCTGCAATCCTCAGAGAGCTGACAAGAGACCTAATAAGCTGGAGGCTTAAAGCAATTGTGAGGCCCTGAGCCTAACAACATGCCATGCTGGGGGCCCACTCACTTAAAAGAAATACTGGAACACAAATGTGGTATAAGAACTTGCAGCAAACTGTGCTGGGGCTCCCCACACCTGATAAAGAGACTGAAGGGCCCACAACAACTACAACCAGCTAAGCATTACAGTAGCTGGCCAGGAGCATAACTCGGCCTCCCTGGGCGCCTACAGGGAGAGAAAACAGGCCACAACAGAAGGACACACGTAGCCCACATAGGGGTCACCCATGCAACATTGAGAACTGAGGGAAGCACACTGCAGGCCTCCTAAGCCATCACCTACAGAGGTCACCTATCCAAGAGCAGGCGATGTAGCTGACCTACGTAATACGTAGACACAAGCACAGGGAAAGAGGCAAAATGAGGAGGCAAAGGAATACATTCCAAGTAAGGGAACAGGACAAAACCCAGAAAAGGAACTAAGTGAAACAGAAATGAGAAACCTACCCAACAGAGAGTTCAAAAAAAGAGGGTTAAGGATGCTCACTGATGTGGGGAGAAGAATAGATGAATTCAGTGAGAATGTCAACAAAGAAATGGAAGATATACAAAAGAACCAATCAGAAATGAAGAATACAATACTGGAAATGAAAAATTCACTACAGGGACTCAAAAGCAGAGTAGAGGATACAGAAGAACGGATCTGTGAGCTGGAGGAAAGACTAGAAGAAATTACCCAAGCTGAACAGGTAAAAGAGAAAAGAATTAAAAAGAGTGAGGACAGTCTAAGGGACCTCTGGGACAACATCAAGCACACTAACGTCCGTGTTATAGGTGTCCTGGAAGGAGAAGAGCGAGACAAAGGGGCAGAGAATCTATTTCAAGAAATAATAGATGAAAACTTCCCTAGCCTAAGGAAGGAAACAGACATCCAGGTACAGGAATCACAGAGAGCCCTAAACAAGATAAACCCAAAGAGGCCCACACCAAGACACATCATAATCAAAATGTCCAGAATTAAAGATAAAGAGAGAATCCTAAAAGTCACAAGACTAAGTCATGTTGCATACAAAGGAAACCCCAAAGGCGATCAGCTGACTTCTCAGCAGAAACCTTATAGGCTAGAAGAGAGTGGCACGATATATTTAAAGTGATAAAAGGAAAAAACTTACAGCCAAGAACACTCTACCCAGCAAGGTTATCATTCAAAATGGAAGGAGAGATCAAAAATTTCCCAGACAAGCAAAAATTAAAGGATTTTGTCACCAAGAAACCAGTGTTACAAGAAATGTTAAAGGGACTGATTTAAGGCGAAAAGAGAAGACCACATATAGGAAAAATTATCTGTTTCCATGATAAGAAGGTAATGGTTACAAATGCACAAAAAAGAGGTTAGATATGATCAAAAACATAAAAAGAGAGAAGAGGGGAGTCAAAGAGTAGAGGTTTCAGACAGAAGTCAAACTAAAGAGACCATCAATTCTCTATAGAAGAAGAAAGGAACAGAGAAGGACTACTAAAACCCTGAGAAAAAAAAGTTAAAAAATGTCACCAAGTACATACTTGTCAATAGCTACTTTAAGCGTCAATGGACTAAATGCTGCAATTAAAAGCCATAGGGTGGCTGACTGGATAAAAAAACAAGACCCATATATATGCTGCATACAAGAGACACACTTCAGACCTAAAGTCACTCACAAACTGAAAGTGAAGGGATGGAAAAAGATACTCCACGCAAATGGCAATGAAAAGAAAGCTGGGGTAGCAGTACTCATATCAGACAAAATAGACTTTAAAACAAAAACTGTAAAAAGAGACAAAGAAGGGCATTACATAATGGTCAAGGGAACAATCCAACAAGAGGATATAACACTTGTAAATATCTACGCACCCAATGTAGGTGCACCTAAATATATAAATCAATTATTAACAGACATAAAAAGAGAAAGAGACAGTAACACAATAATAGTAGGGGACTTTAACCCTCCACTTACACCAACGGATAGATCATCCAAACAGAAGATCAATAAGGAAATATTGGCCTTAAATGACACACTAGAACAGATGGACCTAGTAGATATATACAGAGCATTCCATCCAAAAACCGAAGAATACACGTTCTTTTCAAATGCACATGGAACATTATCCAGGATTGGTCACATATTAGGCCACAAAACAAGTCTCCATAAAATTAAGAAGATTGAAATAATACCAAGCATCTTTTCTGACCACAACGCTTTGAAAATAGAAATAAACTATAGGAAGAAAATCAGAAAAGCCACAAATACATGGAGATAAAACAAAATGATACTGAACAATGACTGGGTCAATGAAGAAATCAAAGATGAAATCAAAAAATACCTGGAGACAAATGAAAGTGATAATACAACATGCCAGAATTTATGGGATACAGCAAAAGAGGTTCTAAGAGGGAAGTTTATAGCAATTCAGGCCTATCTCAAAAAACAAGAAAAATCTCAAATAAACAATCTACCAATGCACCTAAAGGAACTGGAAAAAGAACAACACACCAAGCCCAAAATCAGTAGAAGAAGGGAAATAATAAAAATCAGAGCAGAAATAAATGAAATAGAGACCAAAAAAAATAGAAAAAAATAATAAATCCAAGAGATAGTTCGTTGAAAAGATCAACAAAATTGACAAAGCTTTAGCTAGACTCACCAAGAAAAAAAGAGAGAAGGCACAAATAAGTAAAATCAGAAATGAAAGAGGAGAAATTACCACAGACACCTCAGAAATACAAAAGATTATAAGAGAATACTATGAAAAGCTATATGCCAACAAATTCGAGAATCTAGAAGAAATGGATAAATTCTTAGAATCACACACCCTTCCAAAACTGGATCAAGAAGAAGTAGAGAATTTGAATAGACCAATCACAAGTAAGGAGATCGAAACAGTAATCACAAACCTCCCCAAAAATAAAAGTCCAGGATGAGACGGCTTCCCTGGAGAATTCTACCAAACATTCAAAGAAGACTTAATACCTATCCTTCTCAAACTCTTCCAAAAAATTGAGGAGGGGGGAAGCTCTGTAACTCATTCTATGAAGCTGACATTACCCTGATACCAAAACAAGACAAGGACTACACAAAAAAAGAAAATTACAGACCAATATCACTGATGAACATCCATGCAAAAATCCTTAACAAAATACTAGCAAATCGCATACAAAAGTAAGTTGAAAAGATTATACACCATGATCAAGTGGGATTTATTCCCGATATGCAGGGATGGTTTAACATTCGCAAATCAATCAACGTGAAACACCACAGTAATAAAATGAAGAATAAAAATCACATGATCATCTCAATAGATGCAGAGAAAGCATTTGACAAGATACAGCATCCATTTATGATAAAAAATCTGAATAAAATGGGTATAGAAAGAAAGTACCTCAACATAATAAAGACCATATATGACAAATCCACAGGTAATATCATACTCAATGGTAAAAAACTGAAAGCTATCCCTCTAAGAACAGGAACCAGACAAGGATGCCCACTGTCACCACTCCTATTTAACATAGTACTGGAAGTCCTAGCCAGAGCAATCAGGCAAGAGAAAGAAATAAAAGGGATCCAAATTGGAAAGGAAAAAGTGAAACTCTCACTATTTGCAGGTGACATGATTTTATATATAGAAAACCCTAAGAATCCACCAAAAAATTTTTAGAAGGAATAAGTGAATACGGTAACTTTGCAAGATACAAAATCAACATACAGAAATCAGTTGCATTTCTATACACTAACAACGAAGTAGCAGAAAGAGAAATTAAGAATACCATCCCATTTACAATTGCAACAAAAAGAATAAAATGCCTAGGAATAAACTTAACCAAAGAGGTGAAAGATCTGTACACGGAAAACTATAAAACATTGCTGAAAGTAATTGAAGAAGACACAAAGAAATGGAAAGATATTCCATGCTCTTGGATTGGAAGAATTATCATAGTCAAGATGTACATACTTCCTAAAGCAATCTATAGATTCAATGCAATCCCTATCAAAGTTCCTACAACATTTTTCACAGAAATAGAGCAAAGAATCCTAAAATTTATATGGACAAACAAAAGACCCGGAATAGCTCAAGGAATCCTGAGAAAAAAGAACAAAGTTGGAGGTATCACACTCTCTGATTTCAAAATATACTAGAAAGCGATAGTAACCAAAACAGCATGGTACTGGCACAAAAACAGATACACATCAATGGAATAGAATCGAAATCCCAGAAATATACCCACACATCTATGGACAGCTAATCTTTGACAAAGGAGCCAAGAACATACAATGGGGAAAAGAAAGTCTCTTCAACAAATGGTGTTGGGAAAACTGGATAGTCACATGCAAAAAAATGAAAGTAGACCCTTACCTTACACCATACACAAAAATTAACTCCAAATGGATGAAAGAGTTGAATGTAAGACCTGAAACTATGAAACATCTAGAAGAAAAGGTAGGCAGTATGCTCTTCGACATTGTTCTTAGCAACATATTTTCAAGCACCATGTCTGACCGGGCAAAAGAAACAACAGAAAAAATAAACAAATGGGAATATATCAAACTAAAAAGTTTCTGCACAACAAAGGAAACCATCAACAAAACGAAAAGACAACCTAACAATTGGGAGAAATTATTTGCAAACCATACATCTGATAAGGGCTTAATCTCCAAAATATATAAAGAACTGATGCATCTCAACAACAAAAAAACTAACAACACAATTAAAAAATTGGCAAAAGACCTGAAGAGACATTTCTCCAAAGAAGATATACAGATGGCCAACACACACATGAAAAGATGTTCAAAATCATTAACTATCAGGGAAATGCAAATCAAAACTACCATGAGATATCATCTCACGCCCGTCAGAATGGCTATAATTAACAAGACAGGAAACAGCATGTGTTGGAGAGGATGTGGAGAGAAGGGAACCCTCATACACTGCTGGTGGAAGTGCAAACTGGTGTTGCCACTACGGAAAACAGTATGGAGATTCCTCAAAAAATCAAGGATAGAACTACCATATGATCCATCTATTCCACTGTTGGGTATTTTTCCAAAGAAATTGAAAACACCAATGGGTAAAGATACATGCACCCCTGTGTTCATTGCAGCCTTATTCAGAATAGCCAAGACTTGGAAGCAACCTAAGTGCCCATCAAGGGACGAATGGATAAAGAAGATGTGGTATATATACACAATGGAATACTACTCAGCCATAAGAAACGATGAAATCCAGCCATTTGTGACAACATGGATGGACATTGAGGATATTATGTAAAGTGAAATAAGTCAGATGGAGAAGGTCAAATACCGTATGATTTCCTTCATTAAGTAGTAGATAATAACAACAATAAACAAACACATAGAGACAGAGATTGGATTGGTCGTTACCAGAGGGGAAGGTGGGAGGGAGGAGGGTGAAAGGGATAATTCGGCACATGTGTGTGGTGATGGGTTGTAATTAGTATTTTGGTGTTGAACATGATGTAATCTATGCAGAAATAGAAGTATAATGATGTACACCTGAAATTAATACAGTGTTGTAAACCAATGTTACTACAATAAACAAAAAATTTAAAAAAAAAGAAAGGAAAACTGAAAATTTAAGAACTAGAAACAGAGGAACAAAATAAACCCAAACCTAGCAAAAGGAAGGAAATAATGATTAGAGATGAAATAGAGAATAGAAAATCAATTTAAAAAAATCAACAAAACCAAAAGTTGATTTCTTTGAAAAGACTAGCAAAATTGCATAATCTTTACCTGGATTGACTAAGCAAAAAGGAGATTATTTAAATTTCTAAAATTAAAAATGAATCTGATGACATTACTACCAATTCCAGAGAAATAAAACAGATTATAAGACAGTACTATGAATAGCTGTATGCCAACTAATTAGATAACATAGATGAAATGGGAAAATTCCTAGAAACACAAAAGCTATCAAGCTTGAATCACAAAGAAATAAATAATATGAATAGACATAACTAATAAGATGAATGAATCAGTATTCAAAACCTCCCAACAAGGAAAAGTCCTGGGCCAGATGGCTTCACTGTTGAATTCTACCAAACACTTAAAGAAGAAATAACACCAGTTCTTCTCAAATTCTTCCAAAAATTGAAGAGGAGGGAATGCATCATAATTTATTTTATGAGGTTGGTATTACCCTGATACTAAAATCAGACCATGACACTAAAAAAAGAAAACAGACTTATATACTTTTTGAATATTTATGTAAAAATCCTTGACAAAATATTAGCAAACCAAATTCAGAAGCAGATTAAAGAATTATATACCACGACCACTTGGGATTTATTCCTGGAATACAAAGATGACTCAATGTATGAAATTCCATCAGTGTATAGTCATGAATTGCTTATTGACAGGGATATGTTCTGAAAAATGCATTGTTAGGCAATTTCATTGTTGTGCGAACATCATAAAGTGTACTTACACAAGCCTGGACAGTACCACACACCTAGGCTATATGGTTCTAATCTTATGGGACCACTGTTGCATATATTGTCCCTCGTTGACTGAAACATTATTATGCGACACATGACTGTAAAACAGTACATCAACAAAATTAAGGGGCAAAAAACACATGATCATCTCAAATGATGCAGAAAAAGCATTTGAAAGATTTCAACATCCTTTCATGATAAAAATACTCATCACTAGGAAGAGAAGAAAACTAGCTCAACACAATTAAGGCTGTATACGAAAAATCCATCACTAACGTCATACTTAATGGTGAAAGACTGAAAACTTTTCCTCTATCAGGAAGAAGACAAGGATGCCCACTTTTGCCACTTCTATTCAACATAGTTGGACTTCTAGCTAGAGAAATTAAACAAGAAAAATAAATAATAAAAGGAATCCAATTGGAAAGGAAGTAGTAAAATTATCTCTGGTTGTGGATAATAACCTATATGTAGAAAACTCCAAAGATGCCACAAAAAACTTAGATCTAATAAACAAATTCAACAAATTGAATGATTAAAAAAATCAACACACAAAAATCAGTGTTTCTATACACAACCAATGAACATTTTGAAAAGGAAATTAGGAAAAAAAATGCAGGTGACATCATCAAGATGGAGAGCTAGGTGGTCCCAATGCTCATCTCCCCCCCCAAAGAAAAAAAAAAAAACAGAGCGTTAAATAAACAACCACAGACCAAGGAAAACAGCTCGGGGAAAGCTCTGGACTACAAAGAAGAGCAAAAACAATGCAGAGCTCAAGAATTGAAAATAGCCAAATAGAAAATTACAGGAAGTATTTTGCCTGCATCACCCCATCCCCCAGTTGGAAGCAGTTCAGCACCAGAAGGGATCCCCTCTGAGGAAGTTCACCACAGAGGGAGAAGGAAAACAGGAGAACCCCAGCAAGCCTCACTATTATGGATATCTGCAGCCTTTGTTACAGAGATCTCCCATAGTCTTCATTGATGCTAATCCCAGCTGGTGGAGCATCTCAGAGAGCCCCCTCTGCATCTACTCCCAGAGACTGGAGCTGTTGCTAAAGTGAGTCTTGCCTTTAGGGGCCCAAAATGCTGTTGTGCCTTGCTCTCAGGGATTGAGTGCCACAGCACCTCACCATATATGAGACCAGAACTCCCACTGCTTATTGCCCATCCCTGGTCTCAGGTCACAGCTTTTTCCTACCGTTGTCAGGGCAGCCTCCACTGCCTTAAGTTCTGCCCCCTGGGTCTCAGTCATGCTTTAGCTTCCATTATTGAGGCCATGTTGACACCATGCTGAGCCCCACCCAGTGGGTTTCAGGTCACAACTCTAAACATCAATGCAAGGTATGCTGCTGCTGCTGCTCTGAGCCCCACCCCCTGGGTCCCAAGTCACACTTTGACTCCATTATTAGGGCCATGCTAGTGCAGCCCTGAGTTCTACCCACCAGATTCCAGGTTGAAGCTCTGATTTATCATTGCCAGGGGTGCTGGTTCTACCCTGAGCCCCACCCCTTGGCAGGTTGAGACTCTGACCCATAATTCCTGGGACTGGGCTGTTGCTGCCTTGATGTCCACCCCCATCCCAGATCAAGGCTCTGAACCATCATTGTCAGTGGTGCTATTGCTGAGCTGAGCCATGCTTCCCAGGTCTCAAGTTGTGGCTCAGACCCATCATTACTGAGACACTGATGCCACTGTCCTGAATCCCACTCTCAGGTCTCAGGTTGAAGCTCTGACCAGTCACTGCTGGGGCTACCCCTTGGATCCAAGGTCACAGCTCTAAAGCATCATTGCCAGGGCCATGCTGCCACTGCTCTGAGCCCAGCTCCCTAGGTCCAGACACATGACTTTAACAGGCTACCAGAGATGTGCTGCCACTATCCTATGACTGCCTTCTAGGGTCAGAGTTGAGACTTTGACCCACCATCCCCAAGCTGTGCTACTATTGCATCTTACCCACCACTATGCCTTATCATCTCAGGGACCATTCCACTGCCACATTCTCTGCCCTGCCTGCCAGAGTCACAGGAGTGAGCCCCTGAGACACAGGAACCAGTTCCATGGGATATCTGCACATGCCCACACCCTAAACACCAGTGCCATAGCCATAGCAAGTGCACTTGTGCCCCAGGACCCCGGAACTGTGGTAGTTCCACATGTACCTGATCCTAGAACTCCAGCTCAAATACTTCTCTCAGTGTTCTGGATGCCAGCACACCAGACCAGGCACCAAGGATTCCCTTGGCTAAAACTTCCTCCCTTAGGAAAAAGAGGGCAAAATAGGAAAACCCTAGCAGTTTTAACCTCCAAATTTCCCTGCTACTGCCACCTGCAGGTCCTCTGCAATCTATGCCACAGAAGACCCCCAGTCTGACTAATGTCAACTTCAGCCAACGGAGTCGCATGGAGACTACACTACTGTTCCTTCCCAAGAACCATAGAGGCTGAATTCCACCCAGCCAGTGCCCTTACAGCCACCTCCAGGTGACGGTTTTTCCTCACTGAAGCCAGTCTAAAAAGACTAGAAGAGGTGACTGTGCTTCAAATGCACAGACATCAATGTAAAATTAAAAAGTAAGGAAACATGACAACAATAAAGGAATACAATAATATTCTAGTAACTGGCCCCAAAGAAATGGAGATGTGTGTTATCTGAAAAAGAATTTAAAATAATTGTTTTAAGGAAGCTCAGTGAGAGTTAAGAGAACAACATAGACAAATCAATGAACTCAGGAAAACAATATATGAACAAAACCAGAAGTTTAACAAAGAGATACAAATCATTAAGCAGAAACAAACAGAAATTCTGGAGATGAAGAATACAATGAATGAAATAAAAAATGCAATCAATGGCTTCAACAGCAGTCTCAACAGGCAAAATAAGAAATCTGAGAGCTTGAAGACAGATATCTTGATATTATTCAGTCATGGGAGAATAAAGAAATTAGAATGAAAAAAAAGTGAAAAAAAACTATGTGAACTATGGGACGTGATCAGAAAAACAATATTCGCATTATGGAAGTCCCAGAAGGAGAAGCAAGGGAGAAAGGGACAGATATATTATGAAAAGAAATTATGGCTGAAAACTTCCAAAATCTGGGGAGAAATATGGCCATTCAGGTACAGGAAGCGCAAAGATCCCCAAATGGATCCAACCCAAAGAGATCTTCACATACACATTATAATCAAGCTCTCAAAAATCACAGAAAAAAAGAATTTTGAAAGGAGCAAGACAAAAAAGAATCATGACATACAATGGAATCTTGATAAGGCTATCAGCAGATTTCTCAGCAGAAATTTTGCAAACCAAGAAAGAGTGGGATGATATAGTCAAATTGCTCAAACAAAAAAAAAAATCAATCAAGAATACCTTACCCAGGAAAGTTGTCATTCAGAAATGGAGGAGAGATAAAGACTTTCCCAGACAAAACCTGATGGAATTTATTACCACCATACCTGCCCTACAAGAAATACTAAAAAGAGTTCTTTAAGCTGAAAAAAAAAGACACATTAGTATTATGAAAACATGAAAGTATAAAATTCACTGGTAAAGGTGAGTATATAGTCAAATTCCAAATTCTCTAATACTGTATAAATCACTTTGAAATCTAGCACGTAAGTTAAGGGATAAAACTGTTGAAAATAACTATTGCTACAATATTAGGTTAATGGACACACAATATAAAAAGATATAAATTGGGACATCAACATAAATTGGGGGGCAAATAAATGGGTAGAACTTTCTTATAGAATTGAAGTTAAGATCTTATCAACCTAAAATAGATGGTTGTAACTGTAAGAAGTATTATGAAAGATGCATGGTAACCACAGAGCTAAAACCTATAATAGATAGACAAATGGCAAAGAGACAAGAATCAAAGCATACCACTGCAAAAAAACATCAACTCACAAAGAAGGAGAGTAACAGGAAGAAAGGAACTAAGGAACTCTAAAACAATAAGAAAGCAATTAACAAAATGGTGATAGTAAGTTTCTATTTAATAATAACTTCATGTGTAAATGGATTGAAGTGACTGAATGGATAATAAAACAAAACCCAACTACATTGTGCCTATGAAAGACTCACTTTAACTTTAAGGACACTCACAGGCTGTAAGTGAAGGGATGGGAAAAGATATTCCAAGCAAATGGAAACAAAAAGAGTGCTGGAAAATCTATATTTATATTAGAAAAAATGGACATTAAGTCAAAAACTGTAATAATAGGGGCTGGCCCTGGTTCAGCACACTCCACTTTGGTGGCCCAGGTTTGGTTCTTGGGTGCAGCCTTACACCACTCGTCAGCAGCCATGCTGTGGCAGGCTATCCACATACAAAATAAGATGTTAGCTCAGGGATACTCTTCCTCAGCAGAAAAAAAAAACTGGAATAATAGACAAAGAAGGTCATCATATAATGATAAAGGGATCAATTCATCAAGAGAGCATAACAATTGCAAATATATATGTACCCAATATTGGAAAACATAAATATATTAAACAATTATTAACAGATCTAGAGAGAGAGATAGACAGTAGTGTAATAATAGTAGGGGATTTCAATGGCATACTTTTAACAATGGATAGATCATTCAGACAGAAAACCAATAAGGAAATAATGAATTTGAGTGACACTTTAGACTGAATGGACCTAAAAGACGTATACAGAACATTTCACCCAACAGCACCAGTATACACATTCTTCTCAAGCACACACAGAATAATTCTCCAGGATAGATCACATGATAGATTACAAAATGTCTTAGCAAACTTAAGAAAACTGAAGACATACCAAGTATCTTTTCTGACCACAACAGTATAAAATTAGAAATAAATAACAAGAGTAAAGCTGGCAAATTCACAAATATATGGAGATTAAACAACACACTTCTGAATAACCAATGGGTCAAAGAAGGCAAATCAAGAAATATCTTGAAACAAATGAAAATGGAAGCACAACATATCACAACCTGAGGGATTGGGGCCAGCCTGGCAGCATAGTGGTTAAGTTCACACTCTCCACTTTGGTGGCCCAGGGTTCAGATCCTGGGAGTTGACCTACTCACCACTCATCAAGCCATGCTGTGGTGGCATCCCACTTACAAAATAGAGGAAGATTGGCATACATGTTACCTCAGGGACAATCTTCCTCACTAAAACAAACAAACAAACAAACAAAACCTGTGGGATGTTGCAAAAGCACTTCTTAGAGAGAAGTTTATAGTGATAAATGCCAACATTAAGAAACAAGAAAGTCCTCAAAAAAACAATTTCACTTTATATCTCAAGGAACTATATAAAGAAGAGCAAACTTAGCCCAAAGATATCATAAGGAAGGAAACAACAAAGATCAGAGCAGAAATAAATGAAACAGCAACTAGAAAACAATAGAAAAGATCAATGAAACTAAGAGTTGTTCCATGAAAAAGTAAACAAAAGGGACAAAGGTTTAGCTAGATTAACTAGCAAAAGAAGAGACAGGACTCAAATAAAATCAGAAATGAAAGAGGAGATGTTACAACTGATACCACAGAAATACAAAGGATTATAAGAGACTACTATAAACAATTATATGCCCACAAACTGGATAACTTAGGAGAAATGGATAAATTCCTAGAGACATATAAACTACTAAGACTGAATAATGAAGAAATGAAAAATCTAAACAGGCCAATAACAAGTAAGGAGATTGAAGCAGTAATCAAAAACCTCCAACATAGAAAATCCCCAGACCAGATGGCTTTACTGGTGAATTCTACCAAACATTTAAAGAAGAGTTAACACCTATCCTTTTCAAACTACTCCAAAAAATTGAAGAGGAAGGAAAGCTCCTAAACTCATTTTATGATGCCAGCATTACCCTGATACCAAAGGCAGATAAGGACACTACAAGAAAAGAAATCTATGGTCCAATATCCCCAATGAATATAGACACAAAAATTCTCAACATAATATCAGAAAACCGAATTCAACAGGACAATAAATGGATCATTCACCATGATCAACTGGTATTTATTCCTAGGATGCAAGGATGGTTCAACATATGCAAATCAATAAATGTGATACATCACATTAATGGAATGAAAGATAAAACTCATATGATTATCTCAGTAGATGCAGAAAAATCACTTGACAATATAGAACATCCTTTACATGATAAAAACGCTCTACGAATTGTGTATGGATAGAAGAAACGTTCCTCAGCATAAAAAAGGCCATATACAACAAGCCCACAGCTAACATGCTCAATGGTGAAAAGTTAAAAGTCTTTCCTGTAAGATCAGGAACAAGACAGAAATGCCCACAATTGTCATTTCTATTCAATGTAGTACTGGAAGTCTTAGCCAGAGTAATTAGGCAAGAAAAAGAAATAAAAATCATCTATATTAGGAAGTAAGAAGTAAAATTATCTCTTTTCAGAGATGGCATGCTCTTATACATAGAAAACCCTAAATGCTCCACTAAAATCTATTAGAATAAGAAATGAATTCAGAGAAAGAAGTCAAGATGGTGGCGTAAGCAGACTCAAGTCACCTCCTCCCACGGACACAGCCAATTTACAACTACTTGTGGAGAAATTACCCCTGAGAGACAACTGAAAACTGGATAAGAGGAACTCCTGCAACAAATGACAATCCTAATTGAGGTGGAAGAGGCAGAAACTCCATTCTGGAGAGAAAAAATGCCACCTTCACAAGCCGCAGCTCTTCATGGCTGCCCGGGAGCAGCACACAGGTACGTGGCCCTCCCCATAGGAGTGGGGCTTGAGCCAGGGAGCGCTCCTACTGTAGACATTTTTTGGACCCAGTAAAATTGAGACAAGGGGCATAATATCGGACTTTGCGTGCTACTAAAATATTGGAGAGTACCCCCAGAAAACCTGGCTCACAAAGAAATTAAAACTGACTCTTAAAGGGCCCACACACAAATTTGCCCATTTCAGAAAGCAACTTAAAATCACTAGAAAGAAAGGTGCACAGTACTTTGGTGAAAAGGGACTCACCTGATAGGGTCTGAGTGCATCTCAGTGAGATGTGAGAACTCTCCAGGGACTGGGACATTGGTGGTGGCCATTGTTGTGGCCTGGTGTGGGCGTGCTGACACAGATGCTGTCAAACGCCATTGGAGATCTCCCTGAGGCCTGCTAGCCCATGCTCTGCCCCACCCACTAGAGCACTGATTTAATCCACCTCAGCCAGGGCAGGAAGCCCATGCTAGGGAATGGCACCACCCAACAGCAAGCCCCCAGGTAACTTGCAGGCCTGCATAGATTGGTGACTGGATTTTCTGCAGCATGGTGACTGGGCCCACTTCAGTGGGGCACGGTGTGCACAAGGAGGGGTGGAGAGTGTGGGGCGGTGGTGGGGTGTGTGGGGCTCCCACCGTGGAGAGACTGGGTCCACTTCTGGAGGTGGGGGTGTGCACACGGGGCAGCACTGTGTTGACTGTGTGTGTGGACCTGTGGGAGGTGGGGCTTGTCAGCTACAGAAGACTTGTGCTTCTCAAAGACCCACATAGGGGATCAGCCCCACCTTCCAAGGCCTGAAACAACTGTGTGCTCCTGTGCATGAGGCCAGCCCCACCCAGCTGCAAACGTCAGAAAGCTGACAAGAGACCTAAAGGCTGGAAGCTTATAGCAACTGTAAGCCCCTGAGCCTAACAAGCTGCAATGCTGGGGGCCTACTCACTTAAAAGAAATATTGCAGGGGCCGGCCCGGTGGCGCAAGCAGTTAAGTGCGCGTGCTCTGCTGCGGCAGCCCGGGGTTCGCCGGTTTGGATCCCGGGCACACACCGACGCACCACTTGGCAAGCCATGTTGTGGAGGCGTCCCATATAAAGTGGAGGAAGATGGGCACGGATGTTAGCCTAGGGCCAGTCTTCCTCCACAAAAAAAGAGGAGGATTGGCAGAGGTTAGCACAGGGCTGATCTCCTCACCAAAAAAAAAAAAAAAAAAAATATTGCAACTCAAATGTGCTATAAGAAATTGCAGCCAACTGTGCTGGGGCTCCCCACACCTGCTAAAGTGATGAAAGGGCCCACAACAACTACAAACAGCGGAGCATTACAACAACTGGCCAGGAGCATAGCTCATCCTCCCTGGGAACCTACAGGGAGAGCAACCATGCCAAAAAAGAAGGACACATGTACCCCACATAGGAGTCTCTCCTGGAACATTCAGAACTGAAGGAAGCACACTGCGGACCTCAGAAGGCATCACTTATATAAGGTCACCTATCCAAGAGCAGGGGACACAGCTTACCTACCTAATACATAGACACAAGCACAGGGAAAGAGGCAAAATGAGGAGGCAAAAGAATACATTCCAAGTAAGAGAACAGGACAAAGCCCAGAAAAGGAACTAAGTGAAACACAAATGAGCAACCTACTGGACAGAGAGTTCAAACAAAGAGTGTTAAGGATGCTGAATGATCTTGGGAAAATGGACGAACGTACTGAGAATGTCAACAAAGAAATGGAACATATAAAAAAGAATCAATCAGAAATGAAGAATACAATACTGGAAATGAAAAATTCACTAGAGGGACTCAAAAGCAGAGTAGAGGATACAGAAGAACGGATCTGTGAGCTGGATGAAAGACTAGAAGAAATCACCCAAGCTGAACAGATAAAAGAAAAAAATTAAAAAGAATGAGGACAGTCTAAGGGACCTCTGGGACAACATCATGCACACTAACATCTGTGTTATAGGTGTCCCAGAAGGAGAAGAGAGAGATGCGGACAGAGAATCTATTTGAAGAAATAATAGATAAAAACTTCCCTAACCTAAGGAAGGAAGCAGACATCCAGGTGCAGTAAGCACAGAGAGCACCAAACAAGAAAATCTCAAAGAGGCCCACACCAAGACACATCATAATCAAAATGTCCAGAATTAAAGAAAAACAAAGAATCCTAAAAGCAGCAAGAGAAAGACTACTTACATACAAAGGAAACCCCATAAGGCTAATAGCTGACTTCTTAGCAGAAATCTTACATGCTAGAAGAGAGTGGCACAATATATATAAAGTGCTAAAAGGAAAAAACTTACATCCAAGAATACTCTACCCCACAAGGGTATAATTCAAAATGGAAGGAGAGATAAAAAGTTTCCCAGAAAAGCAAAAATAAAGGAGTTTGTCACCAAGAAACCAGTACTACAAGAAATGCTAAAGGGATTTATTTAAGGGGAAAAGAGATGACCACAAATAGTAAAAATTATCTGTTTCCATGATAAGAGGGTAATGGATACAAATGCACAAAAAGAGGTTAGCTATGATATCAAAAACATAGAATGTGGGAGGAGGGGAATTAAAGAGTAGAGATTTCAGACAGAGGTCTAACTAAAGAGACCATCAATTCTGTATACGGACCCCATGGAAATCACAAACCAGAAACCTATAATAAATAAACAAAAAACTAAGAGAAAGGAATGCAAACAGAATACTAAAGAAAGCCACCAAACCACAAGGGAAGAGAGCAAGAGAAGAAGAAAGAAACAGAGAAGAACTACTAAAACCTTAAGGAAAAATAAGTTAAAAAATGGCAGTAAGTATATACTTATTAATAGCTCCTTTAAATGTCAATAGAATAAATGCCCCAATTAAAAGGCATAGGGTGGCTGATTGGATAAACAAAACAAGACCCATATATATGCTGCATACAAGAGACACACTTCAGACCTAAAGACACTCATAAACCGAAAGTGAAGGGATGGAAAAAGATACTCCACGCAAATGGCAATGAAAAGAAAGCTGGGGTAGCAATACTCATATCAGAGAAATTAGTAGACTTTAAAACAAAAATTTTAACAAGAGACAAAGAAGGGCACTACATAATGCTCAAGGGAACAATCCAAGAAGACGATATAAGACTTGTAAATATCTATGCACCCAACGGAGGAGCACCTAAATATATAAAGCAATTATTAACAGACAAAAAAAGAGAAATAGACAGTAACACAATAATAGTATGGGACTTTAACACTCCACTTACACCAAGGGATAGATCATCCAAACAGAAGATCAATAAGGAAAGCTTGGCCTTAAATGAGACACTAGAACAGAGGGACCTAGTAGATATATACAGAACATTCCAACCAAAAGCCAAAGCATACATGTTCTTTGCAAATGCACATGGAACATTCTCCAGGATTGATCACATATTAGGTGACAAAACAAGTCTACATAAATTTAAGAAGATTGAAATAGTACCAAGCTTCTTTTCTGACCACAACGGTATGAAACTAGAAATCAAATATATGAAGCAATTCAGAAAAGCCACAAATAAGTGGAGATTAAACAAAACGCTACTGAACAACGATTGGCTCAACAAAGAAGTCAAAGGAGAAATCAACAAATACCTGGAGAGAAAGGAAAACGAAAATACAACATGCCAGAATATATGGGATACAGCAAAAGCGGTTCTAAGAGGGAAGTTTATAGCATTGAGGGCCTATCTCAACAAACAAGAAAAATCTCAAATAAACAATCTAACAATACACCTAAAGGAACTGGAAAAAGAAGAACAAACAAAGACCAAAATTGGTAGAAGAAGGGAAATAAAATTCAGAGCAGAAATAAATGAAATAGAGACTAAAAAAAATAGGAAAAATTATTAAAACCAAGAGATGGTTCTTTGAGAAGATAAGCAAAATTCACAAACCTTTAGCTAGAATCACCAAGAAAAAAAGAGAGAAGGCTCAAATAAGTAAAATCGGAAATGAAAGAGGAGAAATTACAACAGACACCTCAGAAATACAGAAGATTATAAGAGAATACCATGAAAGGATATATGCAAACAAATTCGATAATCTGGAAGAAATGGACAAATTCTTACAATCATACAACCTTCCAAAACCGGATCAAGAAAAAATAGAAAATTTGAATAGCCCAATCACTAGCAAGGAGATCGAAACAGTAATCAAAAATCTCCCCAATAATAAAAGTCCAGGACCAGACGGCATCCTTAGTGAATTCTATGAAACAGTCAAAGAAGACGTAATACCTATTCTTCTCAAACTCTTCCAAAAAATTGAGTAGGGGGGGAAGCACCCTAACTGATTCTACAAAGCCGACATTACCCTGATACCAAAACCAGACAAGGGCAACACAAAAAAAGAAAATTAAAGCCCAATATCACTGATGAACATCGATGCAAAAATCCTCAACAAAATATTAGCAAATCTCATACAACAATACATTAAAAAGATTATACACCATGATCACGTGGGATTTATTCCAGGGATATAGGGATGGTTCAACATCCACAAATCAATCAATGTGATACACCACATTAATAAAATGAAGAATAAGAATCACATGATCATCTCAATAGATGCAGAGAAAGCATTTGACAAGAAACAGCATCCATTTATGATAAAAACTCTCAAAAAAATGGGCATAGAAGGAAAATACTTCAACATAATAAAGTCCATGTATGACAAACCCACATCTATTATCATCCTCAGTGGTGAAAAACTGAAAGCTATCCCTCTAAGAACAGGAACCAGACAAGGATGCCCACTCTCACCACTCCTATTTAACATGGTATTGGAAGTCCTAGCCAGAGCAATCAGGCAAGAAAACGAAATAAAATTGGATCCAAGTTGGAAATGAAGAAGAGAAACTGTCACTATTTGCAGATGACTTGATTTTCTATATAGAAAACCCTAGAGAACCCACCAAAAAACTTTTAGAAGTAATAAGCGAATACAGTAAAGTTGCAGGATACAAAATCAACATACAAAAATGAGTTGCATTTCTATACACTAACAATGAAGTAGCAGAAAAAGAAATTAAGAATACAATCCCATTTGCAATTACAACAGCAAGAATAAAATACCTAGGAATAAATTTAACCAAAGAGGTGAAAGATATGTACACTGAAAATTATAAAACATTGCTGAAAGAAATTGAAGAAGACACAAAGAAATGGAAACGTATTCTGTGCTCTTGGATTAGAAGAATTAACATAGTTAAGATGTTTATACTTCCTAAAGCAATCTATAGATTCAATGTAATCCCTAGGAAAGTTCCAAAATTTTTCACAGAAATAGAACAAAGCATCCTAAAATTTACATTGAACAACAAAAGCCCCCAAATAGCTAATGGAATCCTGAGAAAAAAGAACAAAGCTGGAGGTATCACACTTCCTGATTTCAAAATATACTACAAAGCTATAGTAACCAAAACAGCATGGTACTGGCACAAAAACAGACACAAAGATCAATGGAATAGAATCGAACGCCCAGAAATAAACCCACACATCTATGGGTGGCTAATCGTCAACAAAGGAGCCAAGAGCATACACAATGGAGAAAAGAAAGTCTCTTTAACAAAAGGTGTTGGGAAAACAGGACAGCCATAGGCAAAAAAAGGAAAGTAGACCATTACCTTAGACCATACACTAAAATTGACTCAAAATGGATTAAAGACTTGAATGTAAGAACTCAAACTATGAAACTTCTAGAAGAAAACACAGGTAGTACACTCTTCGACATCAATCTTAGCAACATATTTTCAAGCACCATATCTGACCAGGCAAGAGATACAATAGAAAAAATGAACAAATGGACTACACCAAACTAAAAAGCTTCTGCACGGCAAAGGAAACTATCAACAAAATGAAAAGACAACCTAACAATTGGGAGAATATATTTGCAAACCATATATGTGATAAGGGGTTAATCTCCAAAATATATAAAGAACTCATGCCTCTCAACAGCAAAAAAACTAACAACCCAATTAACAAATGGGTAAAAGACCTGAAAAGAAATTTCTCCAAAGAAGATATAAAGATGGCCAACAGGCACATGAAAAGATGTTCAACATCATTAACTATCAGGGAAATGCAAATCAAAACTACAATGAGATAACACCTCACGCCCATCAGAATGGCTATAATTAACAAGACAGGAAACAGCATGTGTTGGAGAGGAGGTGGAGAGAAGGGAACTCTCATACACTGCTGGTGGGAGTGCAAACTGGTGCAGCCACTATGGAAAATACTATGGAGAATCCTCAAAAAATTGAGGATAGAACTCCCATACAATCCAGCTATTCCACAGCTGGATATTTATCCAAAGATCTTGAAAACAACAATGCGTATAGACACATGCACTCCTGTGTTCATTGCAGCCTTATTCACAATAGCCAAGACTTGGAAGCAACCTAAGTGCCCATCAAGGGACGAATGGATAAAGAAGATGTGGTATATATACACAATGGAATACTACTCAGCCATAAGAAACGATGAAATCCAGCCATTTGTGACAGCATGGATGGACATTGAGGGTATTTTGTAAAGTGAAATTAGTCAGAGGGAGAAGGTCAAATACCGTATGATTTCCTTCATTAAGTAGTAGATAATAACAACAACAAACTAACACATAGAGACAGAGATTGGTTTGGTGGTTACCAGAGGGGAAGTGGGGAGGGAGGAGGGCAAAATGGGTGATTAGGCACATGTGTGTGGTGATGGATTGTAATTAGTATTTGGGTCATTTACATGAGAACATGATGTAATCCATGCAGAAATAGAAGTATAATGATGTACACATAGAATTTATACAATGTTATAAACCAAGGTTACTGCAATAAACAAAAAATTTAAAAAAATGAATTCAGTAAAGTTGCAGTCTACAAATTCAACATTCAGAAATCAATTGCGTTTCCATACACTAACAACAAGCTATCTGAAAGAGAAATTAAGGAAGCAATTCCATTTATAATAGCATCAAAATGAATAAACTATTTATAAATAACTTTAACCAAGGAGGTAAAAAACCTGTACACTGAAAACTATAAGGCATTTATGAAAGAGACTGAAGAAGACACAAATGAATGGAAAGATATCCCATGTTGTTAGATTGGAAGAATTAATACTGTGAAAATTCCCATATTACCCAAAGCGTTCTACAGATTCAATGCAATCCTGATCGAAATTCCAACAGCATTTTTTACAAAAATAGTAAAAACTATCCTAAAATTTTTTAGAATCACAAAAGATCCCAAATTTGCAAACAATCCTGACAAAGAAGAGTGAAGCTGGAGGCATCACAATACCTGATGTCAACCTGTAATTACATAGCTATAGCAATTGAAACAATAGGGTAGTGGCATAAAAATAGGCACATAGATCAGTGGCACACAGCACAGAGAGCCCAGACATAAACCCCTACATTCATGGTCAACTAATTTGTGGCAAGGGTCCCAAGCACTCACAATGGAGAATGAATAGTGTCTTCAATGAATGGTGTTGGAAAAACTCGATATCCACATGCAAAAGAATGAAACTGGACCCCTATCTTATACCACTCCCAAAAATTAAGTTGAAATAGATCAAAGATTTAAATGTACAACCTGAAACTATAAAATTCCTAGAAGAAAACCTAGGGGGGAAAGATCCCTGACATTGGTTTAGGCAATAATTTCTTGGATAAGTCACTAAAAGCACAGGCAACAAAAACTAAAATAAGTTGGGCTATATTAAACTAAAGAACTTCTGCTCATCAAAGGAAACTATCAATAAATTGAAAGGCAACTGACAGAATGGGAGAAAATATTTGCAAACCATATACCTGATAAGAGAATAATGTCCAAAATATATAAAGAATTCATGCAACTCAATAGCAAAAAAGCAAATAATCCAATTAAAAATGAGTAAAAGATCTGAACAGACATTTATTCCAAAGAAGACGTACATATGGCCAACAGGTACCTGAAAAAAAAATTCTCAATACACAAAAGAAGAAAATATGCCATTTGTGACAACATGGATGGATCTTGAGGCCATTATGCTAAGTGAGATATCAGACAGAGAAGGACATTTGTATTTATTGTATGATATCACTTATATGTGAAATTTAAAAAAAACTGAACTTGTAAAAGCAGAGAGTAGAATAGTGTGTACCAGGGACTAGAAGGCAGCAGAATTGGAAAGATGTTTAAGGGTACAAACTTGAACTAGTAGATAAATAAGTTCTGGAGATCTAATGCACAACATAATAATTATAGTCAACAATACTGTATTATAAACAAAGTTCCTAAGGTTACATCTTAATCGTTCTCAACACAAAAAAGAAATGATAATTATGTGATGTGATAAAGGTGTTAGCTAATGCTACTATAATAATCATATTGCAATATACAAATGTAACAAACCAATACATTGTGCATCTCAAACTTACACAATGTTATACGTAAATTATATCTCAATAAAATAAATAAATATATAACATAATTTAAAAATTCCACTTCCGATAGCATCAAAAATATGAAATACTCAGGAATTAATTTATACAAGGAGGTGAAAGACTGGTACACTGAAAATGATAAAACATTGCTGAAAGAAATTAAAGATTCAAATAAATGGAAAGACAACCTCTGCTGATGAATTGGAAGATTTAATATTGTTAAGATATCAGTACTACCCAAAGTGAAATCCCTATCAAAATCCCAAAGCATTGATTACAAAAATACAAAAATCCATCCTAAAATTTATTTGGAATCTCAAGGGACCCCAAATAGCCAAAACAGCCTTGAAAAAGAACAAAGTTGGAGGATTTGCACTTCCTGATTTAAAAACTTACTCCAAAGCTGCAGTAATCAAAACAGTTTGGCACTGGCATAAAGAAAGACATATATCTACTACTTAATTTCACTTTGCATTATACCCTCAATGTCCATCCATGTTGTCACAAATGGCTGGAATAACAACAATAAACAAACACATAGAGACAGAGATTGGATTGGTGGTTACCAGAGGGGAAGGGGGGAGGGGGGAGGGTGAAAGGGATAATTTGGCATATGTTGGTGGTGATGGGTTGTAATTAGTATTTTGGTGGTGAACATGATGTAATCTATGCAGAAATAGAAGTACAATGATGTACACCTGAAATTTTTACAGTGTTATAAACCAATGTTACTGCAATAAACAAAAAATTAAAAATAAAATAAAATAAAATAATTATTAAAAAAAAAGGAAAGACATATAGACCAATGGAATAGACTACAGAGCCAAGAAATAAACCCTTGGATATATAGCCAAATGATTATTCACAAGGGTGCCAAGACCATTCAATGGAGGATGGAGTCTTTTCAACAAATGGTGCTGGGAATATTGGACATTCACACATAAAACATTGAAATGAAACTATTACCTGCCAGTATATACACAAATTAACTCAAAATGGATCACAGACCAAAACATAAGAGCTAAAATTATAAAATGCTTAGAAGAAAACATGGAAAAGAATTCTTGACGTTGGATTTGCAATGATTTCCTGGATATGACACCAAAAATACAGGCAAAGAAAAGATAGATAAGCTAGATCTCATCATAATAAAAATCTTTTGTGCCTCAAGAGACACTACCAACAGAGTAAAGTGACAACCCACAGAATAAAGAAAATATTTGCAAATCACATATCAGATAGGTGAATATTATCCAGAATATATAAAGAACTCCTACTCCTCAACAATTTAAAATCAAACAATCTGGGCCAGCCCCGTGGCTTAGCGGTTAAGTGTGCACACTCCGCTACTGGCAGCCCAGGTTCGGATCCCGGGCGCGCACCGACGCACCGCTTCTCTGGCCATGCTGAGGCCGCCTCCCACATACAGCAACTAGAAGGATGTGCAACTATGACATACAACTGTCCACTGGGACTTTGTGGGGGAAAAAAAAAAGGAGGAGGATTGGCAATAGATGTTAGCTCAGAACTGGTCTTCTTCAGGAAAAAGAGGAGGATTAGCATGGATGTTAGCTCAGGGCTGTTCTTCCTCACAAAAAAGAAAAATAAATAAATAAAAATAAAATCTAACAATCTAATTCAAAAACGAGTGATGGGCTTGAATAGACATTTTCCCAAAGAAGACATACAAACGGCCTCTAAGCACCTGAAAAGATGTTCAATATCACCAATTATTTGGGAAATGCAAATAAAAACCACAATGAAATATCACCTCATACCAATGAAGACAGCTTCACACCCATTAGAACGATTATTTTAAAAAATCAGAAAACAATATGTCTTGGCAGGGATGTGGAGAAATTGGAGCTGTTGGCATTGTTGATGTGAATGTAAAATGGTGCAGTCACTGTAGAAAACAGTATGATAGTTCCTCAAAAACTTAAACATGGAATTATCACATGACCCATTAATTCTACTTCTGGATACATACACAGAAGAAGTGAAAATGGGGACACAAACAGATATTTGTATATCCACGTTCAAAACAGCATTATTCACAATAGCCAAAAGTGGAAACAACTCAGGTGTCCATTGATAGATAGATAAACAGCATATGGTATATACATACAAAGGAATATTATAAAAAGGAATGAAATTCTGGCACATGGTACAACAAGGATGAAACTTGAAGATATTACACTAAGTGAAATGTCAGAAACACAAGTACAAATATTGTATGATTCCACTTACATGAGGTACCCTGAATAGGCAAATTCATAGAGGCATAAAGTAGAATAGTGGTTTCCAGGGACTACATGGAGATGAGAATGAAGAGCTATTTTTTAATGGGTGCAGAATGTCAGTTTGAGATATTGAAAGTTCTAGAGATGGTTAGTGATGTTGTTGCACAATAATGGAAACGTATTTAACGCCACTGAACTGTACACACAAAAATGTTAAAATGGGGGCCAGCCTGGTGGCGTAGTGGTTAAATTTACGTTCTCCATTTCTGGCAGCCCAGGCTTCACAGGTTCAGATCCTGGGAGCAGATCTACATACTGCTCATCAAGCCACGCTGTGGCAGGCATCCCCCCTAAAAGTAAAGGGAGATGGGCACGGATGTTAGCCCAGGGCCATTTTTCCTCAGCAAAAAGAGGAGGATTGGCAACAGGCGTTTTCTCAGGGTTAATCTTCCTCACAAAAAAATAAATGGTAAAATGGTAAATTTTATATTTATATTTACCACAATTTTTTAAAGAATGAATAAATGAATTAATAGAGACTTCATGACTGGTATATATGATACCTCTATCAATCAAAATAGCTTATTAACCAAAAATCTCCATTCCTTGACTACTGGAAAGCAAAGCTCATTGGAATAACTTTATGGTTAGTGCCTCACAAAATATGGAGAACTCTATATGCCTAAATGATTACCAAGAGATTTTACAACACTTTAAATGAACTCCTATGCTGGCCAGTCAATGAGGCCATGGAGTATTGGGCCAAATTACCTCTTAAATGTCCATCAATAATTTGGTCTTAAGGTATTATGAAGCCAATTAAAGATTTGATTTCCAACAACCATATGTCAGAGGTAGAAAATTCAAGTTCTGATCTCTAATCCAGACACCAGCATTGTGATCATTCTTATTCCTACCCAGTGCTCCAGGGGTGGTCAGGTATGGAGGAAGAAAGACAGCAGGGCCCTCAGCAGCTGTGCTAAGGAAAGCTGCTCTTGGCTTCACATGGACAACAGAAACAGAAACTCTATTTCTGTGCGAATTAGACAGACTTTAGTGCTTCTTCTACAAAATCTTAAAATCTCAAGTAAAATTTTAATATCACAAAGGTAAGACTCATTAGAAAATTAAATCTGAGTCCAAATAGAATGCAAGGTTTTAAAGGTAAGCTCATTTCTGTTTCTTTCCCAGTTACTGGAATTTTGCAGGGAACTGACAGCTCAAGAAAGTCATCTTTTCATTTATATATTCAACATATATTTATTGAGGCTTACTATGTGCCAGGCACTGTGCTAGAAGCTGTGGTGCAATCTTGAAAAAGCTAGTAACAGCCTTTCTCCCAAAAAAGCTCTAAATACAGTGGAGAAGACTGAAAATTACAATATAGTGTGTGAAGTGCCATAAAAGAAGTAAACACAGGCTACTATGAGAGCATAGAGGAGGATCATCTAACTCATGGTATTGTGTCCTGGAGGGAACTTGGAAAGAAATAGAGCATGAAGAGTCTTGAAGGATAAGAATAAAGCAAGTTGACAAAGAAGAAGGATAACACTACCTACCAGCAGAGGGAACAGCAAACTCAAACTCCTAGCACCTGACAGCATGACACACTAGGGAAACTGCAAAAGGTTCATGCAGGAAGTAACACAAGAAAGGAAACAAGAGTCAAGTCATGAAAGGACTTTTATTCCAAGTTATACTTGGAACTTAGTCTTGAAGGGAAACCACTGTTGAATTCTAAGCAAGAGAATGACAAGACCAAATTTTCAATTTTAAGTGATTATCCTAGTAGGATAATGAAGTAGAGGGAAACAAGGAAGGAGTCAAGGAGACCATGCTAGAAGGTTGCTATAAAAATCTATCCAGAGATTTTGAGTCAGTCAAACTAAGCTCATGACATAGAGGGTTAAAGTGGAGGAGGACTGAGAAAATTGAAGAGATATTTAAGAAGTAGAATTGACAGGACAGGATATTAGAGGTGAGAGAAAAGAGGAAGGCTATGACTCTTGAATTTCTACCTTAAACAATGGAAGATGGAACAAAATACTGATACAGAGAAAAAAGAGTAGAGCAAATAGGAGACAGAGCATGGGGTAAAAAGAATAATGAGTTCAATCTTGAACAGGTTGAACGTTCTGCAGTAATATGGGGCATACAAATGGAGACAGATGTATGTTGGAGATACAGGTTTGGGAGTAATCAACACATAGTCAGACATAGTGCTTTGGGCTAAGCAGACAGAATGACAGCTATCTGAAGAGAAAAAAAGGCATTTTATTTTGAAACACAAGCCAATCAGTACTTCCCTAGAACACAGCTATATTGCAGAAGTGAATGTTATTCATAGGAAGTTTCCTAGATTAAAGTATTGGGATAAAGGATAAGAAAGGCCTTTCTAAGCATGACCTCAAAAGCAGAAACAATAAAAGAAAGAATTAATATATTTGACTAAATAAAAGTCTAAAACTTCTATAAATAAAAATGAACCAAATTTACAAAAAAAGACAAACAGAAAAATATTTGAAAGAGACACAAGACAAAGAGATAAAAACAACAATATATAAAGAGCTCTTACAAATCAATGAGTAAAACAAGAGGATCCAATTTTAAAATACAGAGAAAGGCCACAAATAAGCAGTTCATAAGAAAAGCAGAAAAAGCCAATAAAGTGAGAAAAATGTAAAACATGACAATTAATCAAAGAAATACAAATTAAAACAACAGTGAGATCTCTTTGGGATCTATAAAATTGAAAAATAAATTAAACTATAACATCCAGTGTTTTGATGAGGGTAGAAAAACAGTCACTTTCAAATGCTCTTGTCAGGAATATAAACTAATACAATTTCTCTAAAAGACTATTTGAAAATATACACTTAAGAACAAAAAAATATGTAACTATTGTCATAATGTCTTCTAGTTAATTCTTAAGAAATAGACATGTGAGCAAATATCTATGTGTAAGGCTGTTCACCGCAACATTATATTTTTAATAATAAAAAATTAGAAACAACCTAATGTCCAAAAAATGATAGTTAAATAGATTATAGTACATTAATACAATGGAACTCAAGAAATAATGATGTATGTTTCCCATGTAGAAAGATGTTCTGTTTGAACATTGTGAGATAATAGAAAATATATACTGGTCTCTGCCCCAAGTTCCTGGCACAGAGCTCCTAAAACCCTTGTAATTTCCTAAGCAATAAGAACACTAGAAGCATCTCTTGTTATAATACTTGGTTTTTGACCCCATCCCTAACAAAAAGCCCCTAAAATCCTTATAAATTCCTAAGTGATAAGAGCACTGGGAGCATCTTTTGCTCTAATGAGGCAACTCTAGGTGGGCTCCTGGATGGCGCCTGGATGGGGGCTGGTCACCAGAAAGATGAAGCCATTAGAAGCTTGGAATTTTCAGCCATGCCGCCCACTTCTCCAGAGAGGGGAGAAGGGCTGGGAATGAAGTTGATAATTGATTGTGCCTACTTGAGGATGGTTCCATAAAATCTGGGATTTTGACCAGTGTCTGAAGTGTGGGGAGTGGCAGTTTTGTGGGACTGAGCCCTTAACCTGTGGAATCTGACTCTATCTCTGGGTAGATAATGTCAGAACTTAGTTAAATTATAGGACACCCAGCTAGTGTCATGGAGAATTGTTTGTTGTGGAGAAAACCTCCACACATTTAGTGATCAGAAGTGTCAAAAGTGTTCTGTATAAAAGTAAAGGAGACACACAGGAAAGAAAGACACAGTAGGGAAGAATGAGGTTTTTCCTTATATAAGAAGGAAAAAGCTGAGTTGTTCCTTTATAAACATAGATTTTTATTTATTTTGGGTAGACACTTAAGAGTATGATTGCTAAATCATATATAATTATGTTGTCTATTGACATTTTTAAGGGCCTCTTCAGGGTTAACATTTTGTTACTTACTAATTATATTTGACAAATATGTTTGAAATGCATACCCTGTGCAAGGCTTTGGGTTAGGCTAAATTTTTGTGGAACACAAAGATAAGAATACACCAATTTATGACCTCCAGGGACTTACATTTAATTAAGAAGATGGGCTGTCGCCTATAAAACTGTTCAGGATTGCAGGTGAGTAGTGTGAGTCAGAACTACTGTAGCAGATTAGAGAAGCCTGAGAACAGTGTAAATATGATAGTTAGGAAAGGTATGTAGAAGAGATAGGACTCAGACGTGCATTTTGAAGTGGTAAGTTCTGGTTTAGTGGAGACAAAGTATAGGGGGAAGCATTCCCAGTTGAAAAGCAGGGTGGACAAGGGTTAGAGTTTGAAATGTTCATGGCATATTAGGAGAAGAGTGAGAAGAACAGAGATTGGCCCAATCTGGATAGGAGGTTCCATGCACCAGGGCCACCCACGCAGCCATACTAGCTGTGCATTAAACATCTCTGGAGGCTGTCAGTCACATAGATTCTCATACAAATACAACCCTAGCTGGATCCCTTGGAGACGGAGATGAAGGAAAGTAGTTGGGTTGTCTCTGAACTTTCCTCTGCCACTTTACCTAGAGCAGATTCACTTTTTTGTCTTACACATTTTGTTTGAAAACAGTGTTCACTTGAACATAGTTTTTTTTTTGTCTACTTTGTACAAGAAAAGTGGTTTGAAGAGGGTAATATTTAAAAAATAGTAATGAGAGACAAGTATGAATAGGTAAAATGGGGCTACAACATAGGGTACACTGATTCCAAGCTTAGTAGTTTGGAATGAATCTTGAAGTTTAAAACGGAGTCACAGGAGAACATGGCTCAGTGCCTTGATCTTGCTGTGGAAATAACAGAAGGCTGAACAAAGGAGAAATATGTGTGCTTCTCCCTAGGGTTTCAGGACCTCACAAAGGAAAAGTAAATAATGGCAGATGGCAAGAAGAGAAGCAAGCAGATAAAATCTCCAGGGCAGAAACAAATGGGTGCCAGAAAAAGTGGCCAGTGAATAAGAACAGAACCCATATGCTTAACCAACAGTAAGTCATGTATTTTCCCTGACATAGGGTTGTAAGGATAATAAGATTAGGGTGGAACATGACTCATGAGCAAAAGGAAAGAGTTAGTAACCTCCAGACAAGAGTATGTCAAAAGAAGGCTCTAAAAAATAAAGTATGGCTCTAAAGAAAATACCACAGCTCTGCTTCCTTGCCTCTCTAGGTATAGGGCATGATAGGAGTCATTCCTAGCAAGCTAATGGTCAAGTTGTGAGAAACAAAGTGAAAACCAGATGTGATAACCCAAGTGATAACTGCAGTTATAACTTGTGAGAGTATTGTGTAGCAGATGAGCATAGATAGCCATAACTTAGCCCCTAGGATACATGCAAGTCACTGCATGTGTGAAATTCAAAGATTGCACCACTAGTGAAATTCAGAGGTCGATGTGGGAACATCCAGGCACTGCCTGCCAGGTGGGAGGGTGCCCCAGTGATGGATCTTGGTCCAGGCTGTCAGTGACCTTGTGTGGGTGGCAGGGAATAAAGAAAGAACATGATGTCTATTATCAGCAAGGTCACAAAGACTGTAACATAATCAAGTTAACATGTTCTTGGTGCCAAGATAGAGTGCTCAAAAGTGCAAGAGGCTGGGCAAAGTTACTGAGGATATTTCTCAGGTTTCTGAGGATATAATAAGTCATCAGGAGGCGGACCAGGACCTTCTTGTGGGAGCAACTCTGGTAATAAAGTTAAAAGCATTGGATTTAAAATGTCCCTAGGTGTCAGGGTCAAGATGGTGGCATAGGCAGACTCTGAACTCACCTCCTCCCTTGGACACAATGAATTTACAACTACTCTTGGAACAATTACCCCTAAGAGAGAACTGAAAACTGGATAAAAAGAACCCCACGAAAACGGACAGTGATGACTGAGGTGGAAGAGGCATAAAATCCTCTCGAGAGAGAAAAAAGCCACCTTCTAGCTGCAATACTTCATGGCCAGCTGAGAGCAACCTTAAGGTACAGAGCCTTCCATGGAGCAGTGGGGGATCTGAGTGGAGCAGCGTTACCACGATAAGCAGCTTTTGGCCTCAGCACAACAGAGACAAGTGTCATCATACCTGGCTTTGATGGTTATTACCAACAACAGGGAAAACTCCCAGAGAAGCTATTGGACATAAGGGGGGAAAACAGCCTGCTCTTAAAGGGCCCCCACCTAAATTCACCAAATTTGGAAAGCAACCTAAAATCACCAGAAAGAAATGTTCACAGTCCTTTGGTGAAAAGAGACTCACCTGATAGACTCTGAGTGCATCTGGCTGAAAGGTGAGACCTCTCCAAGGACTGAGACATTGGTGGAAGCCATTGTTGTGACCTAGTACAGGCTTGCTGACACAGATGCTGGCTGACGCCATTGGACTTCTTCCCCTGGCCTATTAGCCCAGGGTATGCCCCACTCACTAGAGCACCAATTTAATCCAGCTCAGCCAGGACAGGCAACCCACCCTAGGGACTGGCCCCACCCAACAGCAAGCCCTCAGGCAACCTGTGGGCCCACATAGCTGGGGGTGCCTGGAACCTCTGCAACCAGGTGAGTGAGTCTGGCTCTTTGGGGCAGGGCATGCATGAGGGGTAGGCCTGCATTGGTGGATTGTGTGGGACCTCTGCAGTGGGGTGATGGAGTCCACTTCAGTGGGTCAGGGGGCAAGCACAGAGCAGGACTGTGTTGACAGGGTGTGTGGCCCTGCAGGCAGTGGGGCCTGTCAGCTGCAGCAGACTTGTGCTTCTCAAACAGCTACATAGGGGATTGGCCTCACCTTCCAAAGCCTGAAAAAATTGAGAGCTCCCATGCAACTCTGAGAAAGCAGACAACAGCCTTGCAGGCCAGAGACCTACAGCAATAGTAAGTCCCTGAGACTAGCAACTAGCCATGCTGGTGGTGTACTCAATTAACAAAAAAAACTGCAACAGGAATGTGCTATTAGACCTTAAAGCCAACTATGTTGGTACTCCCCATGCCTGATAAAATGACTGAAAGGACCAGAGCAGCCACATGCAGCTGAGCATTTCATCTAGCTGGCCAGTCTAGCCTCCCTGGGCACCTGCAGCAAGAGAAATTCTGACACAACAGAAGGACACATGTATCCCACACAGGGGACACTCCTGGAACATTTGGAACTGGTGATGAGAGGGAAGCACACTGCTGGGCCTCATAAGGCATCTCTTACATAAGACCACCTCTCCAAGATTGGGAGATGTAGCTGACCTACATAATACATAGATATAAGCACAGAGAAAGAGGCAAAATGAGGAGAAAAAGTAGTATGTTCCAAATAAGGGAACAGGACAAAACCCCAGAAAAAGAACTAAACTAAACAGAAATAGTCTACCTGACAAAGAGTTCAAACAAAGAGTCATAAGGATGCTCAGTGATCTTGGGAGAAGAATGGATGAACTCAGTGAGAATGCCAACAAAGAATTGGAAGATATAAAAAGGAACCAATCAGAAATGAAGAATACAATACTGGAAATAAAACATTCACTAGAGGGACACAATAGCAGAGTAGATGACACAGAACAGATCACCAAGCTGGATGAAAGACAAGAGGAAATCATCCAAGCTGAACAGATAAAATAAAAAAGAATTAAAAAGAATGAGGACAGTCTAAGACACTTCTGGGACAACATCAAGCACACTAACATCTGTTATAGGTGTCCCAGAAGGGGAAGAGACAGACAAAGGAACAGACAATCTATTTGAATAAATAATAGGTGAAAACTTTCCTAACTTAAGAAAGGAAACAGACATCCAGGTAGAGGAAGCACGGAGAGCACCAAACAAGAAAAACCCAAAGAGTCCCACACCAACACACATTATAATTAAAATGTCAACAAGTAAAGATAAAGAGAGATTTCTAAAAGCCACAAAGAAAGACAACAGTTACATACAAAGGAAACCCCATAATGCTATCAGCTGACTTCTCAGGTTATCATTCAAAATGGAAGGAGAGATAAAGAGTTTCCCAGGCAAGCAAAAAAAATAAATAAATAAGTTTATCACCAAGAAACCAGCTATATGAGAAATGCTAAGAAATGCTAAAGGGTCTTATTTAAGTGGAAAAGAGAAGACCACAAGTAGGAATAAGAAAATTATCCTTAAAAAAGCAATAAATTCACTGGTAAATGCAAATACACAGTAAAGGTATCAGATCAACCACCTATAAAGCTAATATGAAGGTCAAATGACAAAAGTCCAAAAATAATCTATCACCATCATAAAAGGATAAGGAACACGCACACAAAAAGAGGTAAAATATGATAAAAAGCATAAAATGTGGGGGGAAGAGTAAAAGTTTAGGGGTTTTAACAAAAGGTCAAACTTAAGAGACCATCAATTAAATATAGATTGCTATATACATAGGTAATTATATATGAACCTCATGGTAATAACAGACGAGAAACATATAATAAATACACAAAATTTAAGAAAAAGGAATCCAAACATAATACTAAAGAAAGCCACCAAACCATAGGAGAACAGAGCAAAATAAGAAGAAATAAACAGAGAACTAATAAAAAGCCCATAAGAAAAGTAACACAATGGCAATAAGCACACTCTTTTTTGTTGTTGTTATTTATTGTGGCAACATTGGTTTATAACATTGTATAAAGTTCAGGAGTACATCATTATACTTCTATTTCAGCATGGATTACATCATGTTCTCATGTTCACCACCCAAATACTAATTACAATCCATCATCACACACATGTGCCTAATTATCCCTTTCAACATCCTCCCTCCTCCCTTCCCATCTGGTAACCACCCATCCAATCTCTGTCTCTATGTGTTTGTTTGTTGTTGTTATTATCTACTACTTAATGAGTGAGATCATATGGTATTTGACATTCTCCCTCTGACTACTTTCACTTTGCATAATACCCTCAATGTCCATCCATGTTGTCACAAATGGCTGGATTTCATGGTTTCTTATGGCTGAGTAGTATTCCATTGTGTATATATACCACATCTTCTTTATCCATTCGTCCCTTGACGGGCACTTAGGTTGCTTCCAAGTTTCAGCTATTGTGAATAACGGTGCCACGAACACAGCAGTGCATGTATCTTTATGCACTGGTGTTTTCACAGTCTTTGGATAGACACCCAGCAGTGGAATAGGTGGCTCGTATGGTAGTTCTGTCCTTAAATTTTTGAGGAATGTCCATACTGTTCACCATCGTGGCTGCACCAGTTTGCACTCCCACCAGAAGTGCATGAGAGTTCCGTTCTCTCCACATCCTCTCCAACACTTGTTGTTTCATGTCTTGTTAGTTATAGCCATTCTGACAGGCGTGAGGTGATATCTCATTGTAGTTTTGATTTGCATTCCCTGACAGTTAATGTTGTTGAACATCTTTTCACGTGCCTGTTGGCCATCTTTATATCTTCTTTGGAGAAATGTCTTTTCAGGACTTTTGCCTATTTTTTAATTGGGTTGTTAGTTTTTGTGTTGTTGAGATGCATGAGTTCTTTATATATTTTGGAGATTAACCCCTTATCAGATATATGATTTGCAAATATCTTCTCCAAACTTTTAGGTTGTCTTTTCATTTTATTGATGGTTACCTTTGCTGTGCAGAAGCTTTTTAGTTTGATGTAGTCCATTTGTTCATTTTTTCTATTGTTTCTCTTGCCTGGTCAGACATGGTGCTTGAAAATATGTTGCTAAGACCAATGTTGAAGAGCATACTTCCTATGTTTTCTTCTAGAAGTTTCATAGTTTCAGGTCTTACATTCAAATCTTTAATCCATTTTGAGTTAACTTTTGTGTATGGTGTAAGATAATGGATTCCTTTAATTTTTTTTGCATGTGACTATCCAGTTTTCCCAACACTATTTGTTGAAGAGACTTTCCTTTCTCGATTGTATGTTCTTGGCTCCTTTGTCGAAAATTAGCTGTCCATAGATGTGTGGGTTTATTTCTGGGATCTTGATTCTGTTCCATTGATCTGTGTGTCTGTTTTTGTGCCAGTATCATGCTGTTTTGGTTACTATAGCTTTACAGTATATTTTGAAATCAGGAAGTGTGATACCTCCGGCTTTCTTCTTTTTTCTCAGGATTCCTTTGGCTATTCGGGGTTATTTGTTGTTCGATATAAACTTTAGGATTCTTTGTTCTCTTTCTGGAAAAATGTTCTTGGAACTTTGATAGGGATTACATTGAATCTATAGATTGCTTTAGGAAGCATGGTCATCTTAACTGTGTTAATTCTTCAATCCAAGAGCACGGAATATCTTTCCATTTCTTTGTGTCTTCTTCAATTTCTTTCAGCAATGTTTTATAGTTTTCAGTGCACAGATCTTTCACCGCTTTGGTGAAATATGTTCCCAGATATTTAATTCTTTTCGTTGCAATTGTAAATGGGATTACATTCTTAATTTCTCTTTCTGATACTTCGTTGTTAGTGTATGGAAATGCAACGGATTTTTGCGTGTTGATTTTGTATCCCGCAACTTTACCATATTCATTTATTACTTCTAAAAGTTTTTTGGTGGATTCTTTAGGGTTTTCTCTATATAAAATCATGTCATCTGCAAATAGTGACAATTTCACTTCTTCCTTTCCAATTTGGATCCCTTTCATTTCTTTTTCTTGCCTGATTGCTCTGGCTAGGACTTCCAATACTGTGCTAAATAGGAATGGTGAGAGTCGGCATCCTTGTCTGGCTCCTGTTCTTAGAGGGGTAGCCTTCAGTTTTTCACCATGGAGGATGATATTGGCTGTGGGTTTGTCATATACGGCATCTATTATGTTGAGGTACTTTCCTTCTATACCCATTTTATTCAGAGTTTTTATCATTAATGGATGCTGTATCTTGTGAAATGCTTTCTCTGCATCTATTGAGATGATCATGTGATTTTTATTCTTCATTTTATTAATGTGGTGTATCACATTGATTGATTTGCGGATGTTGAACCATCCCTGCATCCCTGGAATAAATCCCACCTGATCACAGTGTATAATCTTTTTAATGTATTGTTGTATGCAATTTGCTAGTATTTTATTGAGGATTTTTGCATCAATATTCATCAGTGATATTTGTCTGTAATATTCATTTTTTGTGTTGTCCTTGTCTTGTTTTGGTATCAGGGTAATGTTGGCTTCGTAGAAGGAGTTAGGGAGCTTACTATCCTCTTCAATTTTTTGGAAAAGTTTGAGAAGGATAGGTATTAAGTCTTCTTGGAATGTTTGGCAGAATTCACCAGGGAAGCCGTCTGGTCCTGGACTTTTATTTTTGGAGAGGTTTTTGATTACTGTTTCGATCTCCTTACTAGTGATTGGTCTATTCAAATTCTCTATTTCTTCTTGATTCAGTTTTGGAAGGTCGTATGATTCTAAGAATTTATCCATTTCTTCTAGATTATCAAATTTGTTGGCATATAGCTTTTAATAGTTTTCTCTTTTAATCTTTTGTATTTCTGAGTTTTCCATTATAATTTCTCCTCTTCCTCTCTGACTTTATTTATTTGAGCCTTCTCTCTTTTTGTCTTGGTGATTCTAGCTATAGGTTTGCCAATTTTGTTTATCTTCTCAAAGAACCAGCTCTTGGTTTTATTAATGTTTTCTTTTTTTTTTTTTTAGTCTCTATTTCTTTTATTTCTGCTCTGATTTTTAGTATTTCCTTTCTTCTACTGATTTGGGGTATTGTTTGTTCTTCTTTTTCCAGTTCCTTTAGGTGCATTGTTAGATTGTTTACTTGAGATTTTTCTTGTTTGTTGAGATAGGCCCTCATTACTATAAACTTCCCTCTTAGAACCGGTTTTGCTGTATGACATAAATTCTGGCATGTTGTATTTTCATTTTCATGTGTCTCCAGGTATTTTTTGATTTCTCCTTCGATTTCTTCATTGACCCAATCGTTGTTCCATAGTATTTTGTTTAATCTCCACATATGTGTGACTTTTCTGATTTTCTTCCTATAGTTGATTTCTAGTTTCATACCGTTGTGGTCAGAAAAGATGCTTGGTATTATTTCAATCTTTTTACATTTATGGAGACTTGTTTTGTAGCCTAATATGTGACCAATCCTGGAGAATGTTCCATGTGCATTTGAAAAGAATGTGTATTCTGGGCCGGCCCCGTGGCTTAGCAGTTAAGTGCGCGCTCTGCTACTGGCCGCCCGGGTTCAGATTCCAGGTCCGCACCGACACACTGCTTCTCCGGCCATGCTGAGGCCGCATCCCACATACAGCAACTAGAAGGATGTGCAACTATGACATACAACTATCTACTTTCGGGGAAAAAAGGAGGGGAATGGGCAATAGATCTTAGCTCAGAGCCAGTGTTCCTCAGCTAAAAGAGGAGGATTAGCATGGATGTTAGCTCAGGGCTGATCTTCCTCACAAAAAAAAAAAAAAGAAAGGAAAAGAATGTGCATTCTTTTGCTTTTGGATGGAATGCTCTGTACATATCTACTAGGTCCATGTGTTCTAGTGTGTCATTTAAGTCCAGTGTTTCCTTATTGATCTTCTGTTTATGATCTATCCATTGGTGTAAGTGGAGAGTTAAAGTCTCCTACTATTTTTGTGTTACTGTCTATTTCTCCTTTTATCTATGTTAATAATTACTTTATATATTTAGGTGCTCCTACATTGGGTGCATAGATATTTACAAGTGTTATATCCTCTTGTTGTATTGTTGCCTTGATGATTATGTAGTGTCCTTCTTTGTCTCTTGTTACAGTTTTTGTTTTAAAGTCTATTTTGTCTGATATGAGTATTGCTACCCCAGCTTTCTTTTCATTGCCATTTGCATGAAGTATCTTTTTCCATCTCTTCACTTTCAGTTTGCAAGTGTTTTTAGCTCTGAAGTGTGTCTTTTATATGCAGCATATATATTGGTCTTGTTTTTTTATCCAATCAACCACCCTATGCCTTTTAATTGGAGCATTTAGTCCATTGACGTTTACAGCAGCTATTGATATGTATGTACTTACTGCTATTTTTTAACTTTTTTTCTGGACGTTTTAGTAGTTCTTCTCTGTTCCTTTCTTCTTCTCTTTCTCTCTTCTCTTGTGTTTTTATGGCTTTCTTTAGTATTATGTTTGGGTTCCTTTCTTTTAGTTTTTGTGAGTTTATTACAGGTTTCTGTTTTGTGATTACCATGGGGTTCATATATAGTAATCTAAGTATATAGCATTCTACATTAAGTTGATGGTCTGTTTAGTTTGACCTCTATCTGAAAGCTCTACTCTTTAACTCCCTTCCTACCACATTTTATGTTTTTAATATAATATCTAACCTCTTTTTTGTGCGTTTGTATCCATTACCCTCTTATTATGGAAATAGATAATTTTTCCTGTTGGTGGTCTTCTCTTTCCCCCTTAAATAAGTCCCTTTAGCATTGCTTGCAGAACCGGTTTCTTGGTGACAATCTCCGTTAATTTTTCCTTGTCTGGGAAAGTTTTTGTCTCTCTTTCCATCTTGAATGATAACCTTGCTGGGCAGAGTATTCTTGCCTGTAGGTTTTTTCCTTTTAGCACTTTAAATATAACATGCCACTCTCTTCTAGCCTGTAATGTTTCTGCTGAGAAGTCAGCTGATAGCCTTATGCGGTTTCCTTTGTATGTAACTTGTTGTCTTTCTCTTGCGGCTTTTAGGATTCTCTCTTTATCTTTAATTCTGGACATTTTGATTATGGTGTTTCTTGGTGTGGGCCTCTTTGGTTTTATCTTGTTTGGTGCTGTCTGTGCTTCCTGTACCTGGATGTCTGTTTCCTTCCTTAGGTTAGGGAAGTTTTCATCTATTATTTCTTCAAATAGATTCTCTTCCCCTTTGTCTCACTCTTCTCCTTCTGGGACACCTATAACATGGATGTTAGTGTGCTTGATGTTGTCCCAGAGGTCCCTTAGACTGTCCTCACTCTTTTTAATTCTTTTTTCTTTTATCTGTTCAGCTTGGGTGATTTCTTCTAGTCTTTCATCCAGCTTGCAGATCCGTTCTTCTATATCCTCTACTCTGCTTTTGAGTCCTTCTAGTGAAATTTTCATTTCCGGAATTGTATTCTTCATTTCTGATTGGTTCTTTTTCATATCTTCCATTTCTTTGTGGACATTCTCACTGAGTTCATCCATTCTTCTCCCCAGATCAATGAGCATCCTTAACACTCTTTGTTTGAACTCTCTGTCCTATAGGTTGCTCATTTCTGTTTCATTTAGTTCCTTTTCTGTAGTTTTGTCCTATTCCCTTACTTGGAATGTATTCCTTTGTCTCCTCATTTTGCCTCTTTCCCTGTGCTTGTGTTTAAGTATTAGGTAGGTCAGCTACATCTCCTGATCTTGGAGAGGTGACCTTATATAAGTGACGCCTTATGAGGCCCAGCAGTGTGCTACCCGCTCATCACCAGTTCCAAATGTTCTAGGAGTGACCCCTGTGTGGGCTATGTCTGTCCTTCTGTTGTGGTGGGGTTGCTCTTCCCATAGATGCCCAGGGAGGCTGAACTGTCCCCCTGGTCCACTGGTTTTAATGCTCGCCTGCGTGTAGTCGTTGTGGGCCTTTCAGTCTCTTTATCAGGTGTGGGGAGCCCCAGCACAGTTGGTTGCAATGTCTAATAGCACATTCCTGTTGCAGTTTTTCTATTAAGTGAGTAGGCCCCCAGTGTGGCTGGTTGTTAGGCTCAGTGGCTTACAATTGCTATAAGCCTCTGGCCTAGAAGGCTCTTGTCAGCTCTCTGAGGATTGCAGCTGGGTGGGGCTGGCCTCAGGCATAGCATCAAGCATTGTTTCAGGCTTTGGAAGATGGGGCCAATCCCCTATGTAGGTCTTCGAGAAGCACAAGTCTTCTGCAGCTGACAAGTCCCACTGCCCACAGGTCCACACACACAGTCAACACAGTCCTGACCTGTGTGCATGCCCTGACCCCCTGAAGTGGACCCAGTCTCTGCAAGGCAGGAGCCCCCACACTCCCCGAATGCCCCACACTCTCCACCCACTCCTTGTGCATGCCCTGTCCCACAGAGGTGGAGCCACTCGCCAGGCTGTGAAGAATCCAGTCACCAATCTATGCAGGCCCAGAAGTTTCCTGAGGGCTTGTTTTTGAGTGGGGGTAGTCCCTAGGGTGGGCTGCCTGCCTTCGTTGAGCTGGATCAAATTGGTGCTCTAGTGAGTGGGGTAGACCCTGGGCTAGCAGGCCACAGGGAGCACTTCAATGGCGTCTGCCAACATCTGTGTCAGCACACCCACACCAGTTCACAACAATGGCCACTGCCAGTGTCCCAGTCCTTGGAGAGGTCTCGCCTCTCACCAAGATGCACTTAGAGCCTATCAGGTGAGTCTCTTTTCACCAAAGGACTGTGCGCCTATCTTTCTGGTGGTTTTAGATTGCTTTCTGAAACAGGTGAGTTTGTGCATGGCCCTTTAATAGCCAGCTTTAATTTCTTTGTAAACCAGCTTTTCTGGGGGTATTCTCCAATGTTGTTAGTAGAAAGCAAAGTCAGATATTATGCTACTTGTCTCGTCTGTGCTGGGTCAACAAAATGCCTATAGCGGGACCACTCCCTGGCTCAGGTCCGCTACTCCTCCAGGGAAGGTTACGTAACTTTGGGTTGCTCCTGGGTGGCCACGAAGTGTTGCAGCTTGTGAAAGTGACATTTTTCCTCTCCACAAGGGAATTTCTGCCTCTTCTACTTCAATTAGGCTTGTCATTTGTTGCAAGGGTTCCTCTTATACAGTTTTCAGTTCTCTGTCAGGGATAATTTTTCCAAGACTAGTTGTAAATCAGCTGTGTCCGTGGGAGGAGGTGAGTTCAGAGTCCGTCTATGCCACCATCTTGACTTCTCTCCCTAGTATGGTTTTCCCTCTGCCCATTTTTGATTGGATTGTTTGTTTTGTTCCCAATATTTATGACTAGGTGAGAACACTCACAGGAGTCACAAATTCAAGTGCCTTCAAGTTCCAGAAACCCAATCTCAATGAGTGATACTCTATCTTAAGGGAACAGCTCCTAATCAGCTCCAGACAAGTGTAGCCATTAAATAGTATTGCCATACCTTTTCATTATTTCAGGAAGAGCCAGAAGACAAACTTTTAGTTGGGATCACTCAAATTTTTAATGTGGGCAATTAATTCAAAATTGTTTCCTTGGTGTTTTGTTTTCTTTTGTTTTAACACCATGTAGAGCAGACAAAGCTCAACCACCACTTGGCAACTTCTAGGTTGAGTCCTGCAAATCTCACACCCAACAGACAAACATCACTGGTGTTCTTACACAAACCATCAGACATAATAAATTTAGCATCTAATCTGAATGAGAAACGGGAAGAAGGAAAGAAATTATCATTTATTGAACACTTCATATGTGCCAGGCACTGTACTCAAAACTTTAATTTCATGATTTCTTTTAATATTTTAAACTGCCGTATGAGGTATAGGTACTACTATCCCCATTTTACAGTTGAGAAAATTAAAGCTTAGAGAGGTTAAGTAACTTGACCAAATTCACATATGACTAAGAAGTGATGGAACCATGGAATGCAGGCTTGTCTATCAAACTTTTGTTCTTTCTGTCCTTATAGCTTGTTTACCCAAGAGTTAACAGGAGATTATTTTTGGACCCCTTTTATTAATGTGGGATTATAGGCTGGGATGTCAACACTCAAAGAGTAAAAAGAAGTCAAAATGGTGTTTTTCATGTCTCCCCACCCTTTAAGTCCTTAATACCCATTTTTATTATTACTCCTAAAGTAACTTTGAGGTAATTTTACCATCTTTAAGAAAACATCAATTCCCATGAAACAAGATCTTTATTGACTCTAATTCCAAATCTCATGTGATGTATTTAAATTTTAGTGGTTCTCCCTAATGTAAAAATCTTGAAGTACTTTTATTTCTCCTACTGTGGAAAAGAAACTCATGTTTCTCCTCTCTGGGAAGATTGCTTATTAGCCAAGCAAGATCATATCAGAGCCACATTCTCAGGCAGCCTTTTTAAGGAGCTGACTTTACAGGCAAACCTTCCCCTATCTCCCTCTGTCCACCAATATCCCATACTACCACCTTTCATATACATGGGGGTAATAATTACTAACCATTAATCAACTTCAAAGAAGGCTAAATGTTCCCCTTGTTTGCCTCTAGTCAATGATACCCACAATTAACTGGAAATTAAAGCCAGAGAGGAAAAAAATTACCCCAAAAATGACCCAGACTGAAATACTAAGATACTTGAAAAGTTTTATGGCCCTATTCATTGTATTGACTTTCAAAGTAAAACAAAACCAAACAATTAACCAGTAAATTTTGAATAATATGTGTAAGGAACGGTGTCTGCTAATTTTTTTGCTGTTTGGAAGATTTCTTTTATCCATGTTCTATAGTTTTTGAATAATTCATTTGGATCAAAAACTCAATGGCTAGTCTTGGAGGATAGGGCCACAGATCATCAGTCCTGTGTCACAGTAAGCCAAATCCCCACCAAACCCACTAGCAAAGCTGGTTCTCTTCTCAAAAGGAGTAGGGCATTGGTTGTTCACCAGAAACTTCTACACAGACTCAGGACCATTTAATGAGCACCTACATGCCCAGAATCTTTCCAAGTCAATTTAATATCACACAAGGTTGAGGGGAAGGGAGAAAAAGAGAAGTATAGTTCATATACACAAGGAGTTGGCAGTCTGCTTGAGTTGGTGGTGTCTTTCGTCGAAAGATTTATTAAACACCAGCTAAGATTTCTCCAGCATGACAGCAAGCCCCACAGGGGTTGCAAAGATGATTATGATGTATTCGCTTGCCCCAAAGAATGTTCTCAAATACTTAATACAATGGAGAACTCACTCAAAGACTGGTTGCAAACCTCAATTTAATTTCATCAGTTTCCCAAGGCTAGAATCAGGAGGAAACAGTCTCACTTAAGGCTACAGTTGTGAAATTATAATACATGTTTCAAAGATTTTCACAGGAAAAGTCACAAGATAAAGAGTGGTAGTTCATGAAAGTCTCTCTCTGTGTCTCTCAATCTCAGACTGTCTCTCTCAGGGTCATTCTGAAGTAAAAGTGTTAAGAAGTCTATCTCCAATGTTATCAGCTTGCACTTTCTAAACATTTCTCCCACTTAGTCACTACAATCAAAACTTCACTGTTCCCTGACACACTCCATCATGCTTTCTTCACTCCAAACCTTTGTTCACAACATTCTTTCTGCTTAGATAGTTCTCCAACATGTGGCAACACTACCCATATTTCAAAGTCCTTAACAAATGCTACTTACAGATAAATTAATGAAACTTTCCCTCATATCCACACTCGCCCCAATCTGCATGTGCCCTCACTGGTTTTGATCTCTCTTTCCTGGGAACCTTTGATAGTTGGGACTGTATATTCCTTATTTTTGTATAACTCTCTCTACTGTCTCTTATCTCCCACCTGACTCATTTTCCCAACGCAAGAGATATTAAAGTTATCCAATGAAAGTGAGGAGGCAGGCATTGTGTAGGGGTCTTAAAGAAAGTGATAAAATTAATCCGAAAAGTTAAACCCCTCTTATCTCCCTCAAGTTCTTTACTCATTCACTCCTACCTACCCAATTATCTTCATCTATATGCATCCTTACCTCCTTTTCCCTAGCCTTAAATGTGCAGATATTTTCCTTACACTCAAACAAATTCTCCCTCAACTGCACCCTTGGCCCTTTCCTATCTAATCTCCTCCTTGCTCCATCAGGCATCCCCTTCCACTCGTTCAACCTATAAGCCTTCTAAACTCTTTTCCATCCTATAAACATAAATAAGAAACTTGCTATGTCCCCACAGCCCCTACCTGTTACCTCCCGCTCTCTCCTCTTTGAAACAATCAAACTTCTGGAAAGAGTTGTCTACCTTCACTGTAACCACTTCTTCATCTTCCATTCTCTCTTCAATCTATGCAGTCTGGCTTCCACCCCCAATATTCCAATGGCAGTCCTTTCATTAAGGCTACTAATCACTTGCCAAATGCAATGTATCTTTTCAATCCTTCTATTAGTGGTCTTCTTCACTGCATTTAACACTCATGATTATGCCTTCCATGTTAATACATAATATTCCCTTAGTTACTACGATGCCACATTCTCTGACCTTTTGCTGTCTGCCTCCTTCATTAACTCCTGATCTTCACTTATTCCCAAATATGTTAATATTCCCTAGTATTCCATTATCAGTCCATTTTCCTTTTCTGTCTGCACATTCTTATATAACTCTCCATCTTCAGCTAAGATCTCCCTTTTAAGCTTCAGAAACAAAGGTCCATCTGCCTGCTAGATCTCTATACTTGGATGTTTTAAAGATACTTTGACCCAGAGAAACCTACAAGTCACTTCTGACTCTGCCTTCTTTTTTACTACCCTTTCCAGGCTCATGTTCAATCAAAATCCTGCCAATTTTACCTTAGAGAGACTTTTAAAATATTTCCCCTTAGCTCTTCTGTCCTCTTCATCTTTATTTCCACTGGCTTAGTTCAGGACCTCATCAACTCATATCTAGATCATGGCAACAGCTTCCTATCTGGTATCTTGGAATCCAAACTTGCCCTTTAATCTTTACAGTGAAGTGGTTAAGTACATGTACACTGGAGCCAGACTGCCATGGTTCAGATGTTGGCCCTATCACTTACTAGCTGTATGATGCCAGACAAGTTACTTAACATCCCCATGCTTCTGTTTCCTCACCTCTACAGTGTAGATAGGAATAGTACCTAACTCATAAGGATGTTGTGAGGATTAATTGTGTTAATATATAATATTATATACAAATAAACATAAATGTTATATACAAATAAAGCCCATAGAGCTATGCCTGGCCTAGTAAGGGCTAAATAAATGTGAGCTGCTGTTAATACAGTAAAAACATGACCAGGTAACTCCACTGCTAAAAATCCCTCATGGTTTCCAGACCCTAAAAGATATAAACTAGGCTCTTACACATGGTGCTTCATAATCTGTGCCTTGCCTACCTCTCCTGGTCTATCTCTTACCACCCTATAGTGCAAACTTTACATTCCAACACACAGGATCTTATAGATTCACACACACTATGCCAATTCTTTCCCATATAACTCTATTTACACTGGTCCCTCCCCTTGAAATTCCTGTCTTCCTACTCTGCCTGAGCGACGAGTACTCATCCTTTAAAACCCAGGTTACTCTTCAAGGCAACTGTTACTAGTAATGGTATTGCAACCGTAATTACTAATTTTAGGGGGCTGTAATCTTGTAAAGTTCATAAGGCTATAAGTGTTAGAAAAAAATTGAGTTGTATCTATTTGTCAAGTATGTCTTAGACTCTCTCCCATATTAATAATAACATATTGATTGGTAACAAATGATTAGTTTAATGTTTACTAATAGTGCTTAGAGTAAAACTCTTTGTAATAAAAAAAATCAGATTCTGCATCACATCTTCCAGGTTGGGTTAGGTATGCCTTCTCTGTGCTCCTGTAATGCTCCATGTATATCTAGCCTCTGCATTTACTCATGGTTTTACAATTACTCATTTACTTGTACCTCTCTAAACTATGAATCCCTTGTGGATAGGACCAGTTCTTATTACAGGTGACTGTCATAATGCCAAACACATAATAAGTACTCAGGAAATTGTGATGAATGAATGAATATCAATGGGCATCTCTTTAGGTTCCTTAATCATTCATACAACACACCTTTACCATGTACCTTTTATGTGGCAGTCAAAAAAGCTGTAGTAAGCAGTAAAGATATGAAGATAAATGAGACCTTGTGTGGCTAACCAGGGGTCACAGTGCCACAGACGAGACAGATAAGTACACAGATAATTGCGGTACACAGTGATAAGCACTACAGACCCGTAGTAGCAATGATTTAAATACTGCCTCTGCCAACCTCTCCCTGTTCTTTCTGTCTTTTCATTCTGGGCCTTCCTGGAGTAACTCTTTTCACTAATTTCTTTTTTTTTTTAATTTTTTATTTATTGCAGTAACATTGGTTTATAACCTTGTATAAAATTCAGGTGTACATCATTATACTTCTATTTCTGCATAGATTACATCATGTTCACCACCCAAATACTAATTACAACCCATCACCACACACATGTGCTGAATTATCCCATTCGCCCTCCTCCCTCCCCACTTCCCCTCTGGTAACCAACAATCCAATCTCTGTCTCTATGTGTTTGTTTATTGTTGTTATTATCTACTACTTAATGAAGGAAATCGTACGGTATTTGACCTTCTCCCTCTGACTTATTTCGCTTTACATAATACCCGAAATGTCCATCCACGTTGTCACAAATGGCTGGATTTCATCGTTTCTTATGGCTGAGTAGTATTCCATTGTGTATATATACCACAACTTCTTTAACCATTCGTCCCTTGATGGGCACTTAGGTTGCTTCCAAGTCTTGGCTATTGTGAATAATGCTGCAATGAACACAGGGGTGCATGTATCTTCATGCATTGGTGTTTTCAAGTTCTTTTGATAAATACCCAACAGTGGAATAGCTGGATCATATGATAGTTCTAGCCTCGATTTTTTGAGGAAACTCCATACTGTTTTCCATAGTGGCTGCACCACTTTGCACTCCCACCAGCAGTGTATGAGTGTTCCCTTCTCTCCACATCCTCTCCAACACATGTTGTTTCCTGTCTTGTTAATTATAGCCATTCTGACAGGCATGAGGTGATATCTCATTGTAGTTTTGATTTGCATTCTCTGATAGTTAATGATTTTGAACATCTTTTCATGTGTCTGTTGGCCATCTGTATATCTTCTTTGGAGAAATGTCTGTTCAGGTCGTTTGCACATTTTTTAATAGGGTTGTTAGTTTTTTTGTTGTTGAGATGCATGAGTTCTTTATATATTTTGGAGATTAAGCCCTTATCAGATGTATGGTTTGCAAATATCTTCTCCCAATTGTCAAAATGTCTTTTCGTTTTGTTGATGGTTTCCTTTGCTGTGCAGAAGCTTTTTAGTTTGATGCAGTCCCATTTGTTTATTTTTTCTATTGTTTCTCTTGCCCAGTCAGACATGGTGCTTGAAAATATGTTGCTAAGACCGATGTCAAAGAGCATACTGACTATGTTTTCTTCTAGAAGTTTCGTAGTTTCAGGTCTTACATTCAACTCTTTCATCCATTTGGAGTTAATTTTTGTGTATGGTGTTAGGTAAGGGACTACTTTCATTTTTGTGCATGTGGCTATCTAGTTTTCCCAACACAATTTGTTGAAAAGACTTTCTTTTCTCCATTGTATGTTCTTGACTCCTTTGTCAAAGATTAGCTGTCCATAGATGTGTAGGTTTATTTCGGAGCTTTCGATTCTATTCCATTGATCTGTGTGTCTGTTTTTGTGCCAGTACAATGCTGTTTTGGGTACTATAGCTTTGTAGTATATTTTGAAATCAGGGAGTGTGATACCTCCAGCTTTGTTCTTTTTTTCAGGATTCCTTAAGCTATTCGGGGTCTTTTGTTGTTCCATATAAATTTAGGATTCTTTGTTCTATTTCTGTGAAAAATGTTGTTGGAAATTTGATAGGGATTGCATTGAATCTATAGATGGCTTTAGGAAGTATGGACATCTTAACTATGTTAATTCTTCCAATCCAAGAGCACGGAATATCTTTCCATTTCTTTGTGTCTTCTTCAATTTGTTTCAGCAATGTTTTATAGTTTTCAGTCTACAGATCTTTCACCTCTTTGGTTAAGTTTATTCCTAGGTATTTTATTCTTTTTGGTGCAATTGTAAATGGGATGGTATTCTTAATTTCTTTTTCTGCTACTTCATTGTTAATGTATAGAAATGCAACTGATTTTTGTATGTTGATTTTGTATCCTCCAACTTTACCATATTCATTTATTACTTCTAAAAGTTTTCTGGTGGATTCTTTAGGGTTTTCTATATATAAAATCATGTCATCTGCAAATAGTGACAGTTTCACTTCTTCCTTTTCAATTTGGATCCCTTTTATGTCTTTCCCTTACCTGATGGCTCTGGCTAGGAATTCCAGTACTACGTTAAATAGGAGTGGTGAGAGTGGGCATCCTTGTCTGGTTCCTGTTCTTAAGGGATAGCTTTCAGTTTTTCACCATTGAGGATGATAGTAGCTGTGGGTTTCTCACATATGGTCTTTATTATGTTGAGGTACTTTCCTTCTATACCCATTTTATTCAGAGTTTTTATCATAAATGGATGCTGTATCTTGTCAAATGCTTTCTCTGCATCTATTGAGATGATCATGTGATTTTTATTCTTCATTTTATTAATGTGGTGTATCACGTTGATTGATTTGCGAATGTTAAACCATCCCTCCATACCTGGAATAAATCCCACTTGATCATGGTGTATAATCTTTTTAACGTATTGTTGTATGAGATTTGCTAGTATTTTGTCGAGGATTTTTGTATCGATGTTCATCAGTGATATTGGCCTGTAGTTTTCTTTTTTCTGTTGTCCTTGTCTGATTTTGGTATCAAGGTAAAGTTTGCTTTGTAGAATGAGTTAGGGAGCTTCCCCCTCCTCTTCAAATTTTTGCAAGAGTTTGAGAAGGATAGGTATTAAGTCTTCTTTGAATGTTTGGTAGAATTCACCAGGGAAGCCGTCTGGTCCTGGACTTTTATTTTTGGGGAGGTTTTTGATTACTGTTTCGATCTCCTTACTGGTGATTGGTCTATCCAAATTCTCTACTTCTTCTTGATTCAGTTTTGGAAGGTTGTATGATTCTAAGAATTTATCCATTTCTTCCAGATTGTCGAATTGGTTGGCATCTAGCTTTTCATAGTATTCTCTTATAATCTTTTGTATTTCTGAGGTGTCTGTTGTAACCTCTCCTCTTTCATTTCTGATTTTACTTATTTGTGCCTTCTCTCTTTTTTTCTTGGTCAGTCTAGCTAAAGGTTTGTCAATTTTGTTGATCTTTTCAAAGAACCAGCTCTTGGTTTTATTAATTTTTTCTATTGTTTTTTTGGTTTCTACTTCATTTATTTCTGCTCTGACTTTTATTATTTCCCTTCTTCCACTGATTTTGGAGTTTGTTTGTTCTTCTTTTTCCAGTCCCTTTAGGTGCATTGTTAGATTGTTTATTTGAGATTGTTCTTGTTTGTTGAGATAGGCTTGTATTCCTATAAACTTCCCTCTTAGAACCGCTTTTGCTGTATCTCATAAATTCTGGCATGTCGTATCTTCATTTTCATTTGTCTCCAGGTATTTTTTGATTTCTTCTTTGATTTCTTCGTTGACCCAGTCATTGTTCAGTAGCGTTTTGTTTAATCTCCACGTATTTGTGGCTTTTCTGATTTTCTTCCTATAGTTGATTTCTAGTTTCATACCGTTGTGGTCAGAAAAGATGCTTGGTATAATTTCAATCTTCTTACATTTATGGAGACTTGTTTTGTGGCCTAATATGTGACCAATCCTGGAGAATGTTCCATGTGCATTTGAAAAGAACGTGTATTCTTCGGTTTTTGGATGGAATGCTCTGTATATATCTACTAGGTCCATCTGTTCTAGTGTGTCGTTTAAGGCCAATGTTTCCTTATTAATCTTCTGTTTGGGTGATCTATCCATTGGTGTAAATGGAGTGTTAAAGTCCTCTACTTTTATTGTGTTACTGTCTATTTCTGTTTTTATGTCTGTTAATAATTGCTTTATATATTTAGGTGCACCTACATTGGGTGCGTAGATATTTACAAGTGTTATATCCTCTTGTTGGATTGTTCCCTTGATCATTATGTAACGCCCTTCTTTGTCTCTTTTACAGTTTTTGTTTTAAAGTCTGTTTTGTCTGATATGAGTACTGCTACCCCAGCTTTCTTTTCATTGCCATTTGCGTGAGTATCTTTTTCCATCCCTTCACTTTCAGTTTGTGAGTGTCTTTAGGTCTGAAGTGTGTCTCTTGTATGCAGCATATATATGGGTCTTGTTTTTTTATCCAGTCAGCCACCCTATGCCTTTTAATTGGAGCATTTAGTCCATTGACGTTTAAAGTAGCTATTGATAAGTATGTACTTACTGCCATTTTTTAACTTTTTGTTTTTCTCAGTGTTTTAGTAGTCCTTCTCTGTTCCTTTCTTCTTCTATACAGAATTGATGGTCTCTTTAGTTTGGCCTCTGTATGAAAGCTCTACTCTTTAACTCCCCTCCTCCCTCCTTTTATGTTTTTGATATCATATCTAACCTCTTTTTTGTGCATTTGTAACCATTACCATCTTATCATGGAAATAGATAATTTTTCCTATTTGTGGTCTTCTCTTTTCCCCTTAAATCAGTCCCTTTAACATTTCTTGTAGCACTGGTTTCTTGGTGACAAACTCCTTTAATTTTTGCTTGTCTGGGAAATTTTTGATCTCTCCTTCCATTTTGAATGATAACCTTGCTGGGTAGAGTATTCTTGGCTGTAAGTTTTTTCCTTTTAGCACTTTAAATATATCGTGCCATTCTCTTCTAGCCTGTAAGGTTTCTGCTGAGAAGTCAGCTGATAGCCTTATGGGGTTTCCTTTGTATGTAACTTGACTTTCTCTTGCGGCTTTTAGGATTCTCTCTTTAATTCTGGACATTTTGATTATGATGTGTCTTGGTGTGGGCCTCTTTGGGTTTATATTGTTTGGTGCTCTCTGTGCTTCCTGTACCTGGATGTCTGTTTCCTTCCTTACGTTAGGGAAGTTTTCATCTATTATTTCTTGAAATAGATTCTCTGCCCCTTTGTCTCACTCTTCTCCTTCCGGGACACATATAACACGGATGTTAGTCCACTTGATGTTGTCCCAGAGGTCCCTTAGACTGTCCTCACTCTTTTTAATTCTTTTCTCTTTTAACTGTTCACCTTGGGTATTTTCTTCTGGTCTTTCATCCAGCTCGCAGATCCGTTCTTCTGTATCCTCTACTCTGCTTTTGAGTCCTTCTAGTGAATTTTTCATTTCCAGTGTTGTATTCTTCATTTCTGATTGCTTCTTTTTTATATCTTCCATTTCTTTATTGACATTCTCACTGAGTTCATCTATTCTTCTCCCGAGATCAGTGAGCATCCTTAACACTCTTTGTTTGAACTCTCTGTCGAGTAAGTTGCTCATTTCTGTTTCACTTATTTCCTTCTCTGGGTTTTGTCCTGTTCCCTTACTTGGAATGTATTCCTTTGCCTCCTAGTTTGCCTCTTTACCTGTGCTTGAGTCTACGTATTACGTAGGTCAGCTACGTCTCCTGCTCTTGGATAGGTGACCTTATGTAGGTGATGGCTTAGGAGGCCTGCAGTGTGCTTCCCTCAGTTCTCAATGTTCCATGGGTGACCCCTATGTGGGCTATGTTTGTCCTTCTGTTGTGGCCTGTTTACTCTCCCTGTAGGTGCCCAAGGAGGCTGAATTTTGCTCCTGGCCAGCTGTTGTAATGCTCAGCTGCTTGTAGTTGCTGTGGGCCCTTCAGTCTCTTTATCAGGTGTGGGGAGCCCCAGCTCAGTTGGCTGCAATTTCTAATACCACATTTGTGTTTCGGTATTTCTTTTAAGTGAGTAGGCCCCCAGCGTGGCAAGTTGTTAGGCTCAGGGTCTTACAATTGCTATAAGCCTCCAGCCTTTAGCTCTCTTGTCAGCTGTCTGAGGATTGCAGCTGGGTGGGGCTGGTCTCAGGCACAGGAGCACCCAATTGTTTCAGGCTTTGGAAAGTCGGGCAAACCCCCTATGTAGGTCTTTGAGAAGCACAAGTCTTCTGCAGCTGAAAAGCCCTGCCGCCCACAGGTCCACACACACATTCAACACAGTCCTGCCCCGTGTGCGCGCCCTGACCTCCCGAAGTGGACCTAGTCTCTCCATGGCCGGAGCCCCACACACTCCACCACTGCCCCACACTCTCCACCCGCTCCTTGTGTACGCCCTGCCCCACTGCAGCCGGCTCAGTTGCCAGGCTGCAGAGAATCCAGTCACCAATCTATGCAGGCCCACAAGTTGCCTGAGGGCTTGTTGTTGGGTGAGGCCAGTCTCTAGGGTGGGCTGCCTGCCCTGGCTGAGCTGGATTAAATTGGTGCTCTAGTGGGTGGGGCAGACCCTGGGCTAGCAGGCCCCATGGAGAACTCCAATGGCGTCTGAGTCAGCACGCCCACACCAGGCCACAACAATTGCCCCCGCCAATGTCCCAGTCCCTGGAGAGGTCTCTCCCCTCACCAAGATGCACTCAGGGCCTATTAGGTGATTCTCTTTTCACCACAGCACTGTGCACCTTTCTTTCTGGTGATTTTAGGTTGCTTTCTGAAACAGGTGAGTTTGCACGTGGGACCTTTAAGAGCCAGTTTTAATTTCTTTGTGAACCAGCTTTTCTGGGGATACTCACCAGTGTTTTAGTAGCAGGCAACGTCAAATATTATGCCACTCATCTCGATTGTGCTGGGTCCACAAAATGCCCACAGTGGGGGCGCTCCCCGGCTCAGGGCCCCGCGCCTCCAGGTAGGCTCCGTACCTGTACCTGTGGGCTGCTCCCGGGCAGCTGTGAGGTGCTACGGCTTGTGAAGGCGGCGTTTTTCCTCTCCAGGAGGGAGTTTCTGCCTCTTCCACCTCAATTAGGATTGTCCATTGTTGCTGGTGTTCCTCTTCCAGTTTTCAGTTCTGTCTCAAGGGTAATTTTTCCACGAGTAGTTGTAAATTGGCTGTGTCCATGGGAGGAGGTGAGTTCAGAGTCTGCCTACGCCACCATCTTGACTCTCAGCCTTTTCACTAATTTCTATCAGTACAACATTGGCATACATTCTGAGAAGTTAGCACGCCACCTGAAATATTTTGGAGAAGAGTTTCTGGAAATTTACAAAGCAGGAAAAGCATTACTCACTTACATCATTCCAGTGACCATCAGTAACTGAGACTGAAGGAAAAATCTAAGAAAAGAAAATCTCAGTAACTATAAAAGAGTTTTTCCATCACCAAGATTTCATATTTTTTAGTAAACACCATAAAATCCTCATCCTTATCTATGCCCATGCCCAAAGTATAGTGGCCCCCAAAAGCTTCTAATTCTGAATGATACATACATTTCATTTTGCATCCAGTCACTAAAATTAATTTATTTAACTAACATTTCATAAACGCTTACTCTGTTTCAGACACTGGAGATAAGGTAGTATACAAGAAAAACATGACCTGCCCCTGTCTTCACCAAACTTACAGACCACTGAGAGAGACAGTCAATCAAGGAGTCAAAATGATGATACAGTTGGATAAGTGTATTTTATTTAACATCTCCATTTCCAGCCTTGTTAAATCTGTGTTGATTAAGTCATATTGAAAACCATGGCCCTCATCAGACAACAAACATCCTTATGTTTTCACTAGTGAAATGTGGCCACTTGAATCTCATTCATGACTTTCAAACATCTCTAGTAAAGGCATAGGAAGGCAGACAGCTAATCTAATTACTAACTTATAGTGATGTGCTTAGAGGTTCTCTTCCCTGGTTGACCCTGCATTTTAGCACTAGCCTTCTAGAAAGATAATGCTTTAATATATCCTATAAAATTAATGCTACTAAATTTTAGGAACTCTGACCAGTCTGAGAAAGAGATTTGCAGTCATCGAAGTCTTTGGGGCCACCTCTCACATTATACCACATAGACATGGAGATATTCCCCCATGAGTCCTCCATGTTGCAGATCTCCTACAGCCCGTTCCCTTCTCCTCCTCTTGTTACCCAGAAGGTTTCGGGGGCAGTCAGTCACTTTACTGTAGTGGAATAAAAAGAAAATTCAAGATATCTATAAATTTGGTTTCCTCCAGCAATGGTTAAGTTTGGTTGACATGCATACAAATTTAAAAAAATGCCAGTTCCATTGTTACTTCATTTCAGGCCCTGAGAACAAGGCCAGCCCTATGAGTAGGCAGAGCAAGCATCAGATAAGGAATACTATCTCAGGATCTCCAGAATTTTCTCTTCCTTTTGTCATTCAAGCAACTTCCCAAGCTCCCTAATTATCACAGTGTCTGAAACTCCATTTGGTGGTGTTTCAGAAGTTTTTTGGTAGCTCTTGTGACAACCTATGTGATTTGATTGAAGAGTGGCTCATAAGGTTCCTCTTTCCTTAAACATCTCTCTCTGGTCCATCTACAACAGTGCAAAAAATTCTATCAGTATCTAATCTGAGTGAAAACAGTAAAGACCCATGTTATGGCACAAGTTCTACCTTGAAGAAAGAATCCCTTAACTGGTTGTACAAATTTCAAGGGCACTGAGGAGGAGAAAAGATCTCAATGCAATATAAATCAGTGAACATGTATAAAGTGTCCATAATGTGCAAGGTAGCATGTTAGGTGATAGGCATAGACAGATGAAAAGACATGGACTCTACTTCAAGGAAATTTATGAGTAGAATAAAGATAAGGGCACTGGGTATGATATGAAATGCTGAAAGACAGGAAGGTTAAGAAAAATGAAGATAAATAAAGGACAAATAAATGCCTAAGAAAAACATCCCATATTTCTCATTTTGTTCAAAAGGAGTTGGATCACAAAAGACAACCTTGGGCAGGTCATGTCTGAGATACTTTCCATTGACCATACTTATATTTCTTTTTCCTTCTTCCTTCCCTTGTTCACTTTTGAGGCAAGCCAGATGTATTGTTCCCATATCAAAAAACCAGAAGCTTCTCCCTAGCACAAAAAGTCAACAGAGATAATCTTGGTCAATCGTGACATTTTATGCCCTTGTAGAACAGAAGGGAGATTCGTTAGTTACTAATACCTAGAGGGAACTGGGATATAACAGGAAATTGAAACAGAGAAGTGCTGTTCAGAATTCTGTGGATAGCTATCTCTTCTAATCTGAGCCAGAGCTACCACTTCAAAGAACCCTGCATGAGTGAATGCCTGCAAATGTTGAGTCACACATCACCTCAGAAAGATGTAGAACCAAGTGACTCCCAACCTCAACAAAGCAAAAATATGCAGGTTTAACTTTTTATCAAAAGCAACCTGAAATCTGATCAGTTGAATTAATGATGGTGCATCTATGCTGCTACTGTTGTCAAGTTGAATCATGGAAGCCCTTATACAAAAATAGGAAACGTTCATAATTATTTTATGGTAAGGACAAGTTAGTATTTTTAAAAAGTCAGACTATCTGAACAAAACAAACTGTACCACATGAATTCTAAATTATGACCTTGGCCCAAAATACTAGAATCAGCTATACAATTTAGAGTTTCCAAACAGGAAAACACAGCCTTTAATTAGCAGTAATTACAGCACAAATGATAGGGATATGCAGGATAAAGACATGGTATCCTGCCCTCAGTAAGTTTAGAGTCCAGTCAGAAAGAACATGAACACACACACACACACACATAAATCAGCTAACAAGCAATGGTAAGTAACAAGAGTTAAGTGCTCAATGAGTATACTAGGGTACAACAATTTAAGGCAAATGTCATGTTCCCATCTGTTGGCAATTTGGTTACATTTTTTCTTCCCAACTAGCCTTGTATACATGCTTATAGGGATGCTTCTAATTCAGACAAATAAAAAAATAGATGTTATGCTTACATGATGGTAGAGACTCCAACCAGAGACTCTCCCACAATGGTCTGTGTAACTGAATGGCACCAGGGCAAAATTCTGTTTATATCTCTCATTCCCTGTGATATATTTAGCTGTAAGCTGTGGGTGAGCTGTTCAATCTACATGGTCTGTAATGAATTTGCTCATAGCATATTTCCCAGGAAATACATGAATCATTGCTGTTAATAACTTTTTGTGTAATCTGGAAAAAATGATACTTATATTTTTGCTGCATAACACAGCAACTTCTTGTTTTCCCTTTGAAGACTTGAGGAACGTAGTCTTCATTGATTTGAACACCACCTAAGGTTTTGAACAAGTTAAAGGTTGGCCACTTCAAATCCTCTGTGAAAGGAGGTGGGCTCTATATAAACAAACATATATATAATTAAAATAGATTAAAATTGAAGTTCAAATTAGAGTAAGAGTCTTAAGCATATAATACCCTAAAATTTGAAAGTTCTCTGTATTTCCATAAGAGTCCATGCCAAGAAGTACAGCCTTTTTTTCCTCTTTTTGTCCTTTCTTTTTACCTGTGTGTGTGAGAAAGAAAGGGAGAGAGAGGGAGAGGGAGGCAGAGAGACAGGGAGAGAACAAATAACAGACAGACATTAAATAAGAGTAGGGCTTTTCCTGAGGCTGAGGACTTTTAATCTGGAAGCAAGCTTTTTTCAGACTGATTATTCAAGTAAAAGCAGTTTCCAAATGTTCCCAACCTCCACAATCGAGTTTAAGTAACAACATTTCCACCTCATAACTGTGTAACCCATTAACCTCCACACGCAGTTTTCTCAAGAAACAACAACCACAACAACTACACACTGTGAGCTAGGGACTCATTTTTCAGATGGAAAAACTGAAGACCAGTGATATAGCCAGAACTAGTTCCCACATTTATGGACTCTTGGCTCCAGACTATTCCTACTAGGGCAGAGGAGGGGGTTAAGTATGAGATTTCAAGGAGTCGTGGGGGTAGGGCCACACTTGCCCAGGGCGGCAAGCAAAGGAGAGTCTAAAAATCTGAAACTTTCAAACAGTGCTATTACAGGTTTAGGAACCCATAGCCATGATCCTTCCAGAAATATTTCCCTGGTTAAAACATGTTTAGCTGTCAGTTTCTTAAAATGCACTAACTACTACTTATTTCAGGGATCATCAACATTTTTCAGAAGATAAAATTTTTGCTGAAGTGAAAAGTTTGGCAGGCACTAGGGGCTTGCCCTGACAATATAATAGCTGGGGCATAGCAAGCTCATACTTGGCTAGGAGTATCCTCCAACTGCTGGGGAAAGGACTGCTGGCAGCTGTTGGCTCACAGTTGACTTGTCTGCCCTTGAGAATCTGCCATTGGAGCATGATTGACTAGTGAACAGACCCCTAGTCTATTTCAATACCTAAGCTCTGGCACCTGCTTTTTTCTTCCTCTATCAGAGCCAAGGGGTATTCTCAGCTTCATTCCCTGATTAGCAGAACATAGCAACTGATGACACAGAACAGTAGGGGGTTCCCATTTCTATAGAAAGAAAACAAACTGAAAAAAATAAAGCCTTCACATTAGGCCTTGTAGAGAGGCCTGCAAATAGTTCCAGACTGTGACTTTTCCTTTCTCCATTTCCCTATGTTGTCTTGTGTAAGTATTACAAGACTCTACAAAGCCCTAAGTTCTACCAAAGTGAAAGGCTATATATAGCAGAATTCCTCAGTAATTTGATTGGAATTGAGATCAAGTTCCCACTTCCTCCAGAAGGCCTTCTCTGACCATCCAAGATCATATATCATCACTACCTTTCCCCCGCTTCCCAGAGTTTCTGCTATATTTTCAGTGCCTTTCATTTGGCCCTTATCATGCCTCACCATGTAGCATGAAAGTAATTTTTGTAAACACTTGATCTTCTCTACACACATGCCTAAAGGTCCTATAGGGTATAACTTTTGCTTTTCCATAGCTCTCAGTGCAGTGTTTTAGACATAATACGCTCTCATATTGAGGAATTAATGAAATAGAAACAGTAATTGTCAGAATTTTATTGTTGTTGTTGAAGAGACGGTGCCATTATCTGGCACTGCAAAATATTTTCCCCAAATCATTAAGCAATGGGCAATTCCCTCTCAGAAATCCAAAGAAAAAGTCTAATGACTTATGTTAACTCTACATAACTCTCTAGCTTAGGATATTAACTCCTATCTGATGAAATAACCCAGACCTAAACAAGCTTATCACACACACACACACACATACACACACACGACACACACAGGTTTTGTTGCTAAGAGACTATCTGACCTAACTATCCTAGAGGTAAAACACAAATGAATACTAATAGTAATGGATAAAGAACCTCTGATTCCTACCCTCAGTTGTTTCCCTATCCCACCATGCACATTAGACAAGCATAGTAAAAGTCCATATCAAAGATGACTTTTTAGGTTCTGTTTCTGTCATTAAATATATTAAATATCCCTTCCAGCTTTGTGCCATCTGTGTGTTTGATGGGCATATTATCTATGCCCTCATTTAAGTCAGCAATGAAAAATGTTGAATTAAGACAGGACCAAAGACAGATCCTCCTGACACACCACGTTAGAAGTCCATCTCAGTGGACATAGATCCATTAAAATCAACTCTTTAGATCCAATTATTTAATTAGTCATGAACACTCCCTCATCCCATCTGCACTCTCCTTTAGTCCAAAATTCACCAGTTTTTCCCACAAGACTAACATGAAATATTTTATCAGATATCCTTCTGAACTCCAAATAGGGCCTAGCCTATTCCCCTACTCTTGCTATGCACAAAGGCAGAACACTGCCCCCCCCCCAAAAAAAATATCAGAAATGCTGTAGGCACTGACTGGCTGTGAGTTGAGTAACAGAAGAAGAACAGAGAGATAGAGATTAGAGATCTTCCACAATTTTCTGGAGTCCAGATTGGCATGACTCAAGTAACAGGATTCTTGTCACTTTTATTGGACGACTGAGTTACCCTCTAATCTTTTGCAGCTTTTAAAAAGTTGCCTTCCTTAATCGAATTCTGACTCTCTAGGCCTACATTCTTCATAGACTCACACATATTGCCTAATTTTTTCCTTCTGAAGCACACACACATTGCACCTTCAGAGATTCTGAGGCTTTTCAAGCCAGGGAGCTCATAAGACCATCTATCACTACTACCCCCTTCATTATCAGATGATGAAACCTAGGTCCAGAAAAGGGAAGTAATATATTGCAGGTCCTATAGCAAGTTAGCATCTGAGTTGGAACTAGAATTTCCCTTTCTGACTTCTGGTAGTGCTCCCTCTACCAGGTTTCACAACCTCCATGGATACCCCACACTCTGTTTTGTCTTAGCCACTAAAATTAAGCTATACACTGTTTTTGGATCATCTTTTCTGAATCATCTCCATGTTTGTCAAGTTGTGCTTTCTTGGGCTCTTGTCATCTTTTTCATGGACTTTGAGAACTGGAGAAAAGCAAGAAGTTGGGATCAATGTGATGCTTTGTTTAGCATTTTTCCAATATAGCACAAGGCCCAATAGTTTACTGTGGACAGAGCTGTCAAACATACTGTCAGATACAAGGTCTGAATGACAATAAACCTGTCTATTTTGCAGATAACATGAATAACGTGAGTTTGAAATATAAGATTATAAGTAAGGAATGATTCCACATTATGTGTCCTTTTTCAACAGAAAAACCAAACTGTTCAAACAACTCTACAAAGGATATAATGAGCAGGTGAAAATCAAATTCACCCCAGAACAAAAAGTTGGTAATAATTAAAATATTCTTAATAATTATGGTAAGTTCAAACAATGGAAAACCATGGAGCCATTAAAAATATTAATGTAATAAATCTTCTATTGAAATACAAATATAATCATGCTAACATTTTAAGTGGTAATGAAACAGCATATAAAATAATATATGGTTTGATCTCATTTTTGTGGAAGAAAAGTAATTATATATCTTTTTTTAAGAATGAAGAGCCCACAACAACTACAAGCAGCTGAGCATTAGAACAGCTGGCCAGAAGCATAAATCGGCCTCCCGGGGTGCCAACAGGGAGAGCAAACAGGCCACAACACAAGGACACACATAGCCCACATAGAGGTGACCCCTGGAACATTGAGAACTGAGGGAAGCACACTGGAAGCCTCCTAAGCCATCACTTACATAAGGTCACCTATCCAAGAGCAGGAGACGTAGCTGACCTACCTAATACATAGACACAAGCACAGGGAAAGAGACAAAATGAGGAGGCAAAAAGAATACATAACAAATAAGGGAACAGGACAAAACCCCAGAAAAGGAACTAAGTGAAACAGAAATGAGCAACCTACCCGACAGAGAGTTCAAACTAAGAGTGTTAAGGATGCTCACTGATCTGGGGAGAAAAATAGATGAATTCAGTGAGAATGACAACAAAGAAATAGAAGATATAAAAAAGAACCAATCAGAAATGAAGAATACAATACTGGAAATGAAAAATTCATTAGAGGGACTCAAAGACAGAATAGAGGATACAGAAGAACGGATATGTGAGCTGAACAAAAGACTAGAAGAAATTACCCAAGGTGAACAGGTAAAAGAGAAAAGAATTAAAAAGAGTGAGGACAGTCTAAGGGACCTCTAGGACAACATCAAGCGCACTAACATCCGTGTTATAGGTGTCCCGGAAGAAGTAGAGCGAGACAAGGGGGCAGAGAATCTATTTCAAGAAATAATAGTTGAAAACTTCCCTAACGTAAGGAAGGAAACAGACATCCAGGTACAGGAATCACAGAGAGCCCCAAACAAGATAAACCCAAAGAGGCCCACACCAAGACAGATCATAATCAAAATGTCCAGAATTAAAGATAAAGAGAGAATCCTAAAAACCGCAAGAGCAAGTCAAGTTACAGACAAAGGAAACCCCATAAGGCTATCAGCTGACTTCTCAGCAGAAACCTTACAGGCTAGAAGCGAATGGCACGATATATTTAAAGTGCTAAAAGGAAAAAACTTACAGCCAAGAATACTCTACCCACCAAGGTTATCATTCAAAATGGAAGGAGAGATCAAGAATTTCCCAGACAAGCAAAAATTAAAGGAGTTTGTCACCAAGAAACCAGTGCTACAAGAAATGTTAAAGGGACTGATTTAAGGGGAAAAGAGAAGACCACAAATAGGAAAAATTATCTATTTCCCTGATAAGAATGTAATGGATACAAATGCACAAAAAAGAGGTTAGATATGATATCAAAAACATAAAAGGAGGGAGGAGGGGAGTTAAAGTGTACAGCTTTCAGACAGAGGTTAAACTAAAGTGACCATCAATTCTGTATAGAAGAAGAAAGGAACAGAGAAGGACTACTAAAACACTAAGAAAATAAGTTAAAAAATGGCAGTAACTACATACTTATCAATAGCTACTTTAAACGTCAATGGAGTAAATGCTCCAATTAAAAGGCATAGGGTGGCTGACTGGAGAAAAAAACAAGACCCATGTATATGCTGCATACAAGAGACACACTTCAGACCTAAAGACACTCACAAACTGAAAGTGAAGGGATGGAAAAAGATACTCCACACAAATGGCAATGAAAAGAAAGCTGGGGTAGCAGTACTCATATCAGACAAAATAGACTTTAAAACAAAAACTGTAAAAGGAAACAAAAAAGGGCATTGCATAATGATCAAGGGAACAATCTAACAAGAGGATATAACACTTGTAAATATCTACACACCCAATGTAGGTGCACCTAAATATATAAAGAAATTATTAACAGACATAACAACAGAAATAGACAGTAACACAACAATAGTAGGGGACTTTAACACTGCACTTACACCAACGGATAGATCATCCAAACAGAAGATCAATAAGGAAACATTGGCCTTAAACAACACACTAGAACACATGGACCTAGTAGATATATACAGAGCATTCCATCCAAAAACCGAAGAATACACGTTCTTTTCAAATGCACTTGGAACATTCTCCAGGATTGGTTACATATTAGGACACAAAACAAGTCTCTATAAATTTAAGAAGATTGAAATAATACCAAGCATCTTTTCTGACCACAACGGTATGAAACTAGAAATCAACTATAGGAAGAAAATCAGAAAAGTCACAAATACGTGGAGATTAAACAAAATGTTACTGAACAACGACTGGGTTAACGAAGAAATCAAAGAAGAAATCAAAAAATACCTGGAGACAAATGAAAATGAAAATACGACATGCCAGAATTTATGGGATACAGCAAAAGCGGTTCTAAGAGGGAAGTTTATAGCGATACAGGCCTATCTCCACAAATAAGAAAAATCTCAAAGAAACAATCTAACAATGCACCTAAAGGAACTGGAAAAAGAAGAACAAACAAAGCCCAAAATCAGTAGAAGAAGGGAAATAATAAAAATCAGAGCAGAAATAAATGAAATAGAGACCAAAAAAACAATAGAAAAAATTAGTAAAACCAAGAGCTGGTTCTTTGAAAAGATCAACAAAATAGACAAACCTTTAGCTAGACTCACCAAGAAAAAAAGAGAGAAGGCACAAATAAGTAAAATCAGAAATGAAAGAGGAGAGGTTACAACAGACACCTCAGAAATACAAAAGATTATAAGAGAATACTATGAAAAACTATATGCCAACCAATTCGACAATCTGGAAGAAATGGATAAATTCTTAGAATCATACAATCTTCCAAAACTGGATCAAGAAGAAGTAGAGAATTTGAATAGACCAATCACCAGTAAGGAGATCAAAACTGTAATCACAAACCTCCCCAAAAATAAAAGTCCAGGACCAGATGGCTTCCCTGGTGAATTCTACCAAACGTTCAAAGAAGACTTAATATCTACCCTTCTCAAACTCTTCCAAAAAATTGAGGAGGGGGGGAAGCTCCCTAACTCATTCTACGAAGCTGACATTACCCTGATACCAAAACCAGACAAGGACAACACAAAAAAAGAAAATTACAGGCCAATGTCACTGATTTACATCGATGCAAAAATCCTCAACAAAATTCTAGCAAATCGCATACAACAATACGTTAAAAAGATTATACACCATGATCAAGTGGGATTTATTTCAGGTATGCAGGGATGGTTTAACATTGACAAATCAATCAACATGATACACCACATTAATAAAATGAAGAATAAAAATCACATGATCATCTCAATAGATGCAGAGAAAGCATTTGACAAGATACAGCATCCATTTATGATAAAAACTCTGAATAAAATGGGTATAGAAGGAAAGTACCTCAACATAATAAAGACCATATATGAAAAACCCACAGCTACTATCATCCTCAATGGTGAAAAACTCAAAGCTATCCCTTAAGAACAGGAACCAGACAAGGATGCCCACTGTCACCACTCCTATTTAACATAGTACTTGAAGTCCTAGCCAGAGCAATCAGGCAAGAGAAAGAAATAAAAGGAATCCAAATTGGAAAGGAAGAAGTGAAACTGTCACTATTTGCAGATGACATGATTTTATATATAGAAAACCCTAAAGAATCCACCAGAAAACTTTTAGAAGTAATAAACGAATATGGTAAAGTTGCAGGATACAAAATCAACATACAAAAGTCAGTTGCTTTTCTATACACTAACAATGAAGTAGCAGAAAGAGAAATTAAGAATACCATCCAATTTTCAATAGCAACAAAAAGAATAAAATACCTAGGAATAAACTTAACCAAAGAGGTGAAAGATCAGTACACTGAAAAGTATAAAACATTTTTGAAAGAAATTGAAGAAGACACAAAGAAATGGAAAGATATCCCATGCTCCTGGATTGGAAGAATAACATAGTTAAGATGTCCACACTTCCTAAAGCCATCTATAGATTCAATGCAATCCCTATCAAAGTTCCAACAACATTTTTCACAGAAATAGAACAAAGAATCCTAAAATTTATATGGAACAACAAAAGACCCCGAATAGCTAAAGGAATCCTGAGAAAAAAGAACATAGTTGGAGGTAATCCACTCCCTGATTTCAAAATATATTACAAAGCTATAGTAACCAAAACAGCATGGTACTGGCACAAAAACAGACACACAGATCAATGGAATAGAATCGAAAGCCCAGAAATAAACCCACACAGCTATGGACAGCTAATCTTTGACAAAGGAGCCAAGAACATACAATGGGGAAAAGAAAGTCTCTTCAACAAATGGTGTTGGGAAAACTGGACAGCCACATGCAAAAAAATGAAAGTAGACCCTTACCTTACACCATACACAAAAATTAACTCCAAATGGATTAAAGACTTGAATGTAAGACCTGAAACCGTGAAACTTCTAGAAGAAAACATAGGCAGTACGCTCTTCCACATCGGTCTTAGCAACATCTTTTCAAACACCATGTCTGATTGGGCAAGAGAAACAATAGAAAAAATAAACAAATGGGACTACATCAAACTAAAAAGCTTCTGCACAGCAAAGGAAACCATCACCAAAAGGAAAAAAAAACCTAACAATTGGGAGAAGATATTTGCAAACCATACATCTGATAAGGGCTTAATCTCCAGAATATATAAAGAACTCATGCATCTCAACAACAGAAAAACTACCAACCCAATTAAAAAATGGGCAAAAGACCTGAACAGACATTTCTCCAAAGAAGATATACAGATGGCCAACAGACACATGAAAAGATGTTCAAAATCACTAACTATCAGGGAAATACAAATCAAAACTACAATGAGATATCACCTCATGCCTGTCAGAATGGCTATAATTAACAAGACAGGAAACAACATATGTTGGAGAGGATGTGGAGAGAATGGAACTCTCATACACTGCTGGTGGGAGTGCAAACTGGTGCAGCCACTATGGTAAACAGTATGGAGATTCCTCAAAAAATCAAGGATAGAACTACCATATGATCCAGCTATTCCACTGCTGGGTATTTATCCAAAGAACTTGAAAACACCAATTTGTAAAGGTACATGCACCCCTGTGTTCATTGCAGCATTATTCACAATAGCCAAGACTTGGAAGCAACCTAAGTGCCCATCAAGGGACGAATGGATAAAGAAGCTGTGGTATATATACACAATGGAATACTACTCAGCCATAAGAAACGATGATATCCAGCCATTTGTGACAACATGGATGGACATTGAGGGTATAATGCAAAGTGAAATAAGCCAGAGGGAGAAGGTCAAATACCGTATGATTTCCTTCATTAAGTCGTAGATAATAACAACAACAAACAAGCACATAGGGACAGAGATTGGATTGGTGGTTACCAGAGGGGAAGGGGGGAGGGAGGAGGGTGAAAGGGATAATTCGGTACATGTGTGTGGTGATGGGTTGTAATTAGTATTTTGGTGGTGAACATGATGTAATCTATGCAGAAATAGAAGTATAATGATGTACACCTGAAAATTTTACAATGTTATAAACCAATGTTACTGCAATAAACAAAAAATTACAAAAAAAAAAAGAATCAACAATGATATACAGATACCAAGGGGTTAATTATGGATATCTATATGAATAAGATGAGGGGTATTATTTTCCTTTTTGCTTGTTTATATTTTCTAATATTTCTAAAATGTGGCATACATCACATTTGTAGTAAGAAAAACAATAAAATAAATTTATTGTAGCCAGTGGAGTGTAATTTATCCTATAATAATGTAAGGCTATAATTTAATCACCATACTTTTGACTAGTACTTTCTACTTTCCCAGGATTTTCATATAATAACCTTGGGTGATAAATAGGGCAAGCATCATAGGCAACTAAAGTGAGAGCAATAGAGTGTATGTAACTTGCGTAGGAGTTTACAACTAGCTACTCAATGGTAGAGTCAGGGCTAAAATACATGTCTCTTAACATCCAAGGCAGAGTACACTTTTCTATGCTACCTGGTTTCCTGTAAGTATGGTTCATTTTTAATTCTCCAATGAGGAAATTAAGAAATGTTAAGTAACTTGATTGTTGTAGTATCTAGAGGCAAATAAAATCTCTCCTCCCCCAAGAAAGTAGGGGACACCGCAGCAATGCTAGAGCACTAGACAGGGTTTTCATTGATGGCAGCACTTTATCACTGCCTTTTTCTTACCTGGAAAAATAGAAATTGTGCAGGCTACACTAGAGATCATTGAGTCTGACTGCTGTCCAAAAGGACCCCATTTGAGGTTAATAAAAAGATAATCATAATCATCAAATTAAAAGAGCTCTCATATTCCCAAAGCAGGGAATCATCCTCCTTAGTAACTAAAAATGTGTCTGACGAGTTAACCAGTTACCAAGGTTTAGTTTCTGTATAATTACACACACACACACACACACACACATAATCTTTTAATCTCTTATATGGTGAGATGAAGCAAAGCGCATTGCCTGAATCTGGCAGTAAGCCAAAGTGTCCATCAAATCTCAGGATGAACATGAGAAACTACAAAGCAGGCCCACCAATCAGATGTGATTTCAAGAATGCCTGGAAGGCCCAGAACCTCAAAAACATCTCTCCCTCACCAGCTGGTTGGTGTCCAAAATCTCACCTGTCAGAGTTCTATCCTTTCAATTTAAAGCTTTGATCCTCATAAAAATGTCAGTGCCCTGTCCCCTTCCTGGACTTTTTACCATTCTGTCCATCCTAACTCGCTTTTCCCCCAGGAGATGTAACACTTAATCAGTTATCATTTACACCTCAGAGAATAAAAGGATATCAAATCTGGAGGGTTCTTATAGGCTATCTTGTCCAATATCCTTAGATGGGCTAATGAGACCCAGCAAGGTGAAGTAAATTTCCCAAAGCTGTGCAGCAAATTAGTAATAGAGGAAGGACTTACTTCAAGGTGAATGAAGACATTGAGGGCAGAACTTTCTAAAGAGCCTAATGAGAGAGAGAGTACTCCTGGTGTCCTCCAGGCAGAACCTCTCAGAGGTTGAAAGAAGCAAGGCCTAGTTCCCATTTTTTGAGGTCCCTAGTATACTAAAAAGGGAAGAAGTTTCAAATCAGAGTTACAACAAATTGTGGTATATTTTAAATGGTTTTTCATTTAACAAATTGTCAATTATAAGATAAATTGTCACTAGTAATAAAATTACTATGCAGTAACAATGTGCCATTTATAAAATGATTACAAGATTTTTTAAAATTAATTTTAATGCAATACAGGACTATGATCTGGTGATGAGACAGATTTAAACTGAAAAGTCTATTCTATATGAAGTATTCTTAAGAACTTTCCACTGGGGTGAACCTTAAAGACCATCTAGTCCACAGATGGCAAATATGTTACATGTCATGGGCCAGCTCTAATTGGTTGGTAATGCCTTCTAGAACAGTGCATTGAAAAAAAATGATAAAGAGCTTCTGAGGTCAGTAGGAGAAAATTCTAATACCTTCAACTTTATAGATGACAGGAGAGACCTAGGTGAAGATAATTTTACCCAGGGTCACACAGTTATCTAGACATTGGGAACTAAAATAAAAGGACTTGACTCTCAGAAAAATGTACTTTTCACTGTATCGTACTATATTTAGTCTATACTCTGTGAAAATTATTTGCAAATTCATTACATTTTCTGTGTTCAGCAAACTCTCTGTTATCCAGAACATTCAAGGTATTGGGGAAGGGGAGGACAATCTGATGTTCTGCTTTAATGAGATGCCACATACTGATTCTCAACAGTCCAAAAAATTAGAATATAATAAAATACTCAAGACTAAATAATAAGTCATCAAGTTTTGCTCCTTCAGAAGGAAGTGTAGTTGGGAAACTTGTAAGTTGCCTTTTCCTATAGATAGAGCCGTGAGAAATTCTGTTCCCCCTACCTGGATTGCTCCTGCCCGTTGCAAACTTGTCTGAGTCTTTCCACTTCTTTGAGGCCCATCTCAAGTTACTCCCCTTCCACGAAATTTTCTGGGACCACACAAGCTCCCAGGAATACTCTCTGATCTTCTCCAGCACTGGCTCTTTGAGACAGACACTTAACAATGCCCTATTCTGACAGCTATTTCTAAGTTTTGTGTATATTCCTCACTGCTCAAGAAAACTATGTTTTCTTTAAGGTCTGAGTTCTGCTTTTCTTTGCCTAAACAGTAGCTGGCACAATGTGGTGTACAGCCAGAGTGAAGTGAATGCTTGAGGAATGATTTATTGGATACTAGAGTTCATGGAAAGTTGTTGCAGAGAAAAGAAGGTAAGTCTGGATAAAGTCTCCCAGTTTCATTGGCACTGTGGAACCTTCCTGAAAAAATGCAGACATTATTTTTCTGAGTTGTAATTTCTTAGCAAGGAAGTTCAGTCAACAAGAATTCATTTAGCAGGATACTAACCCCACCAGATACTAAAAAAATCAGGTTCCTAGAACTTAAAGGTTGAAATATCAACCTCAGAGAAGACATGACTACAGAAAGGCCTACAGAAAGTCTACGTTGGACTTCCTCTGGGCAGAGCCCCTCAGAAGGTAGGTAGGGGGTAAGGAGTGGATTTAGGCCAATATAAGACCCAGGACCTGCTTTCTTGGAGTTCACACTTCAATTAAGGAAACAGGATGTAAGCACAGAAAGATAATGGGTACAACAAAGCAGGTTGAATCTTGAGGTGACCTCTAATTGCCAAACACACTGGCAAATAAATCTTCTTATACCTGAAGGTAATTGTTAAAATGTCTCCTCCACCTTTTTCTTCAAGAATGTAGAATATTCGTTTCTTTCAGACATTCTAGACTTCTAGATTCAGTTCATTCCTTTACATAAATTAATTTTATTATTTGGCTCTTACGTACCGTGCCATCCTATAAGGCCTGAGCCTCATTGATGCAAAAGAAAAAGTATATCTCAATTAACCAGATCTTTCCCAAGTTTATAACTCTAAGCCCCTCTATATTTTTCTTTATAGATGTAGAAGAAATATTACATTTTGGGTAAGAGCATATGTTCTGGAATCAGTCACAGCTGACTCTCAGTCCAAGCTCTCCTATGTGAATCTTAGGCAAGGTACTTCTCCAAACTTCAGTTTCCTCATATGTAAAATGGGGATTATAATAATAGCAAAAACTTAGGTGTTTCAGTTACCACAATGCCTGGCACATAGCAAGTGCATCATAAATGGTAGCTATTATTTTTGTTAGTACAGCAAGCTCATTTCATCCATTTAGTAAAAATAAATAAATTTGATACTTTATAAGATATGTTGTCAACTCCACACTGATCTAAGCACTGGTTGGAGCTTTTTCACCTCCACCAGACTACATGAGGATTGTTCTTCAGTGCTCCAAAGACCCTAACTCACAAGAATGATCCAAACACAGTTTCAAAACTCAGCTAAAGGCAGGAATAAAGGTTTTTTTAAATGAAGGTTTTCTGCCTGTGCCCATAGCTACAGAACCCATCCTAACCTAAGCATCTCAATGAATCAAGTTTGAGTATATAAAGAGATAATGTCGTATCAGCCCTTGAGAAGAAAACCCAGGCTTTGGAGCCAGCCAGAATTTGAATCCTGGCTCCAGCACTTTAGCTCATGGCCTTGGGCAAGTTATTTCATAAAATTGCCTAACCTCTTAGAACTTCTCCCGTTTCCTGAGCCTCAAATATGGGTAATGATAATAAGACCTAACTCAAGGATTGTGAGGATTAAAGGAAATCACATTTATGAAAGTGCTTACGCAAAGCCTTGGCACATAATAGTCACTTTGCAAATGTCCATTCCCTTGCTCCTCTTTCTGAAGTCCTGTAAGTTTTCTCCTTTGGTTAGAGGCTTGATGTGAACTATAGAACTGAGAAACGTATAGTCAGATTTTGGATGAGTGTTAAACGAAAGTGTGTGGAGTGCACAGGATACAGTTAAGGCAGGGCAGGAAGCAGACTGAGAATGATCTCCAGCTGTTTTGTCCTTCAGCTGAAGCAGACCTGGAGGCAAAGGCTGTGTGCATGGAGCTATTTCTTGATAGAGGAAAGGATGATAGCTACTAATCCTAATTAACTTCTTAGCACAAATTAGAGTCTCCAATCTAAGCATAGCTGTCCCTGGCCAGAAGAATCTAAGCCCTGAATGGGATAATACCACAACAGGTATTTTTGGAAGGGGGATACAAGAGAAGAGGAAGAAGGAAGCTCCAATGGAGAGTCAGAGAGACCTGAATTGGAAATCCAGTTTGCTGCTTAATAAATGACCTTAGGCAAGTTATAGAAACTCTTTGAGCTTCAGTTTCACCATCTGTGGAGTGGAGATAATACCTCACAGGTTCATTATGAGAGTAAATAGGAAACATTCAAAGAGCTTAGCATAGTATTTGCCACATAATAAGTGCTGGATAAATAGCAGCTGATGTTGTTACCAGGTGGCAGGTGATGTTGTTACCTGGATGGAGCAATAGTTCTGAGAGATGGAGGACTACTCACTGAAAAGGAGGCCAGGAACATGCCAAAGAAAATTTTCAGCTTTACAAATTGGCTTCTGATTGGGCTCTGGCACTTATTTTTTGTTTGTTTGTTTGTTTGTTTTCAGAGCAAGGCCAGGCCAACCATATATTATTACCTATCCAGTAGAACTCAGTGAAGTTCTCTAAGGAAGAGACTGACAGTTACTGGGTGAGGGGGGAGCATGGGAAAAAACCAAGTGATTGGAAATTGAAGGATTAGGGAGGATTGATGAGGACCCCAGGGAAAGGTGCTAAAAGGGGTTGGTGGGGATTGCCTCTCTAGTCAACCTAAGACAAAGTCTCTGTTAGTGCCTACAAACAGGATAACACAGGGCAACATGTGAAGATGGCAATTTTCCAACAATGATGGGCATTAAATAGGAGTGGTGACAGTGGGCATCATATCCATTCAAATTGGGCTGCTAAGTGTTTAATGTGATATCCCTCTTAAGACTATTTTCCTTTTAAAAGAGGACAGACAAGGGTACTACTTACCACAGGGCCCAGATCCCAAATGTCAAAATTTCAGGCATTATGGAGGAGTTATTTCCAAATAGACCTTCCTGACCCATCTATGTATCACACTGACAACAGCTTGCATTGCCCACAACAAATATCGATTTTATATATAGGTATATAGTTATATAAAACAATTTTCAATTTCAAACCACAACCATATCCAAGTTCCCTAGAAGTTGACATCTGAAACCAAATTACCTAAAGTGACTATGGGAGTAACACTGCAGAAGATGTGAAAAAACAAAACCCTTGCTTTTCACATGGAATGGAACTCATCCAAAAGCTTAATTTCAGAAAGCAGGACTGAAGCTCATAACAAAACCACACACTCAGAACAAGTTCTTGTTTTGACTTCCTATGTAGCCTTTGTCCAGTAACCAAATTTAATTGTGAAATTAAATTTCTTAAAAAGAAACCATACTTACTGGGTCAAAGCCGCAAGATCTTAAATATGTGACTCCATATTCACAGCTCAGTGAAAACAAAATCCTCTTCAGAGCTGATATTTAGGCAAGTAGGAAACTTAGTCTCTAAAATGTCTCTGAGAGTCAGCCTCCCTCACCAAATCAATGAGTCAGTCACTAATTCCAGAGTCATTTGAGAGCTCTGCCCTTGCCTGTTTATATGCTATGTTGCTGAGTAGTTTTTTCTGGAAACTAGACTTTTCTGGAAATAACATATACATATGTATATTTGTATATATGTATATTTATATATGTATATATATGTAAACACATTCATATATATACGTGTATATACATATGCATCTCTTAATGACAGGGATACATCCTGAGAAATGCATCATTAGGTAATTTTGTCATTGTGCAAACATCATAGAGTGTACTTACACAAACCTAGATGGTATAGCCTACTACACACCTAGGCTATATGGTACTAATCTTATGGGACCACCACTAATCTATGTGGTCTGTCATTGACCAAAACATCCTTATGTGGCACATGACTATACACACACACAGAGGAGTAAAATTGACCTACAATAAACTGCCCATATTTAAAGTACACAGCTTAACAAGACATATACGCCTGTGAAATCATCACTATAATCAAAATAATGAATAGATCCCTCATCCCTAAAAGTTTCCTCATGTCCCTTTGTAATAAATCTTTTCCTGCCCTCCCCCATCCTCGGGCAACCACAGATCTGCATTTTGTTCTTATAGTTTGCATTTTCTAGAGTTTTCCACAAATGGAATCATACAGAATGTATTCTTTATTGTCTGGCTTCTTTCATTCAGCATAATTACTTTGAGATCCATTCATATTAATGAGTGTATCAGTAGTTAATTCTTGTTTATTACAGAGTAGTATTCCATTGCTGAGCAGTTTTCTTTAAGCTCCCTACCACTTGGTGCCAGATCCAGATAAAAGAATCCATGAGGGGCCCTCATTTAGTAACCTCTGCTCAGTGGCACGTACAATGTAGTAGTTAAAAATGCAGGCTGTGGAGTCAGACTGCCTGACTCTGTCATTTTGTACCTGTGTAACTTTGGGCAAGTGGCATAAACTCTCTGAGTGTTTCCACATAGGGCAGTAGTAAAAAACTACATGAGGTAATGTAACTACATAAGAACATGTAACATGCTTAGCCCAGGGGTTGGTGCATTGTAAGGGCTCAGTAAATGATAGCTATTATTATTGCTTTGAAGTTCCAAGGACCCATTCTGTAGTACCTCTACCCTGGCAGTGGCTCAGGTACAAGAATTCCTCAGACCTTACCTCCACTCACTCTTTTCAGCCCTATGTTCGAGGCCCTCAACTCCACTAGGTGATAGGAATCAAGATGCTAAAACTCTGCCCAAAGCTGACTCTCAGCCCCGGCTAAAGCAGTGAAGGATTTGTTTATTTGGTGATGCCTTATCCTGACATTTAGGGCCTTCCATGAATTGGCCCTGATATACCAATCTGTTGTATCTTCTATCTCCCTGCCTTTGCATTATTGTCTCTGTCCACTCAGAATGCGTCTTCATCTCACTCTCTCTCTGCCTGTCTAAATTCTGCCTATATTTCAATGCAAGAAGTGAGACTGGAAAGATTAGTATATCATAAAAAAACTTTTAGTTGATATGCCATGGAGTTAGGACTTTAGCCACTATTCATGCTCTTTTGTGACAAAGACTGTTTGATGCTCCTACTTTGCATCCCTCATAATATCTTCAACATTGAACAGTTCCAGTATTTATTGACTAAAAATTTTTTAGTAGAGAGATCAGAATTTTGGATCTAAGACACATTCCTTTAATACTGTGGCAAACAGACTTAAAACTGATACAAATAAAAAATCTCTGTGCAGCAAAAGCTTTGCAAGCCACAAACAATAGCCCCATATATTTTAGGCAATAGCTGAGCAGTGAAACTACAGGATGAAGGCAGAGTAGTGCCAGCTCCTTGAAATTCATTGCTAGGAGACCCTAAGGGCTTCCATCTCCCATTCTTCTGTTACTTGAGCACTATATGTTCATACATTTCTGAATCTTCCCACCCTTTGTCATTTCCTCATCTTAATCGACTTGTATTTTCTTGCAATATATTAGGTTTTTTTTTCTTTCTTTCCTTTCTTTTTCTTTCTTTCTCTCTCTCTCTTTCTTCCATTTTTACCTTCAGTGTCCTTTATTTTTTCCCAGCTTTATTGAGATATAATTGACATATAACATTGTGTAATTTTAAGGTACACAATGTGTTCATTTGATACACTTATATATTCCAAAATTATTGCCACCATAGCATTAGCTAACACCTCCATCATGTCATATAATTACCATTTCTTTTTTGTGATGAGAAAATTTAAGATCTACTCTCTTAGCAACTTTCAAGTATATAAGACAGTATGATTAATTGTAATCACCGTGCTGTACATTAGATTCCCCAGAACTTATTCATCTTATAGCTGGAAGTTTGTACTCTTCGATCAACATCTCCCTATATCCCCCACCCCCAGCCCCTGCTAACCACCATTCTAGTCTGTGTTTCTATGAGTTCAGCTGTTTTAGATTCCACATATAAGTGAGATCACACAGTATTTGTCTTTCTCTCTATGACTTATTTCACTTAGCATTATGCCCTAAAGGTCCATCTATGTTGCTGTAAATGGCAGGATTGCCTTCTTTTTCATGGCTGAATAATATTCCATATATATGTATATATACACACATACCACACCTTCTTTATCTGTTCATCCATTGACAGACACTTAGCTTGTTTCCATATCTTGGCTATTGTGAATAATCCTGCCATTAACATGGGAGTACAGATATCTCTTAAAGATCCTGTTTTCATTTCCTTTGTATATACACCCAGAAATGAGATTGTTGAATCATATGGTAGTTCTATTTTTTCGTTGTTGAGGTCATATTGGCTTTTAACATTGTGTAAATTTCAGGTGTACATTATTATATTTCAGTTTCTGTATAGATTGCATCGTGTTCACCACCAATAGTCTAATTTTTATCTGTCGCCATACACATGTGCCCCTTTAAACCTTTGGCACCCCACCACCCCTTTTCCCTCTAGTAACCACTAATCTGTTCTCCTTATCTATATGTTTATCTTTGGCATATGAGTAAAATCATATGGCATTTGTCTTTCTCTGTTTGACTTATTTTGCTTAGCAAAATACCCTCAAGGTCCACGCATATTGTCACAAATGGCATGAGTCTGTCCTTTTTATGGTTGAGTAGTATTCCATTGTATATATATGTACCACATCTGCTTTATCCATTCATCCATTGATGGGCACTTGGGTTGCTTCCACATCTTGACTATTGTGAATAATGCTGCAATGTACATAGGGGTGCATAAATCTTTTTGAATTGTTGGTTTCATGTTCTTTGGATAAATACCCAGTAGTGGAATAGCTGGATCATATGGTATTTCCATTTTTAGTTTTTTGAGAAATCTGGATACTGTTTTCCATAGTGGCTGTGGTAGTTCTATTTTTAATGTTTTGAGGAAACTCCACACTGTTTTTCATAGATTGATATTCTTTAGTTATCATTATTCAACCTTTCTCATCCTTTCTATTCCTTATTTCTTATTGACAAGATCATCATTTGGGACCCCTGTCCTTATATTTTAGCTTTCTTGCTTGCATTTTTTTCCTTCTTTTCTCTTTCCTTGTCTGTGATCTCCTCCTTTTGATTGATTGTAATTCTACATCCTACAATAGCTTCTTCTTCTTCACCACTGATGCTCCACCTCCTCCTTTTCTCCTCTCCTTTTTACCTTCCTTCTCGGAGAGTCCTGTATTCTCTCCTCCTTTGGATTCCCCTTTGTTTGCTCTTTGGAGCTCCTGCCTCTCCCCTCTTTCTCTGACCTGCCTCCTGCTTATATCCTTCAAGGAGTGGCCCATTCAATGTATTCATTCTGCAAGGAAAAAGGCAGCTACAGTAGGGGGAGAATCACGTATTACATTACTTAATCTTCCTCCGAATGAAGGAAGCCAAATGTTATAGGCATTTCCAGTTACTGCCTTCTGCAGACTTTACCTAATCATCAACCTCTTTTCTCAGCATCCACAATCCTTCCACTACCCCCTCCCACTTTCTCTAGCTCTAGTAATAGCCATTGATCCCTCCTTGTGAATTAGTTAATACCGTGGATCCCAAGTCTCTACATCTAGGACTGATCCTTCTCTATGGGAGGAAAGATCCTGGCCCCTAGGACAAGAGAGGAAAGGCCTTAGTCAGTGAGGGTGGAAAGAGCTAACCCTTTGGGGAAGGTAGATTTTCTATCTGAGAAATCCCACAGAGTAGGCAACTACAGTAGTCTCCCCTTATCTGTGGTTTTGCTTTCCACAGTTTCAGTTACCTACAGTCAACCACAGTCCAAAAACATTAAATGAAAAATTCCAGAAAGAAACAATTCATAAATTCTAAATTGCATGCCGTTCTGAGTACTGTGGTTAAATCTCACACTGCTTCGCTCTGTTGCACCTGGGACATGAATCATCCCTTTGTCCAGAATATCCACTCTGTATATCCTCCCTGCCTCTTAGTCACTTAGTAGCAGTCTAGGTTATCAGATCAACTATCATGAGATCACAGTGCTTGTGTTCAAGTAACCCTTATTTTACTTAGTAATGGCCCCAAAGTACAAGAGTAGTGATGCTGGCAATTTGGATATGCCAAAGAGAAGCTGTATATTTCTTCCTTTAAACAAAAATGTAAAAGTTCTTGACAATAAAGAAAGAAAAAAATCATGCTGAGGTTGCTAAGATCTACGGTAAGAATGAATCTTCTATCCACGAAATTGTGAAGAAGGAAAAAGAAATTCATGCTAGTTTTGCCGTTGCACCTCAAATATGTATGTATAGGAAAAATATAGTATATATAGGGTTTGATACTATGTGGTTTCAGACATCCACTGGGGCTCTTAGAACATATCACCCCCCCCACCATGGATAAGGAGAGACTACTGTATACAGCTGAACTTAAGGATAATAAAGAGTACATCAAGCATGAAAGGAAGAGTTAAAAGAGTTTACCTCCCAATAACCACACCCTAGACAATTTCTATATGATGTGGTCTCGGACCTGCCAACACCTTCACTTTTTATCTTTGTTTACAATTTCTTTAAAGTAAAAGAAATTCTCTGAGTTTTACCTTGTCAGTGGCTTAGAACTGGTTTTCCTAGATATTTCTGTCTGTGAAATTACTGATCCTGTGCACAATATCTCATCAGATGATGATGATGATCATCATCATCATCACCATCGCCATTACCATAACCAACATCACCATCCAGTTCCAGCTGCAAGGTAGTTTCAGCCCAGGAGTGTATAGACAAATTGTCTCAGAGAAAACCTTTTCTTAAAGTACTTAGTGTGTCCATTTGGAAACAGGCAAAAGAACCTTGGTCAAATTTCCTTGAGACCTTCTTGCTCACCCACCAATGGTTGGTGTTGTATAATGATAAGTTTAAGAGATCAATTATTGTTTTTATGAAACAAAGATTTATGTTTGATTTTGCCAAATTTAGTAAGATTTTAAACAGAAATTATTTCTTTATTTGATAAACAATGGGGAGGGAGATAAGGACACTGAATAAATTAATAAACACCAGTGTAGGATCTAGTGTGGATAAAACAAAAAAACTTCATACTAAGGAGGGAAAAGAAAAATTAGAACAATTCTCTGCTATTAAAAAGCTTCTAATTGGGGATGGCCCTAAGTGGTTAAGTTCGTGCACTCCACTTTGGCAGCCCAGGATTCACGGGTTCGGATCCTGGGCATGAACGTACACACCACTCGTCAAGCCATGCTGTGGCGGCATCCCACATACAAAATAGAAGAAGATTGGCACATATGTTAGCTCAGGGACAATCTTCCTCACCAAAAAAAGCTTCCAATCAAGAGTAGAGCTGTGGGATGCGGGGGGATAAGCATATAAGCAATTCATTATAATGCAAGGCAAGGTGAAAGCTGATTGCTGTTGTAAAGCAGTAAAAGTAGTAATTTCAATGGGAGGAAATAAGAACAGCCTCACTGAAGTAATGAGAATCCCTCAGCTAATCCTTCAAGGATGAGTAGGAGTTAGGTAGGTAGAGAAAGGAAAAAGAACACTCTAGGCAATGGAAACAGGACCAGACATAAAATATTTGCAGGGCAGCAGTGAGAAGCATGGAGGTATAAGGCTGGCAAGTTGCATGGGCACTGAGGGTTTATGGGCCAGAGGTGTTTGTTTTATTGAAGTCGATCTGAATGTGTTTTTCCTTGAAACTACAGAAGGTAGTAAAGGAAAGGAAGAGGAAGAAAGGAAAGTGTAGTATAATTTATGAAAATCCATTTGACAGCAGTATTAGTTTCCTAGGGCTGCCATAACAAAGTGCCACAAACTGGGTGGCTTAAAACAACAGAAATTTATTGTCTCACAGTTCTAAATGTGAGAAATATAAAATCAAGGTTTGGAATGGCCATGCTCCCTCCAAAGGCTCTAAGGGAGGATCCATACTTGCCTCTTCCAGTTTCTGATAACCCCAGGCATTCCTTGGCTTGTAGATGCACTGCTTCAATCAATACCTCCGTCTTCACATGACCATCTTCCCTCTGTGTCCAAATTTCCCTCTTCTTATAAAGATGCCAGTCATATAGGATTAAAAGTCCACCCCACTCTAGTATGAAATCATCTTAACTAATTACATCTGCAACAAACTCATTCCCAAATAAGATCACATTCTAAGGTACTGAATGTTAGAACTTGAACATAGCTTTTTGAGAGAACACAGTTCAGCCCATAACAGCTTCTAAGTGTGGTACGGATAAACTACGGTTTTGCAAAGCTTAGAATTACCATTCCAAAACATGATTTGGGCAAGACAAAGAATGAAATGATGTTTTCAGAAAACAAATGCCTTAGAGATAAAATTACAATACTGTAAAGAAAAAATGGCAACAACCAAACACACACATACACACACACACATTTTGCAGCATTCTCAGTATCAGATTAGAGCACAACCTGAAGATGTTGGTGTGGTCATAAGCTTTCTTATTAAAGAAGTGGGGGAGAAATCAGCAATGAGCCATTTGCCTCTGTGGACCTATGAGGAAAAAGGCCATAAAAGTTAACAAAATGTCAATAATCACATGAAGTTTGAGGTGCTAACAAATGGCCAGGGTTGGTAATGGAGAGAAGTGTGGTTTGGATCCTGCCATTTACTCTCAAGACCCTCTCTAACAATGAAAGAATTTGCTCAGATAAGAAACATAAGCTAATTTTTTAGTATATTTTAACTTAGAAAAAATAGAAAGGTTTGTGAAATAATATGTTGATAAAATAACACTCTATTTGTTTCCAGTTTAGAATTTCCAAAGCCCTTTCACATAAGTTCTGAGTTGCTTTTTATAATAGCCCCATGAGGTAGGAAAAGCAGAGATTTACCAGCCCATGACTATCTCCCAAATCTTCTTTGGAAGGATTTGGTTCTACTTATAAGTAGTTTTTGATCATTCTCATGGGGAAAAAAATGGACCATTTTTCAGACAGGATATGTAAAGGGACAAATAAATGGTCCAGACAGCAAATTCTGTCTACATTCGGGAAAGGGGCTGTCAAGGAAGAGTTAATGAGAGAAATGATCCTTTGGCTGGGATGGTGGGCAGAATAGAGAAATAGGCATTCAAAATGAATAGCACATTCACCATAAATCTTACTCTCTACTTATTTAGTTCTTGAGATTTTAGTAACATGCTGAGTTTTTGTCTGTTTAGGTAACAGATAATAAACAGCATCAAATGCTAGGCCCAGTGTTAGGTACAACAGATAATACAAAGATGTATAACAGAGAGTCCCTTTCCTAAAGTTGCTCACACTTGATTTGAGGAGATAAGATGGAAATAAAGAACTAAAATATAAGTTAGAAATTGTTATAGCCTTAAGAAATGAGCAGAGATAGTGCTCCGGGTGCTCATGGGAAAGAGGGCTAGCTTCCTGCTGAGATGGTCAGAGAAAGTTAGTCTTATATTAATGTAATAATTGACTATTAAAATATTGTCTCGTGTCCTGCACATTTTACTTAATATGTCATATGGAGGAAAACACATTTTAAGAACATCTGCTACCATCCTACTAATGGCTTCTAATGGAGGAAAAATATAGTTGCCAATTGAAGACAATGTGGAATCTTAGAGCTGAAGAAAATGTCAAAAAGAGATCCTCATGCAAAGCTTCCTTGCAATGGAATTATTTTTAATCACTATGAAATATGTTATGAGAAAGAAACTGTTGGGAGGCAACAAGAAGAGGGAATGAGAAGGTGGCTTTTTCTCTGGGCCTCCACTTCCACATTCGTGTAAACATAATTGCTGATGTAATTTTCTCATAGCAGTGTTACACAGATCAACTGATATAATAGATTTGAAAATATTTTGAAAAATATAGAGTTCCATAGCAATGTAAGGGATTGTTATTTTGATCTGATAGAGGTCTTTGTCAGATGCTGCCAATCTACGAGAATGCCCTCTGACTCACCATATACAAAATGACCCCATTTTGGTTATTTCATGCCTGAGAAGGGCTTGTATTTTGGGTCTAACACTAAACCCCTCATAAGGGTCCCAGAAATATTCACTTTGAAGACCTCTGCTGACATGTCTTGTAAGAAGGGATTTCTATTCATGTAACAGTTTTAGGCAGAAGGTCCTATATAGGTCCTAGGACAGAGAATTACTGGCAGCAGCCGAAAGTCAGTGTACTCTTGGGGTGCCTCCTGGTTGCAGGTTTGATTTAGCTTCTCACTGTACCAAGAAGCTAACACAGAAAGGGAAATAGAAAAAAGATAGCCCACAAATAAGCAGTTTTCTGATCTGCAAAGGCCAAACACCACTACCACTCCCACCTTCTCCTACTTTCTAACCCTTCTTTTCCTTTTTTGGGGGGGTGTGGGGTTCAACAAACATTTATTGAGCTAGGGCATTATATTATACCAAAATGAATAAGAAACATGCATATCTATATTCAAAATTAGTGAAGTCTGTCTTTGGTGCAACCCCCACAATAAGCCCCTATTTTGTGTCCCATTCCCAAAAGACTTTGATTTCAGGAACAAACAAATCTCGGCTAGACTATGGGCTCCTTGAAAGCACAGGGACATTGTCTTATTCATCTTGGTTTCCTCAACTCCTAGGGAGATGTATATTTGGCACTAAAGTCATGCCTGATCAATTTAAAAATGGATGGGGAATAATTTTTTAATGAGAGGTATTATGTAAGACAACTTCTTTACATTATCTCACTTCACCCTCCCAAGAATTTAGAATTTTTCCATGAGTTTGCTCATGAGAACTAGAGGTAGCTAAGCAGCAAATTTCAAATTTGTTATGAGAAAGATATGTTTAAAATGTTTTTAAGCCTCAGTATAATTTAAAATTGCATCATCTCTGCACTCACATATTTTACTCACTGATCATGTTTCCTTCTTTTTTTCTTTCTCTTTTTTAAAATTATTTTATTGAGGTCACAGTGGTTTATAACACTGTGTAAATTTCAGGTGTATGTTATTATGTTCCAGTTTCTGTACAGACTGCATTGTATTCACCACCAATAATCTAGTTTTTATCCATCACCAAACATATGTGCCCCCTTTACCCCCTTCATCCTCCCATCACCCTCTTCCCCTCTGGTAACGACCAATCTGTTCTCTGCATCTATGTGTTTGTTTATCTTCCACATATGAGTGAAACCATATGGTATTTGTCTTTCTCTGTCGGATTTATATTGCTTCGCATAATACCCGCAAGGTCCATCCATGTTGTCGCAAATGGTATGATTTTGTCCTTTTTATGGCTGAGTAGTATTCTAATGTGTATATATATATATCAAATTTTCTTTATCCATTCATCCATTGACAGGCACGTGGGTTGCTTCCAAGTCTTCACTATTGTGAATAATGCTGCAATGAACATAGGGGTGCATATATCTTTTTGAATTAGTGTCTTCATGTTCTTCAGATAAATACCCAGAAGTGGAATAACTGGATCATATAGTAGTTTTATTTTTAATTTTTTGAGAAATCTCTATACTATTTTCCATAGTGACTGTACGAGTTTGCATTCCCACCAGCAGTGTATGAGGGTTCCATTTTCTCCACATCCTCTCCAATGCTTGTTATTTCTTGTCTTTTTAATAATAGCCATTCTCACGGCTGTAAGGTGATGTCTCACTGTAGTTTTGATTTGCATTTCACTAGTAATTAGTGATGTTAAACATCTTTTCATGTGCCTGTTGGCCATCTTTGTATCTTCTTTGGGAAACTGTTCCTATCTTCTACTCATTTTTTGATTGGGCTGTTCATTTTTTTGTTGTTGAGTTGTATGGGTTCTTTATATAGTTTGGAAATTAACCCCTTGTTGGATATTTGATTTGTAAATATTTTCTCCCAGTTTGTGAGTTCTCTTTTTGCTTTCTTCATGTTTTCCTTTGCAGATGCTTTTTAGACTGGTATAGTCCCATTTGTTTATTTGTTCTTTTGTTTCCCTTACCTGAGGAAACATGGTATTCAAAAAGATACTGCTGAGACCAATGTCAAAATGTGTACTGCCTATGTATTCTTCTAAGGGTTTTATGGTTTCAGGTCTCACATTCAAGTCTTTAACCCATTTTGAGTTAATTTTTGTGTATGGTGTAAGATACTGGTCTACTTTCATTCTTTTGTACATGGCAGTCCAGTTTTCCCAACACCCTTTGTTGAAGAGACTTTCCTTTCTCCATTGTATGTTCTTGGCTCCCTTATCAAAAATTAGCTGTCTGTAGATGTGTGGCTTTATTTCTAGGCTCTTGATTCTGTTCCATTGATCTGTGTGTCTATTTTTGTTCCAGTACCATGCTGTTTTGAGTACTACAGCCATGTAGTATATTTTGAATTCAGGAAGTGTCATAACTCCAGCTTTTTTCTTTTTCCTCAGGATTGCTTTAGCGATTTGGGGTCTTTTGTTGTTCCATATAAATTTAGGATTTTTTGTTCTATTTCTGTGAAAAATGTCATTGGAACTTTGATACGGATTGCATTGAATCTGTAGATTACTTAGGTGACATGGATGTTTTAACTATATTTATTCTTCCAATCCATGAGCACAGAATATCTTTCCATTTCTTTATATCTTCTTCAATTTCTTTCAATAATGTCTTACAGTTTTCAGTGTGTAGATCTTTCAAATCCTTGGTTAAATTTATTCCTAGGTATTTTATTCTTTTTGTTGCAATTGTAAATAGGAGTGTATTGTTGACTTCTCTTTCTGCTAGTTCATTATTAGTGTACAGAGATGCAACTGATTTTTGTATGTTGATTTTGTACCCTGCAACTTTACTGTATTCATTATTTATTTCTAATAGTTTTTTGGTTGGATTCTTTAGGGTTTTCTATGTATAGAATCATGTCATCTGCAAATAGTGACAGTTTTACTTCTTCCTTTCTATTTGGATGCCTTTTATTTCTTTTTCTTGCCTAATGCTATGGCTAAAACTTCCAATACTATGTTGAATAAGAGTTGCTAGAGTGGTCATCTATGTCTTGTTCATGTTCTCAGAGGGATAGCTTTCACCATTGAGTATGCTGTTCAATGTAAGTCTGTCATATATGGCCTCTACTATATTGAGGCACTTTCCATCTATACCCATTTTTTTCAGAATTTTTATTATAAATGGATGTTGAATATTGTCAAAAGCTTTCTCTGAGTCTATTGAGATGATCATGTGATTTTTATTCTTCATTTTGTTAAATTGTTGTATAACATTGGTTGCTTTATGGATGTTGAACCATCCCTTCATCTCTGGAATAAATCCCACTTGATGGTGGTGTATGATTCTTTTTATGTATTGTTGTATTCGATTTCCTAGTATTTTGTTGAGGATTTTTGCATCTATGTTTATCAGCAATATTGGCCTGTAATTTTCCTTTTTTGTATTGTCCTTGTCCACTTTTGGTATCAGGGTAATGTTGGCCTCATAAAATGAGTTAGGAAGCATCCCATCCTCTTCAATTTTTTGGAATGGTTTGAGAAGGATAGATAATAAATCTTCTTTGAATGTTTGCTAGAATTCACAAGAGAAGCCATCTGGTCCTGCACTTTTGTTTTGGGGGAGGTTTTCTATTACTGTTTCAATCTTTTTACCAGTGATTGATCAATTCAGATTCTCTACTTCTTCTTGATTCAGTTTTGGGAGTTTGTATGATCCTAAGAATTTATCCATTTCTTCTAGGTTATCCAATTTCTGGTGTATAGCTTTTCATGATATTCTCTCATAATCCTTTGTAATTCTATGGTGTCCATTGTAGCTTCTCGTCTTTCATTTCTGATTTTATTTATTTGAGCCTTCTCTCTTTTTTTCCTAATGAGTCTGGCTAAGTGTTTGTCAATTTTGTTTATCTTTTCAAAGAACAAGTTCTTAGTTCAATTGATACTTTCTATTCTTTTTTTAGTCTCTATTCTTGTTCTGATCTTTAATATTTCCTTCATTCTACTGATTTTGGGATTTGTTTTTCTTTTTCTATTTCTTATTGGTATAGTATTAGATTGTTTATTTGAGATTTTATTCTTGTTTTTTGAGTTAGGTCTGTATTACTATAAACTTCCCTTTTAGTACCACTTTTGCTGTATCCCATAAGTATTGGTATGTTGTGTTTTCATTTTCATTTGTCTCCAGGTATTTTTTGATTTCCCCTTTGATTTCTTAATTGATCCAATAGTTGTTCAGTAGCATGTTGTTTAGTCTCCACATATTTTTGTCTTTTCCAGCTTTTTTCTTATAGTTGATTCCTAGTTTCATACCATTGTGGTTGGAAGAGATGCTTTGTATGATTTCAATCTTCTTAAATTGATTGAGGTTTGCTTAGTTTCCCAACATATGGTCTATCTTTAAGAAGGTTCCATGTGCACTTGAGAAGAATGCACATGCTGCTGCTTTTGGATGGAGTGTTCTATATACATCTATTAAGACCACCTCGTCTAGTGTTTCATTTACAGTCACTGTTTCCTTGTTGACTTTCTGTCTGGATGATCTATCTATTGATGTAAGTGGGGTGTTAAAGTCCCCACTATTATTGTGTTGCTGTCAATTTCTCCCTTTAGGTCTGTTAATAGTTGCTTTATATGCTTGTACTCCTCTGTTAGATGCATATATATTAATAAGTATTATGTCTTCTTGGTGGAATGTCCCTTTTATCACTATATAATGTCCATCTTTATCTCTTGTTATATTTTTGTAATGAAATCTGTTTTCTCTGGTAAAAGTATGGCTACACCCACTTTCTTTTGCTTGCCATTTGCTTGGAGAATCAACATACATCCCTTCACTCTGAGCCTTTATTTGTCTTTAGTGCTGAGATGTGATTCCTGGAGGCAGCTTATTGTTGGGTCTTGTTGTTTAATCCATCCAGCTACTCTGTGTCCTTTGATTGGTGAATTTAATCCATTTACACTTAGAGTGATTATTGATATCTGAGGGCTTAATACTGTCATTATATCTTTTGTTTTCTGGTTGTTCTATATTTCCATTGTTTCTTTTTCCATGTATATCTGCCTGCCATTTCAGTTTGCAGGTTTTCTGTGATGTTTTTACAATTTTTCTTTATTTATCATTTGTGACTCTAGTCATAGTTTTTGTTTTGTGGTTACCATGAGGTTTATATAAAAGATCTCATAGATGAGATAGTCCATTTTCTGATAACCTCCATTAGCCTATGCAGGTTCCATCCCTTTCCTCTTCCCCTTCTATTTTTTTGTTGTCATAAATTATTATTTTTTCTGTTGTGAGTTTGTGACCTAATTGAAGTGGTTATAGTTATTTCTGATGCTATCGTTCCCTTTAGCCTTTTTATTATAGTGAAGTGTTTACTAATCTATTCTGCTATAGTGTTTCACTTTTCTGATTATGTTTATTTATCACCTTGCTCAGAGATTTGTAAAATTTTGTCTTTTCATTTCAGGTAGGAGGGCTCCTTTCAACATTTCTTGTAAGGCAGGTCTACTGGCAATGAACTCCCTTAGCTTTTGTATGTCTAGGAAAGCTTTTATTTCTGCTACATATCTAAAGGTTAATTTTGCTGGGTAGAGTATTCTTGGCTCATAGTTTTTGTCTTTCAGTATTTTGAATATAGCATTCCAGTCTCTCCTAGCCTGTAGAGTTTTTGCTGAGAAATCCACTGATAGCCTGATGAGGGTTCCTTTGTAGGTTATCTTCTTCTCTCTGGTTTCCCTTAATATTGTTTCTTTGTCATTGACTTTTGACAATTTTAATATTATATGCCTTAGAGACGGTCTTTTGCATTGAGATAATTAGGAGTTCTATTATCCTCATGTACTTTTATATCTAGTTCCTTCCCCAGGTTTGGGAAATTCTCAGTTATTATTTCTTTGAATAAGCTCTCTGCTCCTTTCTCCTTTGCTTCTCCTTCTGGAATACATGTTATTCTTGTGTTACTTTTCCTATTCTTGTGTGATTCCTAATTGAATCATATATTTCTGGTAGAATTTCTTCATTTTTTAAAAATCTTTGTTCTCTCTCATCCTCCACCCGACTCATTTCTAGAATTCTATCTTCAAGCTCACTAATTCTCTCTTCCATGTGGTTAGCAGTATTTTTAATGCTTTCTGCTTTATTTTTGTATTGAGGTAACTTTGGTTTATAACATTATATAAATTTCAGTTTGACATCATTATATTTCAGTTTCTGTGTACATTACATCATGTTCACCACCCAAAGACTAATTACCATCCATCAACATACAAATGTGTGAATCATCTCTTTCATCCTCCTCCCTCCTCCCTAGCTCTCTGGTAACTACCAATCTATTCTTTGTCTCTGTGTGTTTGTTTCTTATGGTTTTTATCTTCTATTTATGAGTGAGATCATATGGTATTTGAATTTTTCTCCCTCTGACTTATTTCACTTAAAATAATACCCTCAATGCCCATCCATGTTGTTGTGAATGGCAATAATTCATACTTTTTATGGCTAAGTAGTATTCCATTTTGTATATATACCACATCTTCTTTATCCATTCGTCCCTTGATGGGCACCTAGGGTGTTTCCAAGTCTTGGGTATTTAGAATAATGCCACAAGGAACATAGGGGTACATATACCTTTACACATTCAAGTTTTCAGGTTCTTTGGATAAAAACCCAGCAGTGGAATAGCTGAATTATATGGGACTTCTTACTTTTTTGAGGAATCTCCATATTGCCTTGCATAGTGGTTGCACCAGTTTACACTCCCACCAGCAGTATTCATATACTGCTGGTGTTCCCTTTTCTCCACATCCTCTCCAGCACTTGCTATTTCTTGTCTTGTTAATTATAGCCATTCTGACAAGTCTAGGTTGATATCTGATTGTAGTTTTGATTTGCATTTCCCTGATAATCAGTGATGTTGAACATCTTTTCATGCACTGGTTGGCCATCTGTATATCTTCATTGGAAAAAAGGCTGCTCATATCTTTTGCACAGCTTTTGCACAACTTTTGTTGAGATGTATGAGTTCTTAATATATTTTGTATATTAACCCTTTATCAGACCTATGGTTTGCAAATATATTTTTCCAATTGTTAGGTTGTCTTTATGTATTGTTGATGGTTTCCTTTACTGTGCAGAAGCTTTTTAGTTGGATGTAGTCCCATTTGTTTACTTTTTCTATTGTTTCCCTTGCCTGGTCAGACATGATACTTGAAAATATGCTGCTAAGACAAACGTTGAAGGGTATACTGCCTCTATTTTATTCTAGAATTTTTATGTTTTCAGGTCTTACATTCAATTCTTTATTCCATTTTGAGTTAATTTTTGTGTATGGTGTAAGATACAGGTCTACTTTCATTCTTTCCCATGTGGCTCTCCAGTTTTTTCAACACTACTTATTAAAGAGACTTTCCATTCTCCATTGTATATTCTTGGCTCTCTTGTCAAAAATTAGCTGTCCGTAGTTGTATGGATTTATTTCTGGGCTCTCAATTCTGTTCCACTGATCTCTGTGTCTGATTTTGTGCCACTACCATCTATTTTGATTACTAGAGCTTTGTAGTATATTTTGAAATCAGGGAAGGTGATACCTCCAGCTTTGATCTTCTTTCTCAGGATTCCTTGGCCTATTTGGGGTCTTTTGTTGCTCCATATAAATTGTAGGATTCCTTGTTTTATTTTTGTGAAAAAATTGGTTGAAACATTGATAGGAATTGTATTGAAACTGTAGATTGCTTTAGAAACTATGGATATTTTAATTATGCTAATTCTTCCAATCCAAGAGCACAGAATATCTTTCCATTTCTTTGTGTCTTCTTCGATTTCCTTCAACAATGTTTTATAGTTTTCAGAGTACAGGTCTTTCACCCTTTTGGTTAAATTTATTCCTAGGTATTTTATACTGTTTGTTGCAATTGTAAATGGGATTGTATTCTTAATTTCTCTTTCTGCTACTTCATTTCTAGTGTAAAGAAATGCAAGTGACTTTTCTATGTTGATTTTGCACCCTGCCACTGCCGCTTTAGCGTATTTCTTCATTATTTCTAAAAGATCTTTGGTGGATTCTTGAGCATTTTCTATACATAAAAACATGTCATCTGCAAATAGTGACAGTTTCACTTCTTCCTTTCTAATTTGGATCTCTTTTATTTCTTTCTCCTGCCTGATTGTTCTGCCTGGGATGTCCAATACTATGTTAAATAAGAGTGGTGAAAGTGGGCATTCTTGTCTGGTCCCTGTTCTTAGAGGGCTAGCCTTCAGTTTTTCTCCATTGAGTGTGAAATTAGCTGTGGGTTTGTCATATACAGCCTTTATTATATTGAGGTACTTTACTTCTATACACATCTTATTCAGAGTTTTTATCATAAATGGATTCTGCATATTGTCAGATGCTTTATCTGCATCTATTGAGATGATTATGTGGTTTTTATTCTTCATTTTATTAATGTGGTGTATTATGTTGATTGATTTCTGGTGAGGAACCATCCCTGCCTCCCTGGAATAAATCCAGCTTGATCATGGTGTATAATCTTTTTAATGTATTGTTGTATTCTATTTGCTAGTATTTTGTTGAGGATTTTTGCATCGATGTTCATCAGTGATATTGGCCTGTAATTTTCTTTTTTTGTGTTGTCCTTGTCTGGTTTTGGTATTGGGGCAATTTTGGCCTTGTAAAGTACGTTAGGATGCTTTCCCTCCTATTCAAATTTTTGGAATAGTTTGAGAAGGAGAGGCATTAAATCTTCTTTGAATGTTTGGTAGAATTCACCAGGGAAGCCGTCTGGTCCTGGACTTTTATTTTTGGGGAAGTTTTTGATTACTGTTTCTAGCTTCTTACTGGCGATTGGTTTATTCAAGTCATATATTTCTTCTTGATTCAGTTTTGAATGTTTGATTCTAAGAAATTATCCATTTCTGCTATATTATCCAATTTGTTGGCATACAACATTTCATAGTAGACATAATCACTTGTATTTCTGAGGTGTCTCTTGTAATTCCTCCTCTTTAATTTCTGATTTTATTTATTTGAGCCTTCTCTCTTTTTTTCTTGGTGAATCTAGCTAAAGGTATGCCAATTTTTTTTCTCTTTTCAAAGAACCATCTCTTGGTTTCATTGATTTTCCTATTGTTTTATAGTCTCTATTTCATTTATTTCTGCTCTGATTTTTATTATTTCATTATTTTATTATTTTCATTATTTCTTTGTTATTTCTTCTACTGATTTTGGGCTTAGTTTGTTCTACTTTTTCTAGCTCCTTTAGGTGCAATGTTAGAATCTTATTTGAGAGAGCCAACCCCGTGGCTTAGCAGTTAAGTGCACACACTCCATTACTGGTGGCCCGGGTTTGGATCACGGGCGCGCACTGACACACTGCTTGTCAGGCCATGCTGAGGCAGCGTTGCACATAAAGAAACTAGAAGGATGTGCAACTATGACATACAACTATCTACTGGGGCTTTGGGGAGAAAAAGGGAAAGAAAGGAGGAAGATTGGCAATAGACGTTAGCTCAGGGCTAGTCTTCCTCAGCAAAAAGAGGAGGACTGGCATGGATGTTAGCTCAGGGCTGATCTTCCTCAAAAAAAAGAATCTTATTTGAGATTTATTTTGTTTGCTGATGTAGGCCTGTATCGCTATAAACTTCCTTCTTAGAACCCCTTTTGCTGTATCCCATAAAATTTGGCATTCATCTATTCATTTTCATTTGTCTCCAGGTATTTTTAGATTTCTCCTTTGATTTCTTCATTGACCCAATCGTTGTTCAGTAGCATTTTGTTTAATCTCCACATATTTGTGGCTTTTCTGATTTTCTTCCTATAGTTGATTTCTATTTTCATACCATTGTGGTCAGAAAAGATGTTTGGTATTATTTCAATCTTCTTACATTTATTGAGACATGTTTTGTGGCCTAACATGTGGTCTATCCTGGAGAAAGTTCCATGTGCATTCAAAAAGAATGTTTATTTTGCAGTTTTTGCATGGAATGTTGTGCATATGTCTACTAAGTCTATTTGATCTAATGTGTCATAGAAGGCCAATATTTCGGTATTGATCTTCTGTTTGGATGATCTATCCATTGGTGTCAATGGAGTGTTAAAGTCTCCTACTATTGTTGTGTCACTGTCTATTTCTCCTTTTATGTCTCTTAATAATTGCTTGTATATTTAGGTGCTCTTATATTGGGTGCATAGATATTTACAAGTCATATCTTCTTGTTGGATTGTTTCATTTATCATTATGTAGTGTCTTTCTTTGTCTCTTGTTACAGTTTTTGTTTTAAAGTCTATTTTGTCTGATATGAGTATTCGTACCCCAGCTTTCTTTTCATTGCCATTAGCATGGAGTATCTTTTTCCATCCTTCACTTTCAGTTTGTGAATGTCTTTAGGTCCAAAGTGTGTCTCATATGCAACATATACATGGGTCTTGTTTTTTCATTCAATGAGTCACCCTATGTCTTTTGGTTGGAGCATTTAGTCCATTGACATTTAAAGTAGCTATTGATCAGTATGTACTTATTGCCATTTTGTTACTATTTTTCTGAGTGTTTTAGCAGTTCTTCTCCGTTCCTTTCTTCTTCTTTTGCTCTCTTCTCTTACGCTTTGATGGTTTTCTTTAGTATTATGTTTGGATTCCTTTATCTTAATTCCTGTATTTATTTTAGGTTTCTGCTTTGTGATTACCATGAGGTTCATTTATAATAGCCTTTGTATATAGCAATCTATATTAAGTTGATGGTCTCTTAATTTTGACCTCTTTCTAAAAGCTCTACACTTTTCTCCCCTCCTACCACATTTTATGTTTTTGATATCAAATGTAACCTCTTTTTTGTGCATCTGTATCCGTTACCTTCTGATCATATAAATAAAAAATATTAGTAATTTTATCTTTTGACCTTCATATTAGCTTCATACGTGGTTGATCTGCTACATTTACTGTATATTTGCCTTTTCAGTGATTTTAATTTTTTATGTTTTTTGTTTGGGAGGGTTGGTAATTTTCTTATTCCTATTTTTGGTCTTTCATTTTCCACTTAGATAAGTCCCTTTAGAATTTCTTGTAAGGCTGGTTTCTTGCTTATAAACTCCTTGAGTTTTTGCTTGTCTGGAAAACTCTCTGTTTTCATTCTGAATGACAAGGTTGCTGGGTAGAGTATTCTTGGCTGTAGGTTTTTTCCTTTTGGCACTTTAAATATTTCATGCCACTCCCTTCTAGCCTATAAGATTTCTGCTGAGAAGTCAGCTGAGAGCCTTATGGGTTTTCCTTTGTATGTAACTTCTTGTCTTTCTCTTGCAGCTTTTAGGATTCTCTCTTTATCTTTAACTATTGACATTTTAATTATAATTTTTCTTGGTGTGGACCTCTTTGCATTTATCTTGTTTGGTGCTCTCTGTGCTTCTTGTATCTGCATGTCTGTTTCCTTCCTTAGGTTAGGAAAGTTTTCAGCTATTGTTTCTTCAAATAGATTGTCTATCCCTTTGTCTCTTTCTTCTCCTTCTAGGACACCTATAATATGAATGTTAGTGTGCTTGATGTTGTCCCAGAGGTCCCTTAGACTATCCTCATTCTTTTTTATTATTTTTTCTTTTCTCTGTTCAGCTTCAGTGGTTTCCTCTGGTCTTTTATCCAGCTCACTGATCCATTCTTCTGCATCATCTACTCTGCTATTGGGTACCTCCAGTGAATTTTTTATTTCCATTATTGTATTTTTCATTTCCGATTGCTTCTTTTTTATATTTTCCAATTATTTATTGAAGTTCTCACTGAATTCATCCATTCTTCTCACAATATCAGTGAGCATCCTTATGACTATTCGTTTGTACTCTTTTTCAGGTAGAATGTTTATCTCTGTCTCATTTAGTTCTTTTTCTGAGGATTTATCCTATTCCCTTATTTGGAACATATTCCTTTGGCTCCTCATTTTGCCTCTTTCTCTGTGTTTAAACTATGTATTAGGTAGGTCAGTTATGTCTCTCGATCTTGGAGACGTGGCCTTACGTAAGAGATGCCTTATGAGGCTCAGCACTGTGCTTCTTTCTTATCACCAGTTCCAAATTGTCCAGGAGTGTCCCCTGTGTGGGCTACATGTGTCCTTCTGTTGTGGCAGGGTTTCTCTTGCTGCAGGTGCACAGGGAGTCTAGGCTGTCCTCCTGACCAGCTGGTTGTAATGCTTAGCTTCGTGCAACTGCTATGGTCCCTTCAGTCACTTTATCAGGCATGGAGGACCCCAGTAGAGTTGTCTGCAAGATCTAATAGCACATTCCCTCTGCATATTTTCTGTTAAGTGTGTAGGCCACCAGTGTTGCTGGTCTCCAGGCTCAGGGACTTACAATTGCTGTAGGCTTCCAGCCTGCAAATCTGTCAGCTCTTTCAGGAGTTCAGGTGTGTGGGGCCAGCCCCAGGCATGGCAGCACACAATTGTTTCAGGGTGTTGGAAGATGGGGCCAATCCCCTATGTGGCTTAAGATTGCTCTCAGCCAAACACTGTCACTAAAATGTGGCTTTTGCCTCTCCAGAAAGGGATTTCTGCTGCTTCCCCCTCAGTCAGCATTGTCCCTTGTTGTGGGGGTTCTTTTTATCCAGTTTTCAGTTCTCTCTCATGGGTAATTGTTCCAAGAGTAGTTGTAAATTTGTTGTGTCAGTGGAAGGAGGTGAGTTCAGAATCTTCTTACACTGCCATCTTCCCAGCAATCTCTACTTTATTTTTCATCTCATTAATTGTGTTCTTCACCTCCAGAATTTCTGTTTGTTTTTTTTAGTGTTTCAATCTCCTTGGTGAAGTACTCCTTCTGTTCATTAATTTTATTCCCAAACTCATTGAACTGTCTTTCTGAGTTTTCTTGTAACTCATTCAGTTTCTTCATGAGGCTATTTTGAATTCTCTGTCAGTTACATTGTAATCTTCTGTGACTTCAACTTTGGTTTCTGGAGAGTTTTCACTCTTTTTCTCTTCTGCCATGTTACTGTAGCTCTTCATGGCACTTGATGAGCTGATCCTCTGCTGGTGCATTTGTGGTAGTAATCCCCTTTGTTATTTGGGTAAGGCTTTGATTACTTTGGTTCTGAGCTGCTTCTGGTGGTATTTCAGAGCCTTCACTTTCCACCCTCCACTGCCTCTGTTAGAGGCATCATCAGTGCCCTCCTTGTGCCATTTGTGTCTCTGAGTTTGTTGGTGCCTTGCAGCTAACAACGTCACTGCATTCTCAGTTGTTGCCACTGGGGTCACTAGGCTGTGAGCACTTCTACTATTTCCAGGGTCACTTGGGTCTCATGTTCCCCCATTGGCTCTCTGTGGGCTCTCCACAGGCTTAGATGCTGCTGCCCTGTGCTGCTACTCCTGTGTTGTCTGGGTGTGCTGGCTGCACTGCTGCCAGGGGTGCTGGGTTCATGGGTGTTGCTGTCACTGCTGGGAGACTGGGGACCCGGGGCCTTGTATGCAGCCCCCACTGCTGGCAGACCTGGTGTTGGGAGTGCTGCCACTGGGGCTGGGTCATGGATTCTGCTGTGGTTCCTGAAGCCTCTGGTCACAGTTTCCACCTGCCAATGCTGAGGATGGGGCAGAGGCTAAGCAATTGTCATTGTCACTTGCTCATGTAGCCTCTGGTCTCTGGTACAAGCTGGTGTGTTTTGAAAATTCAGGTCTGGGCACCCTGCCTCAGCTGGGAAAATTCAAATTCTGTATACTGTCACTACTGTTGGAAAGACCAGGCCACTGCCAGGGGAGGAGCGTGGGCTGATTCACTGGCTCCACTCTGTGTCCTGAATTCTAAAGGCATGTGTACCACCCACCAGTGCTGGAGGGGGAGCTAGGCCATACCTGCCATTTCTGACCCTGTGGCTTCTGTTCACAGGCATACATGTCAGTGTGAGGATCCATGCCTTGGATCACTATCACTGGGAGAGGGCGAGGGGCCTGTTCTCCTAGTTTCACTGTCTCCCAGTCATCCACTCCACCCACCTTCAGATGTCTAGATGCATGGATCTCTTAGGTGTCTTGTTGTGCTGTGTAGGGAGTCCTTTTTCTGTCAATGGATGTCCAATTGGTTGTAACTTAGATGGGAGAGAAAAAGGGAATAACTCACTCTGCCATGATGCTGATGTCACTCCTCACTGATCATTTTTCTATCAAATGTAAAAATTCTGGTATGCCTGAATACTGATTGAGTATGAAAAGTTACCCCTATATCAATCTTGAAATCATAATCCCTTATGTTTTATATAATGCATTTGTACCAACAATCTTATTCCAAACAGTCTTCAAAGCAGCTGCATCAGTCTTTTATATTTTTGTGCCCCTTTCCAAGGTGATTTCACATGCAATATCTCATTTGATCCTTGACAACACCAGCTCTATGAAGTAGATATGGGTGGTATCATCTTTCTCATTTTATAAAAGGAATAAACTGAAGCATAGAGGTGAATTAACACTTAGTACCCCTGAAATCATAAGAAGTGAGACTTGAACTCTAATTAAGGCCTTTTGACTGTCTCCATGTCAACAAGGGGCTTCTTTTTATGTATATTAATGCTGAAAATAGACAGTATATTATAGCACTTAGCTTGCATATTGTTGCCTGTAAATAGAAATAAAAAGTCCATTTGAAGCTGTTATTTTAATTATAAAGATCAATCTTTTTAATGTTTGTGACATGAAAATATAACATCTGGCTCTAAGAACTATTAGCTCAAGGGAAACAATAATTCCAAAATTGGCCCTGTGGAGGAATGCCTGGAGGAAAATTAGTGTTGGTTGGCAGACTTATCAGAATATGGACTTGTAGGCCAAGCTGAGTGTACTAGTGATTTCACAGGCAGAAAATAGTGCTGGACATGGCCCTGGGTGGGCAGGTAAGGGATTTTTTGGTTATTAGAGGTTGCCACAGCCATTTGTGTGGGGAACAGGCTCTGAACTAGGGCCTATATCTAAGGCTAAAGTTGACTAGGAGCAGGCTAAATATATTTGACTATTATACAATTATACTATTATACAATAGTCAAATGCATAGCAGTGGTTGGACTTTGGTCTTAGTAAAGCTTCCATCTGTCCTGGAAAGGATAGTAAACTTGGAAAGGAATTGATCTTGGCTTGCTAGACTTTACAAGACATGCATTTTTTCCAGCTTCTGGGTTGAGGCTCCAGTCAATTAACATGTGACACTCTGAAAGTTCATCAGGTCCTCTGAGTCTCAAACCAATAAAAAGGTAAATAACCCTAAGTTCATTCACTCATTCCCTAGGCTTCTAGCTTTGGAAATTGTGGATGATGGTGCCATTCTCTGAGAGATAGAATATACATAACAGGGTAAGGAGAAGATGACAATTTCAGTTTCCAACAAACTGAATATAAGACGCCTGTAGGACATCTAGGAACAAGTGTCCAGGAGGCAGTTACATATATAGTTATGATTGTCAAGAGAGGGGTCTAAGCTGGAGATAACTGTTTCGGGGATTACCAGCATATGAGTATTAGTTAAAGCCATGGAAGTGGATCAGATTTCCTCAAGGAGAGGGGCCAGATTGAGAAGACATGAGTATGAAGAAAAGAATCTTATGGAACATCTCCATTTATAGAGTAAGAAGAAGAGAAACCAGCAAAGAAGGCTGAGAAAGAGAAGTTAGAATGATAGGGAGACTGTCTTGGTGTGATGAGAAACGAAGGAAGGGAGAATTTTAAGGAGGGAGTGATCAAGTTTCAAATGCTCCAGAGATGTCACGTAAGTCAAAGGCTGATATAATTTGGAAATAACCTAAATGTTAAATTTTGAGAGATTGTTTACATAAATTGTAGTATAAAGTAACAGTGAAGTATGTGTATTTATTAGAAATTATGATATAGTTCTATAATTATTCATGTGGGAAAATGTTTACAATATAATCAAGGGGAGAAAAGTAACAAGAGTGGAACCATATTAAATAATAATAGTAATATCTAACATTTACTAAAAGTTTAACTATATTCCAGGCACTGTTCTAAGTGCTTTGTATTTCATTTAATTTGCATAATAATCCTATAAGGTACAATCATTATCCACACTTCAGAGATACGGAAATTGAGACACACAGAAGTCAAGTAATTTGCCCAGTAGTGAGTGGTAAAGTCAGAATGTGAATTCAGATAAGACACCAAAGTCTATGTCCTCAACTATCACACTAATAAGTTAATCTATTCCAAGGCAATTTGTAGTTTATTGGGAGCTGGAATAGTAATGCACTTTATTTTACTATATTTTATTGTATTAAAGTATAAAGAACATAAAATTTGTCATTAAAACCATTTTGAAGTGTACAATTCATTGGCATTAATTGCATTTACGATGTGCAACAATTAAACCACTATCTGTTTCCAAAACATTTCATCACCCCAAACAGAAACTATACCCATTAAACAATAAGTCCTCATTCTCCCTTCCTCCCTCCTCTGGTAACCTGTAATCTACTTTCTGTTTCTATGAATTTGCCTATTCTAGATATTTCATATAAATTGAATCATACGATATTTGTCCTTTTGTTTCTGCCTTATTTCACTTAGCATGATGTTTTCAAGGTTCATCCATGTTGCAGCATTTATTAATACTTCATTACTTTTTACGGCTGAATAATGTTTCACTGTATGTATACACTACATTTTGTTCATCCATTGATCTCTTGACAGACACTTAGGTTGTTTCCACATTTTGGCTATTGTGAATAATGCTGCTATGAAGATTGATATGGAAGAATCTGTTTTAGTTCCTGTTTTTATCTCTTGTGGTTATATACCTATCAGGGAAGTTGCTGGGTCATATGCTAATTCTATGTTTAAATTTTTGAGAAAACACAAAACTTTCCACAGCAGCTGCAGCATTTTACATTCCCACCAGCAATGTATGAGGGTTCCAATTTCTCCACAGGAATGCATTTTTATTGATGGAATTTCAGCCATCAAGGAGCCATGGGTTGGACCTTCTGGGGGTCTCACCCCCTTTATACACAAGGAAAGAGTTTCCATAATAATATTTTTAACAGTAGCAATATTTGTAGACTTCTCAATATGCCTGGATACACATATGTGTGTTTATATACTCATATGTATAAAAAGCAGGGGAAGATATACTTCAAAATGATAACAGAGTGGTTATCTCAGGATGCTGAGATTAAATTTTTTTTTAATTTTCTTTTTTTGTGTGTTTCTGTTTTTCACAAAGTTAATGAATTTCTTATGGGATATAAAAGACCTGGAAAAGTCCATTATATTTGCAATAAGTAATACACCAGTTGCCCCAATAAGAACAGAATCTCAGCTGACTTCTTTGCAGAAAATTAAAAGCTGATTCTAAAATTCATATGGAATTGCAAGGAACCCAAAATAGCCAAAACAAAACTGAAAAAGAATAATCTATGAGGATTCACACTTTCTGATTTCAAAACTTACTACAAAGCAAAAGTAATAAAAGCAGTGTGTAGAATTGAGAATCCAGATATAAAACCAAAACATTTATGATCAACTGATTTTTGACAAGGTACCAAGACAATTTGTTATTGGTTGAATTGTCTCTTCCCACACACAAAATTCATATGTTGAAGTCCTAATGCAAGTACCTCAAAATGTGACCTTTGCGGCTGGCAGAGTGACCTAGTGATTAAGCTCAGCAAGCTCTACTTCAGCAGCCCAGGTTTGGTTCCTGGATGTGGACCTACACCACTCACCAGTGGCCATGCTTTGGCAGCGACCTACATACAAAATAGAGGAAGACTGGCAACAGATGTTAGCTCAGAGTGAATATTCCTCAAGCAAAAAAAAGAGGAAGATTGGTGATAGATGTTAGCTCAGGGCAAATCTTCCTCAGCAAAAAAAAAAAAAAAGTGACCTTATTTGTAAATAGGGTTGCTGCAGATGTAATAGTTAAGATGAGGTAATACTGGAGTAGGGTAGGCCCCTATTCCAATATAGCTGGTGTCCTTATAAAAAGTGGGAAATTTGGACACAGACATGCACACAGGAAGAATGCCATGTAAATATTTGAATTATGCTGCAACAAACCAAGGAACTACCAGAATTTAAGAGAGAGGACTGGAACAGATCCCTCCCTAGCACCTTCAGATAGAGGATGGCCTTGCTGACACCTTGATTTCAGACTTCTGGCTTCCTAAACTCTGAGAAAATAAATTTATCATAAAAGCCACTCAGTTAGTTGTAATTTGTTATAGCAGCCCCAGGAAACTAATACACCATTCAAGGGGAAGAATAGCCTTTT